>NC_033803.1:70329961-70334060 GCF_001876935.1 Asparagus officinalis | reverse complement strand
CTGCCACTTCTAACCCTCGATTACAACCTTCTTTACCACTTCCCTCTCAACAATAACCAACAACGGTTGTTCTCAGATCAACAATCCAAATTCTTCTCAACCATTCACCCACTCCTACACCTCCTCACCCTCAACCACCAAGCAAAATCCAAAGTCCTAAACCTAAACCCTATGCTCTACTAACACTGAATTCTAATTACTTCATTCTTGATCTTTTTGGTAGTCCTAAACTCATAGCCAAGCGCACTCGGACAAGAAATTTTAGAACAAGAGGAAGGAACAAAGCTCTTACCCAAATTTGTTAGTTTTCACTTCCTTCACATACAGCATCTTGTTTTTCTTAATTAGTCGGAATATCGACAATTTGACTACTAATACTTTCTACTGACATTTATTGATATTTAAGATGCACTTTTGGAATTTGGGAAGTGGAATGGTTGAGCAAGGATTGTTGGACCAAATGTAGAAGAGGAGAAGGGATAAAACTAGAAAAGATTTTTATGAAATTGATGGATAAGTTGAAATTGCCAAGTGGATGAGCTAGGATTGGGTTGTTGAAGTTTAAGGGGAGTATTTTGGCGAAGAAATGTTAAGAAGGACAACGAAGAAGGGGGCAGAACACAAGATGATGGTTAGGTCAAAATCCACTCAAGTTCCTCAGCCACCGTGAACTCCAGTTAAATCCCTTCTTTTACACCATGAAATTGGAAGTTAACCTATTTATATTGCTAGCAAAGTTAAAGTGCATTGTTTACATATGTACATGGTAGTTTATTGAGAAAACTAGTAAAAGTTTGCGATAGTTTTGTGAAATTTCAAGATGAAGAACAAAAGGGTAATTTGTCCTTTTTGGATTAACCGTGTTAGGGAGTAATTTGGAAGTTAGAAAGTTCATAGGAATTGTTCTATTTTATATTCATGATAGCTTAGCAATAAATAAGACAAACTTGTGATAGTTTAGTGTAAATTAGCCTAAAATAAAAGGATATTGAACGTTAGGGTGGGAAAAAAGGGATGACAGATTTTTCTAGGCCCCAAAGTGTTATTTATGTATCTATGTACCTAGTCCAACAGTATGACATTAATAGTCAAAATTTTAATGCTTGAACAATCCTGAAAATAACTAAAAAATAAAAGAAAACCAAATGTTGAAAGTAAAATAGAGATTCTAAATTCTTAAAAATATCATCTAATAAAGCTCTCTTTGAAAGGATCAAAATAAATACAGAGCAATGGACAGGAATTTTTCATGCATAAAGCAAGTAAATTAAATGCTTACCGTTTTTTCACGCCATCTTGACCCACTCTTTTTTCAGTTATTTGCTTTTCAAATGGTGGACAACCATCTCGTTTCCACCAGACCTAAGAAGATAGCATCATGCATATAGATCCAAGTTGATAAATGGCAAGCAACCATCTCCACTGAATTAGGAGATTCGTAAAATGAAGAAGAAAAGTCAGATGATAGTCTTACCCAATTTTTTTCTCGTTCTAATATATGCTCAATACTTTGAAGGAACTCCTTGCCTTTTGGTGGAATAGTTTCGAGCAACTTCTTCACACGTTCTTCACAGGATTTAATTTCCTCTTTCTGAAAAAACAAGACCAAAACATCTTAGACAGCAATTCTTTTCCGGAGGGGTGTTACATTGAAAAAAAATGGAAGACTTGGGCAAAAAAAACTTCTGAACTAAAAAAGAATTGCACATAGATGAATCCGAAAACTTGTATGAAGGTGGAATCAGAGAAAACAATACAAAGTCATTCTTTCATGCAATTCCTTTCATGCAATTCCTAAGACATACAACATGACAACAAACGCATAGTACCAACAAGGAAGAGAGTAGATACAGTCACAACATATAACTCTATATTCTTCACCATTGCATGGCTAATTTTGAATGTTCATACACACCATGCTTTCATTGCAAAACTTCCATGACTCTATATTAAGAAAGTAAGTACAGGTCCTGGTAGGTACAACCTAGAAGCCGCCAGATAAGCAGATAAGCGTACACAATTTTTTATGAGAAGTCCAGTCTAGGGGGAAAAAGTACTCCCTACCTCATCATTATCATAATCAAGCTTTTTTTCCTCTTAAAATGAGGTTACTATGCAATCAAAACTTCATAGGGGCAAAGTTCTGATGAAAGTTTTGTTCTAGTGCCAAAATACTAAGAAAACTATGGAGACAAGACGTGCCTGCAGCAAGACCTAGTAAACCCAAGGAAAAAGCACAAATGCACCTTGGCTTACATAAAGACTTCAAGCAAGACTGCAAGAGTGACAATAATTTTGCTAGAAGAAATGAACATGTGTTTGAGCATGGCACAAAACATAAAATTGCAAACACAAAGGCATACCATGCATGACTAATATTTCACAAAGATAAATAAGGGAAAACAAATCTGTCAAATTTCATAAATGATTAATAGACAAGTCCACCAAAAAGGGAAAAAAAATTATAAAAGTCACCAACCATGCTCTCTGGAGGCCCATCCTTCTCATTCTTTCCAGGTGCCTACAGGAAATGTTAAATATTTAACTCAGTTAGTATTCTATTCAGATGAAAATTCCGGGTGTACAGTGCAAACATAAAATCATACCTATTTAAGATTGACAAAATTAAGAGGAAGAAATAATAAATAGATGATAGACAAATATGTGGGGTCTCTAACAAGAAATCAATATCATAGAAAATATACATCATCTATATCAGACATTAAAACATACAACCAATGCAGTAATGCAGTGATACTACATGGTTATTATACTGTTTGAACGAAGATACGGCTCATAAAGAATATAATGTTTGGCAGTCAACTTACATATTCTGAGCCAAGACTTCAAGGATTGCTTGAATCAAAAAGATTAGATAATCATTTTATTGAATGGTTAGCTTGGAGTTTCACCCCAGCTAAAAACTAGAGGAAATCATTGCACAAGGAAGGCCAAACAGGGGATTCTCGCAATAGATTAAATTTTAGATAACGACACTACACATCAGCACTTTGTTGTCTGCAAAGTGGATTAGTACCCTAATGTGAAAGGATATTCTGTTTGACAATTCATATCAATCTTATGTTTACTTCAGCCTAATGTCAATCAGTTGGCTAAGAAGAGTACCCGCATAATAACAGGAAACAGTCACGAGAAATGATATTGAGACATCATGTACTTGCAAATCTTGTTGCCATTTATGACCTGTCTAGACCAACTACTTTCTTTTTAAAGCATACATTAACACCAACACTGTTAAGTGTGGCCTTCTATTCAGTCTCCACAACTTCTTTCACAGACTAGCTAGGTGTTGTAAGAATTATGCCCATGGAAGTGCACTGCACGCCCATCAGTACTGAACAAGTAAATGATTCCATTTTTAGAAGACACAGAAATAACCATAACAGGTGAACTGGATAGTTCGTCATTATGTATGCATGCAGATGTATTCTCTTTGTTTCCTTACTATTATAGAAGCTTAGACTTGAACAGAGTTCTCTATATACAACCTACTATTTTCTCCATGGGCTCTTTCATAGTTATGAGAACTTCAGATAGTGGATTAAAAAGAATAAACAAGATGGAATGCACCTTCCTTTGATAAATAGCAAAAAGTCTGAACATGGATTGAAGTTGCATGATTTTGATGGTTTCTCATCAAAAGCAAACTGACTGAGCCAAAAAATTGGCAGAAAATGTCTACTTTATAGAGGATAGTAACCGACCAAGCTGAAACAAAAATCAACTCAGGGCACCAATTAAGGCGATATGTAACATATAACTCGTCCTAAAGCATCACAATGGGGGAAAACTAATCTTTTGTGAGTAACCTATTGGATTTCGAACAGCACCATAGTCATGCATAAAGCTTTTGTACAGCTTCATTATTATCTAGTAAATCATAAACTTCTAACGCAAGCAAAGAAGAATGTTATGTACTGCTTGTAAAAGTCTGGCTTTTATTTTTTATTTTTTTTGGTTATATATATATATATATATATATATATATATATATATATATATATATATATATATATATATATATATATATATATATATATATATATATATATATATATATATAATTTTCTTGATGAAT
>NC_033803.1:70280531-70329174 GCF_001876935.1 Asparagus officinalis | reverse complement strand
CTTGGGGTGTCTCGGTTGTGGCCGAGACACTCCTTAGGGGGTGTCTCGGCTATTGGCCAAGACCTGTTTGGGTGTTCCGCCGTTGATTCGCGGTAGATTCTTCGTACGAACTCGGATTTGAGTGATTCCGGGTGCGTTGGATGCGTGACGAAGAGTTCGATCCGCTCTGATGGTTGGATTGTCTTTAGAGTGGTCGAGGCACGGAGGGTCCCGATTGGTCCGGGTCTTCGTTGTTCCGAAATCCTATCAGCTCACGTAGCTCGTCGATTCACTTCAGTCGTTCATCGACGTCGATTAGGCTCATGTGGGTCGGATGGTGATGTTCATTGTCGCTCATTAACACTGAACCGTTTGTGGAGACCTATAGGCAATTTTCGATGCCTACAGATACCCCCTCCAAAGTGTTCCGGACTCGTTTCTTTTATAGAAGAGGCCGGAATACTTTGGATGTGATTGGTCTAGCCTTCAGTCGGCATAAGGACCTGTAGTTAGCTTCAACTCTTGGCTCCTTCGATTTTCAGTCTATCCGATGCTTTGACGAATAGCTGAAGTTCTTCCGGCACTGCGTTTATCGCTTGGCCGTCGTCGGAGTCTTGAATTTGCAGCTGATGAATTGAGTTTGGCCAGTGTCATTGGTGTTGACTTTGAACTACCTCCGTCACATCGTGTTGACTTAGGGTTTTGGATCACCGTGTGTTGACTTTTTGTCGTAACGCGTTGACCGGCGTTGACCTAGGGTACGCGTTGATCGGCGTTGACCCTTAGGGTTTTGAATCGTCAAACGTTGACTTTTGTCGCAACGCTTTGACTGGCGTTGACCTAGGGTTACGCGCTGACCGGCGTTGACCCTTAGGGTTTTGGTTCATCAAAGGTTGACTTTTGGTGCAACCCGTTAATTGGGGTTGACCTAGCGTTGACTGGCGTTGACCTAGGGTTACGCGTTGACCGGCGTTGGCCCTTAGGGTTTTGAATCGTCATACGTTGACTTTTGTCGCAACGCGTTGACTGGCGTTGACCTAGGGTACGCGTTGACCGGCGTTGACCCTTAGGGTTTTGAATCGTCATACGTTGACTTTTGGCGCACACGTTGATTGGTGTGGATTTTCATCCTCGAACGTTGACTTTTGTCGTAACGCGTTGACTGGCGTTGACCTAGGGTTACGCGTTAACCGGCGTTGACCCTTAGGGTTTTGAATCGTCAAACGTTGACTTTTGTCGCAACTTTGAATCGTCATACGTTGACTTTTGTCGCAACACGTTGACTGGCGTTGACCTAGGGTTACGCGTTGACCGGCGTTGACCCTTAGGGTTTTGAATCGTCAAACGTTGACTTTTGCTCACAACCCGTTGAGTGGGGTTGACCTAGGGTTACGCGTTGACCGGCGTCTACCCTAGGGTTTTGATTCGTCAAAGGTTGACTTTTGGAGTTCATCAATATCCACCCATTGGCGAAGAATCGGAGTGTTTTGGGGCTCAGAAAACAATTTAGGGGTCAAACAAGGTTCGGGGGGGTCAAAACAGACTCAAGACGCCCCGGGGGTGTCCCGACAAAACCGGGACACCCTGGGGTGTCTCGGCTTTGTCTCGGCAAAGCCGAGACACCCTTGGGGTGTCTCGATTTTGCCGAGACACCCCATGGGGGTGTCTTGGTTTTCGTGGTCCCCCCCCCTCTTGTTTGGCCTTTTCCCCTTTTGTCTTTTGCTCATGGTCCCCCCCTTCTTTAGTTCAAATTTCAAAAGAGAGAGAGTTCCCTCCTCTTTAGCTCAAAACCGAAAATCCCCTCTTCATTTTCGGTTTTGAGGGTTCTTCTTCCCCAAGAGCTTTTCTCCATTGAAGAATCCATCAATCCTTAAGCAAGCTTAGCTTTTAGCGGATACCCATTGGCCAAAAGCTTGCTTCTCCAAGTGGGGTTCTCTCCTTCATCTTCAAGCTCAAAGGAAACCCCTTTGACTCGGTAAGTTCTTCTTCACAATCCTCTTATTTTCTTGTAAATATTGCATTTTTATTCTTGTGGTAGGCAAAGGTTGTGTATGCACAATGTTTTGGGGTGTCTTGTGCAAAAGAGGCAATATGGCCGAATTTTGGGGGGCTTATTTGCAAAATGGGACTGAAATTTGTGAGGGTTAGATTTCATTCCCCTTTGGTAACAATTTGGATGGGTGTTTTATGCAAAAGAATTCACTTCTTAAATCTTAGATGGTCAAGATAATTTAAAGTCTTTAATGCATTAAAGCATAAAAAATCATAATCCTCAGTCATATGGATCTTGTAGAAATCTAAGGATCATGCATTTCTTACAGGAGGTAGATGAAGCTCTCAAAAGTGAATAGACTAAATAAATAAAATGTATCGGAAAGAAAGGTATATTCCGTGAATGAAACAGCATACCTTAAGGTAGTCAAATAATATAAGGCACTGGATCAAGATATGTCGACGAAAGCTAGGATCTTTTAACTGCACAGAAAAAAAATTATAGCTTGTATTATCTTATAACACCAAGCAGAAATGTAACTACACAGAGGTTATAAGTCAAACTCTTTGCAACACAATACCTCTAAACCCATCAACTTGCTGCTAGTGAGATACTTAATGCTAAAAGCAGCTTCCTCTTGCTCAACATTGTTAGCATTTCCATCATCATCAGACAGAGGCTGAGCTTCAAATGCATCCAGTACAACCTATGACATTCATGATGTCCAGAACTAGAAAGATCAGAAGGTGATTGACACATGTATAGACTAATAGCATATGCACATGAGACAACATTCATGATATCCAGAACTAGAAAGATCAGAAGGTGATTGACACATATAGACTAATAAAATATGCACATGAGACAACTGGAAAGGCAGCAAACAAAATGTTCAGTAAAATACATTCAATAACTAGCAAAAATAACATACCATTAAATTGGTGAAGAACTTCTGCCACTTGGTTGGGGCAACAGTGGTTGAAGCTGGATTGCTAAAATGTTCCTGCAAATAGAAGAACAAAAGATGGTTGTCTAAATAATCCGCTTCAAAAAAACATTAAATGACACATAATTTTTGCTCCTTCGTATGTCCTTATTACATTCATATCTACATGAACAGCATCCAGCACCTGTAGAGGGCTGACTGACACAAACTCTAGGGGAACCACAAGAAGAAAGAACTCATGCTATGCACAATAGATATTTATTCTTAGGAGTCGGTGACTATAGATAGACCATGACTCTACTATCTATGCAACATCAGATAACCAGTTTGCTACATATAGACTTCAGATACTGAATAACAGGAAGCTAAGGTTCTAGCTTTATTTGCTATTTCCTAGGTGCCAACTGGAGGCAATTTGCCCTGGAGAACTTGTAACTTACTCCCAAGTATTTCAATATTGTACATGGAGGTTAAAACAAGTACTTTTATTATTGGCAATTCTTTCTTCAGATCTGTCCTTGAAGAAATCGTGTGCATTCTTTACTTCAGCAACTAGTAACTATATTTGTGGCAAAACAGAACTGTTGGTGGTTGGTGCTTTGTGCTGAAGTGCTCCAACACAAACTTATATCCTATCATCGCATATGATCAGATCATATAATCAGCAAATCATCAAGTTTTAAATAACCAGTACGAAGCCATTATCTGGTCATTGAGCTATTTAGATGCTAAAGCACAGAAACACTGATGCCTTCGCTTAAGACTTCTGGCAGAAATCCAGAAATGCTTGTACACTAGAAGAGGCATCTTTGAACAATTGTAAAAATCTTTTATAAATAATTATTATATATGAACCAATGATTCTGCCTGGGGTGGAAAGTGAGACAAGCCAATCATATTGAGCCAAGAAAAGATAAATCAGTTTACAACTGTCTCAGATTTTGGTCATAGAATTCTAGGGTATCACAATTCCTACTTTTTTTCGTAGAGAATCTTGATTATCTATCAGTTTACAAGTGCATATATAAACCTTTTATACATGTATTAGTTCTTTTTTGAAGTTCATGTTTGAATTATCAATGTTTTCAAGAGAATAAGAACGTTTCAACTGTTCATCATGTCAAGAAGGAAACTTCAAATAACAGGCTATGGAAAGAAGAAAAAGCCACAATCTTTAAGTAGCATGGTGGAAAATCTGAACCTGTAAACTCCACAAGGTCTTGTAGAAGTTGAAATCAATGGAGACTCCTGAGATATCCAAAATTGTTGAATAATCACCCCACTGAATATTTTACGCTAAGATAAGATTACAGAGATAAAAGATGCAAACAGAGAAGGGAGACTGTTTCGTACCTTCAGGAGCATCTTTTTCATATTTGGTCACATTTGATGTGTTGAAAACTCCCTTTATATTAACAGCTACAGGATCAATAAAAAGGGAAGGTTATATGACTGGTAAAAGATGGTCATCTCCAAGGGTGATGGGATGACTTACCTGACCGCTCTGACAAGGGAAAGAAGTGTGCAAGAAACATAAGAATCCGTCCACAAAATACCACATCATTTGCCTGGATGATTAAGATGTTAGCTAGAAAATGATCCAGAACAATATTTGGTGTAGAATATATCCCATCACATAAAGGAATGAATAAAATATACTACTTATGGGCCAAGCTGCATAGACTCCTATCATGAAGCTGTATTCGTACTTGACACGTACAGTAACCATATCGGAAACAACACCTTTTAGAAACTTCTTGGATTATGCATACATTTATTCAAACATGTATTCAATTATATAATATGTGCTCTAATTTAAAACACTCATCGTATACTTCTTGGACCAGTATCCTACACTTTGCATCCACTTCTTGAAACTCATTGGACAATAATCAGGTTCTTTTAGTCCCGTGTCAAGTTCAAAACTAAGATTTTAAACTTTAAAGGGTTCTTTATATATCAAGCTCAAAATAATCAAAATAATTAAACAAACATAAAAGAAAAAGAAAAATATAGGGATTTAATTCTCATAACAAGTGAATGAAAAAACAATATTGAGCTAATGTAACTTATATCTAGATAGATAGCCGTGTACCCATACCCCACTTTTTACAAATTTGTTGGGACCCATACCCGCACCCGAATGTATAACTTAGGCTATAGCATCACATCATACGAATACAAAACAAATTCTGGCTCATTTCAGGATATGACATTGTTGAAACTCAGTTCATAGAAAATGTAGCATGCATCTGAAGTATAAATATTTGCTTAATGCTACTTATTTAACATATATTAATAATGATTATGATTTTGAACCACTTGCATTGTTCCTGGTCAATGAAGTACCAGGCACATACTGAACCAGATATACCTAAAAACTCAATCAAGAGATAGTTCATGCCTCCATGGTCATCGACTTGAAGCAACTAGCAAGGCACCCATATTTATGGAAAATACTGCCTATTAGCCATCAATGGAATATATTCATGAAGAAATCAACATAATAATGTGAGAAACTGCTAAATTCCCAAACAACTAGGCACAGCATATGTTATGTATACTTGAGTGGGGGTTTTTTGGTGTAAAAAAGTACAAGGGATACAATTCTTCTTATCTCAGTGTTCTCTATATCTCTTGTACGATGGTCCCAAGAGACATAAAAACAGATTCTAAACTTAAGGCTAACCCCAAATAAATAGACTAAAAGAGGAAACACAAGGCATAAAAGAGGAAACATGACACAATTTATGGTGATCCCTAGAGCGAGAAGTGAATTGCCCTTTAGGCATGCTAACAAACAATGTCCAAGAACAAAAGACATAGACGTCTAAGAATTTGATGGTTCTGAAACTTCAAAATAGGAGGAACAAGAAAAGAGTTGTAAAATCCTTAAGAGGGAGTCTCTCCCTAATGGAACAAGATATCAGTGAAGAGTTTCCAAGGAAAGGAGAGGAGCCAGCTGAAGAGGCAGAACTTGAGGGTGTACTACAAAAGTTCTGTTGGGTGTACATGCCAAGGAATTGGAGGTGGAATCATTAACCTGTTTGGATGGTTGATGAGAAACTCTGGCTGTATCACAGGAACTCACAATTTTTAACATTAAATGGCAACATTTCAAAAGCAGCTCCGGAAAATAAAGAACAAAAAACAGAAGGACAAAAATAGTATCACAGGCATCAACAGAAAATATTAGCGCTCAGCTAGCTAGATAAGTGTGACAAAACCTGGTTTATGAGTATCTTTTGACTTTTGAGCGTTCATCACTAAAACTTTTTATCTTTTAGCGTGCTAAAATGTGAGGCAAATAATCGCACTACAGAAAAGGATGATTAGAGTAAAATAGCTCCATCTTCTACCAGTCAAAATGAAATAATCTCATCAACTACATCGTCTTTCTCAAAGAGAGAAAAGAATAAAACTAGAACTGGCTGGATTATATGGAATCAGAGTTAACCACCAGTTCCTATAAAGTATTAGTATTAGGAACCAATACTATTTTCTAGATGTTATTTATATGACAAAATATACAATCAGATGTAGCATTCGCACCCTAACCATTCCATGAGATCTCACTATCTAATAATTCTGTTGAATATTCTAATGCAATAAAGCATTATATGATAATTTTGATGTATCATACCTTTGAGAGTCTTCGAAGAAGTTGATTGCATGTTCTCAGCATCACCAATTTCCCTCTCCCAAAGAGCTCTTGCTGCAAGCAGCCAAACAAAGTGATTAGTTATACAGTTAGCTTCAGTAGAAAATAACAATTTACAATAGATATTTGATGACTATCTATGACACACCTTACCCAATACATCTTGCTTGCTCTCGATATAACCAAAAACCTCTTTGCAGTCTTTCATGGTTGACATCTCCGTCAAATCTTCTAACAGCTGAAATATCATACCACCTTCAACATGCCCTTTTTGACAAAGATACAGCACAATGTCTAACAAACCAAGCCAAAGAGAGGACTTCAGGAAATGTAGACCTCAAAAAATACGTTATAAACTCAAGTGGATCTAGGAATGATGCATGATCAGAAATCAAAATCATAGAGGAAATGAGGCATCTAGGAAAAAGCATGAATAGTACAAGTTAAAAGTATAAATAATACAAGCGTTTAAATGAGATACAGACCAAGAAGACGTGGTATTTGACCGCCAGCATTTTCCCCATCATCAATTGACTTCCCATATTGCATCATCCTTTCACCAGATTGTACTGCAGAAGACTGAACATCAAAGAGTGAAAACATCTATCACTATCTGATACTAGTTATTAAAAGGAAGATTGTCAGCTGCCATTATGCAGCCAAGCTTTTTCATCATAGCAATAGCCACCTATGAAGCCCAATTCAGCAGAAGATTGAATGCCATAATATTGCATGACTCACTTGGCAATAAAAACGAATTTGTTATTTACTTGTCTTTTCCCCATATATAATCCCGTACCTCTGACGTTTAAAAGATTAAGGTAAGCAAGCATATTAAAAAATTGTGAGGAAGAGAACAAGGTCTGTCTAACCAAGGGGATCTAAAAGGAACAACATCCACTCCAAAATGAGAGAAAAAGAAGCATAAACAGGTGAAGGATATAATAAGAATCAACAAGAAACATGAGAGAAAGAGTGGAAGAGTTAACCACAGAAGGCTCCATAGTCCATACTTCAGATGAAGAAACAAAATTAACAATAAACAGGGGCTCCAATATCCAATTTGACCAAAATGGTTCTTCACATCTTCAAACAACCCCAATTGTTAATCACCAATGGAAGATTTGAAAGTGCCAGAGGAGTTGACTTCAATTACATTAGACAGAACCAAAAAATAAGACTAGAAAATTATATTTGAGAAGATAGTAGGGGATGATGCTAAAAAAAGGAATCTGAAGAACTTTTTTCCTATTATGCTAAAAAAAGGGAACCACAATTCAGAAAAGAACAAGGGCTGTGACAAAAAAGAATACCAGCTAGCAAAATTCCCAAGCTCCAAACAGCAGAAGATAACCCCCATGACAATATTTTGGCATCATTCACTGGGTAAAAAAGTTAAAGAAAGACATATTTCAATAATAGCCCTAGACAAAGATCTGGATTTCCCAAGGAATCTGAAATGAAGTCATATTATGTTGATTTGAGAAATTTCTCCAGTATCAGACCAAGTAACAATTTACCAAACCCTGTGGTGGCATTCCCATGGAATACATGCTGTTAAATCCAACAAGACAGACAGACCATGGATAAGGCAATTTATTAGAAAAAAAAGTTTGAGACGCCAAGAGAAAAATAAATAAGAAAATTCTCAAGACAATCAAAGTCAGATTTGAGAATGTATAACAGGGCAACAAGAGGGTCCAAGATCTCATACCAAATAACCTTGCAATTACACCAAAAGCCCTGATTGTAACAAACATAAACGAAGTCCTATCTCCACATGGATGTAGAATGTAGATAAACAAGTGATAATACACAAACTCTTACGTCCATTGCATGTGTCAAATGCAAGCTCGTAAGGGAACAAATGCCCTAAAAACGGACAGTTTTTAGAACTACAGATTAAAAGCATGAGGAAACTAAATCTCAGAACAGAATTTGAATTAAAGGAACTGATATTACGAAATTAGTCTTGGTCTAAGGATGTAGACTAATTGTCAGTACCAGAGAGATGACGTAACAGAAACCGAATCCTGTGCAGGATTATGAATTATACCCCATAAATTAGCTAAGTTTAAACCTAGAGGCGAGCAGGCCAGGTCATTAGCGATGCTAGAACAAACAGAAAAAGGGAACTGATAACAGCGGGTTGAAAAATGCAATTTGGACAAGAAACCTGAATTTTTTTTCCCCTAAGTAAGATTGAATATCTTTTCCAAGAAACATTAAATGCTTGTTCTCAAACAAAAAAAAATGGGGAAATGCTCGCAGTTCACCTTGGCATGCATACATATCAAAAATCAAAACTGTCACTGGAAGCAAAATTGGACATAGCATCTTACCACTAGTTCTTGCAGTAGTGTTCGAAGAGCATTTTCCAGAGATTGATTCTCATCTTGGACAAGTACAGTCTGTTTCTGTTCACAAAATTCATTTAAGTATTTCAGTCTAATAAAAGTATGGCTACCATTCTAATATAAGAAGATTACGGCTGTCTGACTCCTCCGAAAAATTTCAAACACACAAAATATGTATGAATCATGTAACCAATACCTAATCAATGAACAATAACTTGTATGTTGCAGCAGTTCAAAGTGTCAAGTCAGTATAGTACATTGGAATTGGGAAATAAACTTTGAACCGTTATAAACGAACAACTATCTTCAGCAAGTGATCCAAGTGCAAGCTTTATCCATTATTTAGACAAAGCAAACAATCGATAAGGATCTTCAACAATGTCATAAACAGGAACAAGAGAATGATATTAAACCATTTAGAGATCATTTTGAGTCTACAAAATAATTAAGATGTTTTAACCATGCGAAATAGTAGTATATCTTTCTACAGGATAGATTTTGTACTTATTTGTAAGAGATGGCTTTACCATGATATTTATCTTTGATTGACAAGAGGTTTACCTGAATTAAAATGTATAAATTGTTCAAAAGATTAGCGTTCCAATTGACATAAGAGGTTAAATATTTTGTAAGGTGAAATGTAATTGAAGTGTTAAAAAATTACTTCCCATGTATTTGGTTCATAACTGCAGGTCCTTAATCCGCACTACACTGAGATAACTAAATCACATGTTCTCTTGTAAAGTCGATGTGATGAAGGCCTGCATGCCCGTCTTTCTACATATGCATGGTGTTAATTATTTGATTTCTTCACTAAACAGTCATAGACAAATTATTACGCACTAATTCAATTGATAGCACGAGTTATTGTTGATCTAAGAATAGTCCAGAACAGATCAACAATTTACTATCATTAGTATCCACAAAGAAAAGGCAATCAGTCCATGCTGATAAGTGTGACTGTTCCTTATACCAAGTATTGTTGTTAAAAGGTGACTGAAATCATAGAAATTGTCTCGAAAGCATTGTTTTAAATATCTCGACATTGTCCGACATATCAGCCAATTTAACCTTTTACAAGGCTAGCAGCAAAACGATATGGTCTACATATCCTATACCGTTTTTTGACAATTTCGGGTGTCATATCCCCAACATGGCTGATATATCTGCCGATATGTTGGCCAACAAGTCCTTTACACAGCTCATCATAAAACAATATACCGCCTTTTGCAATTTTTGTGCGATAAATCATGGTTTCCCAATTCCCGATATACAAAGTAGCATTTCAACTCAATTAAATATTGCAATGTTGATTTTATTTGTTTTAAAAGGTTGCTTAGTGATCCTAAACAAATAGTATCTACATTTTCATATGTATAGACTTCATTAAGTATGTTTAGATTATTTACAACATTATATTATATATGCACATCATCCGGTATAGCACTATGATAATTACCAAATATCCATGATATTTCCCCGATATCCGCAATCCGATATTTCCCCGATATATATTTAAAACCTTGCTCGAGAATTCTGTGCATGGACTACTAATTCTCAAAGTGTGGCCATAATCGCAATAATAGGTCAATAACTTATTCTGACTGGAGCCAAGAGGTACAGGACAAATGGTTAGATGTTGTGATAAAATCATCAATACCTGAGGTTTTATAGCTTCTTGTACTGCTTGAAGGGCACAGTTTTCAGGGAGAGCAGGTTGCAATATAACTCTTCTAAATACTTCCTGAGAACAGAAATTTTTTTCATCTTAAAACTGAAAATGAGCTTGAAGCTGACTATGAAATGGAAATTAATGCAAGAACAAAAGATAGATATGAACAACACAGATTAAAAAAAATAGAAAATACAAACTGGTTCATGCATATTTGAGTAAATTTAAATTCTGATAAAGTTCAAGGAAATTGAACTGGTTACATGATAAATCTAACTATCTCCAGAATGTTGCAACTTTGCTTTTCTAAGTGCAAATTCAATTTCAAGAGTTACATTTTTTGTAAAAGTACCTAAAGCTGCATGCAACCCATAAGACAATGTAACAATTAATATCACAGGTTGATTTCAGCTTTCAGATCAATAGAGCATCATAAACCATATAAGCATATCCTGAAAGACACTATACAAAATGATGAGGAAATGCTTTAGGGCATCATATAGTCCAGTGTCCACTATATGTAGTAATTAATGACACTATTATAAATAGCTAGTTCGGTAACTAGCGCTGCAATAGCTGCGCTAATAGCGTTAGTGGCCCCTTTCGCAACGCTATCACCCAATAGCGACGACATCTTGGGGAATATGCACTTTTCACTCGCAAAAGAGGCCAATAGTGGCCACAACGTTGAATAACGGGCGATTGCAGGTATAACTTGTTTTTTGATTGTCATTTAAAAGCGTTTTTAGGTTTACTTTTTAAATTATCCACCCGCACCTGGAAGACCCAATATTTTAAGTCATTGTTGATCATTGTTTTTTTCTCCTAAGTCTCCCCTCGTGATCCAACTCTAAAAAAACCTACCCCCCCCAAATGGTCGCCACCTCCCACTGCATACTACCACCTCCAGCGACTTTTGACGTCTTCTTGCCGTCTCCCACAGCCTCCGGTACCTCCATTAGCACCTCCTCACTGTCACAACTCCTCTCGTTGTAAGCTGCTCCTACTGTAGTCCTCTCACCACTCAGCTCATCTTTTTTAAGACGACAACTCTTTGACCCATTCTCCAGTCGTCTTCGGTATTATATGATGATTACATGTCTATTTCATACTTGGGATCTCTGTAGATCATCAAGTATGCACTTTTAGATTTCCTAGATTTTTCTTTCTTTTTTTGAATATTTATATACATCTAAAGTAGACTACTATTTGACTTTGCACCGCAATGACGTCAAATAGCCTTAGTGGTGCCGCACCGCTATGAGACGCTATCCGTTATCGATAACCTTGGTTATTAACATATACTTCACCATTCGCAAAGCATAAACAACAGAACTGTATTCAGAGACGGATCTGCCCTCTAACGTGCAGTTGCACCCCTAAAAATTCTGTATTTACATTATAAAGCATTCTTCAATTTCAATCTGCACCCCCCACCCCAAAAAAAACCCCAAAATAAGGGGGAAAAACTTGTAAGATTTGCACCCCAACGGCCCAACACTTGCTTATATAACTAGTAATTAGCAGCCCATTTGCATTAAATAGCTTATTCCATTTGAGTTTAGCCCATAATTATATAATCAACAATTATATTTTAATTTTACGTAGATTGATACTATGGTCTGCCCCCTAAAAAAATTTCTAGATCCACCGCTGAACATATCATTTCCTACAACCAGCTTAAAAAGACAAATTTCATATCCTTATTAAACGTAAACCCATCCTCATATGATTTAGGCAAGGCATTTCAACCTAATATCCGAGCTTATAAGAGTACGTGAATGATTTCCACAAAATATAGTACAAGAAAAGAAAGATAGAAAGGCGGCAAGAAAATCATAGACAAATAGTTTATAGGCTCAAGGACTATCACAAACAATATAGTACATGAATGAGATACACAAAATACAGTATGAGAAAAGAAAGAAGGGCGCCAAGGTTATCATGAACAAATAACTAATATGGTTAAGGCTGCCACACATAAGTAATTATTTTCGGGTTAGGGATTCTAGAAGAAAAGTCTAATCATAGAGTACATATATTGGAACTTAACATAACTCCTAGATGACAATCATATAGTCACTTCAAGTTAATGTAATTATTGGTCGAAATGGACAAAGAGTAGTGCATAAGACCGAACAAAAGCATCTAGTATTCTTATGAGATCCTCATCCCTGCAGACCATGATATGGCCAATGATCGAACAAGCAAAAAAGAGTTGAGAACAAAGAGAAAGATTAAATTGTTGGCCTGTGATATTGATAGATGACAGATTTAAGACATGCCAAGATAACTATGTATTTCTCCTACCGTAAATGCTTTAATGATAAGGACGCAACCTTCTCGTTCCCTTCTTTTTAGTACATATTCATATTGCTAAGTGAGAAGTTTTTTATCGAGCCAGTACCTATTCTATCCCAAGTAAAAAAAGAAATCAGTCGGGTTCTTCCTCCCATCAAATCAAGTTACCCCATCCATCAGCACAATTCTAATGGTTAGTTCGAAACTGCCTATGAAATTTACCGCCTATTATCAAAACTTCATTGAGATTCTCCATACTTCCGAAACAAGTATAAATCTCGAGAAGTACTGAACCCCACACATTGCTTTAACTTCCAAAAAAACAAAAAACAAAAGACTTTGAATCGTAATTGTACAATTCCACCAAAAGACTCCATCTAATACTCAAATATAACAACCCAAGTCAAGATAATAGCACCAAATAAAAAGGTCAATACAACTTAGACTTCCATGAAGGATAATCTTTTAATAACTATCCTAGTTACGCATCAAGCTGAGTATGTTAGCTGTTGAACAAAATAACTGAGGGACTAATTTGATGTAATTACACGAGAGCGAATAGCAATATAGAGATTTGAGGGTCTATATCATAACAAAGATAATTTAAGAGACCAATATATTTAAAAAAACAAAATATATCAATAAGAAAATAAAAAATGATAACCCCCTAGTTATTTTTCTCTCCTTTATCGTTCTTCATTGGTAGTCATGTTTTGGTTTTGTTTTTAGGTTTCACTTATACATCCCTCAAATCTTTTACGTATTACAAATTACTTTCTAAATGTTCTTTTTGTTCTTACTACAGAAACAATATTGATGTTTGGTGTCATCATCATTACGAAAAGCCCAACAATGCCGCTTGTAAACAATATTGTCACAACCATTATCTCTCCCCTTTTTGTCGGTTGTCATCGTTGTCATTAATACATTATTGTGGTCATCGACATAACTCCCATTAATGTGACAAATTGTGGTGTCTATTGTCATCAAGAGCTGCAAATTAGTGTCATCAATCAATCCGCACCACATCAAGTGAACACAAAAAGAAATGAAAGCTTGATTTCTCGAACATTGAACTTTTAATTATGATACAATTTATTCATAATAAAAACATTTTAAAGATAAATATAAAATGATTAATACAATTCTACAAAAATAGTCATAATTTGTAACAGTTACTTTTAATTTTTAAATTAGTCATGAAACGTACACTAATTAGATATTTAATGCTTGAGATTTTATCATAGACCAAGAACTGAAGCACTCAAAATACCCTCAATAAATTTTTAACATCATCAAATACAAGATGAAAACTCTAATAAAAAATTTCAATCATTTCAACCACAGACTAACTGATAACTTGTAGAACATGTAACAAATATTAGACTAAATTGTTTGGCGATGAATATTAGGGCCAAACCAAATGCGCAGGGCCAAAATAACTAGGAAGTCATCAGGGCAATTAGGAAGTGGTTCTATACTATTGCCCTTTAGGTTAAATATTCTAAAATCATCTACTATATGCTCAAACTCAGTAGCGCCATCACTTCTATAGATGCCTCTGTAATTAAAGTAACTTAGAGTGAAATATATGCAATCTTTTTTCCATCCTTGATAGTCCTTGACATTGAATGATAGTGCTCCCTTGGTGCCCAAGAACAACACCCAATTGCCCAAGCTTTCCACGCTCGCCAAGTTCATATCACCATCGAGGTTATCAACTTTAAATACTTCAAACCTTTTAGGTATCTTATGAGTATAAGTATAGCCACAGAGCATACCATCATAGCATCTACCAACTAGTAGTAAACCTTCGTCCATCGAGGTTAGATACCATAAGAAATAATCATGTTCATCTCTTACAATAGTAAGATTTGTAGCCGTGATGGAAATACCAATATCGACAACTACTAGCATACAAAACTTATCTACAGCATAGAGCTTGCCTCGATAGGACAATAAGTCTTTGTAATTAAGAGAGGGATCCCCAACAGTCCACTTATCATCTACTACTCGAGAAAACATCAATTTACCATAAAAGATCATTGCCACTAGCATGACATCAGTATAGTTCTCCTCAATGTATTAAATAGCGAAAATATCGATAATATCGGATGGCCAAAATCCATATCGGATTGCCAAAATCCATATCGAATTGCGAAAACAGGGATACATAGGGGATATGTAAAAAATAACGGAGTGTCATGTCGAATGATGTTCATATATAACATAACATCTATGAAGCACGGACACGCATAACATGAAGCTGTGTCGTGTCGTGTCCGTGTCGGACACACGTGTCGAACACACGTATCCTATGTATTTTTTAGGATTTGCCTCGTGTCGGCGTGTCGGATGGCCGTGTCGGATCCGTGTCCGTGCTACATAGCATAACATTGTAATATGTAATCAAAACATATTTAATGCATTTTAATCATAAAAAATTGCATCATGTATAATGCTATATGATGTCTAGAGACATTAGGTACATATAGAGGTCAAAGAGAGAAAGAAGACATGAACGAAGGACAGAGAAGAAGAACAAGGAAGACAGAGAGAGAAGTTGAGAGAGAGGAGAGTGTAAGAGAGACAGAGGTGTCTAAGGAGGAGCTATGAGAGAGAGCTGAGAGTCTGAGACAGAGGAGAACTGGAGAGAGAGAGTGGAGAGAGTGTACCTGAAATCGCCTAGCGTTTTTGAGATGGAGTGTCGAACGACGAGGAAGGACAAATATGAGATTGACTAGGGATTTAGGGTATTTGGATGTGGAAATTTATTAAGTTTTTGAGTCTAGTGGGAACCAAAACCAAATCCAAACTCAATAACCATTTTCATTTGGATATTAGCTAATATCGAGCGATATTTTCTCAATGAAATGTCGGCCGATATTTCCAATATATAGTAAAAAGTGGTAAAAATTGGAAAACAATAGTATTTGGTAGAAGGGCATCAAAACCGATATATCAGGCGATATAGCGATATATCGACCAATATTTAATACTTCTCCTCTACAGAGATGGTTATAACCTTCTCTACATAACAGTCACACACATATTTCACATGTTCGTCACATTTAGATTCAAATTCAACAATGTATTCCCTACCAATGTCATCCTCTCAATATTCTAACATCCACGGCAACATAGTGAGTGCAGGGAGATTGACTTGAGCCTTAGTTAATCTATAATACATATAAAAGAGGATTACCTTGTCAAAACTTTTGGTTTCCAGTTTTGCCCTTTTAAATTTGATAATTCTCAAATATATCATTAGTTGTAATTAATCATTCACTAATTATATATAACCTCTTATTAATTATGCATTTCCTCGCTTTTCAAAACCTTTGGCCACACTATTATTTTATTATTGAATTATGTTATTTAATAGAATATTTAAAATTTATCCCTAATTTATCTTCACATAATATTTAAAATTTTAGAAAAAATAAAAATTAATAATAATTCATTAGGCTTATGCCTTATGCCTTTGGGTTTCACATCTTATGAAGGACTACATATTACCTTTCATCTTATTAGCCTTTTAAAAGTATGATAATAGTATCAAAAACAATTTGTATTTGTTGTAATTATAATAGTATTAATAGTATAATAATTTTAGTAGTGTTTTTCAAATTAATGAAGTACATTGTAATTTAATAATTATACAATTTAGTAAATTATTTACTAATAGTGTAATAAATTAATTATGAAATTTAAATATAGTTACTAATAGTATTATAATTATGATATGTATAATATTGTTAGATTTAAAAGAGATTACATTATTTAATATATTATAATTAAATTATGAATAAATTATAATAATTATCCAAACTATAATAATTAATCATACAATTCTTTACACACAATTTTATCGTACAATTTATTCATTTAAAAATATAGTGATTGTTCAGAATTTATATTGCTATACAAGCCATTTCAGCATTTTGCAGCCAACAAAAAAAATGTAAAGAATATTAAACAAAATAGGTATGCTCTCGTGCAAAGCACATGCGCTATACTAGTGGGTTAAAAAGACGCGTTGCTCCTGATTCATGAACTAAGACCAACAACCCACCAGGAGATCCAACAATACTATGGTTCAAGACCTCCGGGAGATGGAGGGTGATGATTTTGTCATCGGAGTGCCGACAAAAGGAGCGAGCTTTATCCAAGGCTTCATTGAAGGGAAGCATCAACCAATGAAGTTGAGGAGGTATGAAGAGATAGGTTTATGTCATGTATATAATTTGTGGAGACAAAAACCCAGTAGGGATTCTACTGCTTCCTGAACAAACTTAGAGTTTGTGTTTAATTTTAGTACGAAATTGGAAGAAAGGCAAAGAAAACCGTAGAGCTCAGATCTCGACAACCCAGTGGGATTCTAACTTCCCAAAGAAACCCAAATCCCACTACATATAAAATTCCTAAAAAATAAAGAAAATAGAAATAGCGAAAGTTGTTCCTTCCAGGGTTAACCCTAATTTGATCCGATTTGAAGAAAGAGGTTAACTTACAAGAACTCGATCTCGATCAGCGTGGCTGGAGACGTGAACGGGGGCGCGGTCTTCGACGGGCTGATGGAGGAGGATACGGAGGCGCCGATGGAGCTTTCGGCGCATTAGAGAATGAGAGAAGAGCTCTTCTCTCGATCCACGATCGTCAGTGATGACGAGGAATTCGATCGATCTAGGGTTCTGAGGAGGCTCAGTGTTAGCGCGAACAAGGAAATTTAGCAAAAAGATGCGCGGGTTAATTTCATAAAACACCCGTGAGGATTCTGGGGGTTTTGCGCTAAACTACCACATATTACACCCATAAAATCATAGGTACTTGCAAAACAGCCCCCCCAAATAATTAACTTGGTGAAATGAACCCCTAAAATCAACAAATCATCAACTTGATGCTATAAATTTGATTATTTTGTTATAAATTAGCTTATCAAAGTTGATAATTAATTTGCTTTCGAAATATATTTTTTAAAATTGATGATTTAAGGGGTTATAATGCAAATATTCGTGATGTAAGGGTTATATATGCAACTAATGCTAATTTTAAAACTTTAACTAGACATCCATAAATTTTTGTCTCGAAAAACGCAATTTAACATGTCCTTTCTAACATTAGGGGCTGTTTGGTTGGCATTTTTTACCCTTGTTTCCCTGTCAAAACTGACAAAAGATGTCAGCTTTGGCAGCTTTACTTGCAAAAACGCCCCAAAATAGGCGTTTTTACAAATAAAGCTGCTAAAATTGACAACTTTTGTCAGTTTTAGAAGGGAAACCCAAACAAAAAAAGCCAACCAAACAGCTCCTTATTATTTTCCGCTGAAATTTAGCTCAGATAGAGGTAACTATCCCTTACACTAATCCTACATAAATTAAACTCTCGTTGTTATTCTTTTAAAATCTATTGATTAGTATGTGTAGTTTTGATATTTTGGTTAAATTTGACAACCTTTTGGGAGCTTTCGCACAAAATCCTACTGAATTTTGTAAACTCCGCATAAATCTTTTGAATTTTGTGAAACTTCCCAAAATTCAGGGCTTCTGTGTGAAAATTTACAAAGTTCAGAAGAGTATTTGTGCAAAATCCCAAAATCTACAAATTTTCTAAGGGGTTGTTTGTTTCAAATCCTATAATTTTAGGATATGGATTTCACCATGAGATTTAAAATCCATAGGTGTTTTGTTATGAGTTGGGATTTCTAAAATGTTGTTTGTGTTGTAAATATAAATACAATGAATATGGACATTACTAGAAGAAGTCTCTTCACCTACTTGTGACTTTTAGTATTCTCTTCCACATCTATATAATGTAATCCATGGAAGACAAAATGTATTGAGGAGAAATGAAGATAAATAAAATGAGATGATCACTTTCTCCCTATCTCTTTTCTTGTTTATTTACTTTTACATTTCATGTTTGATTCTTACTTTTGATATGTGATGTATGTAGATACAACAACGAGATTACAACACGTTATCAGCACGAGTGGCTCTAGCCGGTTCGTGATCATCGGTTCATAGCAATAGATTTTTAGGTGTACATCTTCTACAAGTATGATATGCAATTCTTTGGTGGTCCCAAACCGGAGCTCTATTCGTAGTCATTCCAAGGTGATACGTGACAAGGTCAGCTATATGACTTCTTCTTAGTTAGTGTATTTTAAATATATGAAGGTTGATTTTTGCCATACAAAATATGAAATTGGACTTTTAAATTATTGATTCGGACGCATGCTAGCTCTTTGTGAACATTTAACTGTGTTTATAGTTCTCTGGAAGAAACTTTACTGTAAGGGCCTGTTCGTTTGTTTTCTAAAAAACAAGAAATGGAAATGGAAAAGGTGGAAATCTTAGTGTATTTTAAAATATGAAGGTTGATTTTTGCCATACAAAATATGAAATTGGACTTTTAAATTATTGATTCGGACGCATGCTAGCTCTTTGTGAACATTTAACTGTGTTTATAGTTCTTTGGAAGAAACTTTACTGTAAGGGCCTGTTCGTTTGTTTTCTAAAAAACAAGAAATGGAAATGGAAAAGGTGGAAATCTCAAAATAACTCATTTCTTCCATTTCCATCCCTAAAACTCACCCACAACATCCAATAAAATATTATTTTCATCCAACAACTCATCCACATCATCTAATAAAATATTATTTTTATCTAACCACTCATCCACCACATCTAATAAAATATTATTTTCATCCAAAAACTCATCCATCACATCTAATAAAATATTATTTTCATCCAAACATCACTCAACTCATATCTTCTCATCATTTCAAATCACTCATATCATCCAATAAAATATTATAACAATTCACCTCATCTCATTAACATTTCATTTCTTCATTTTCATCCCAAAAAGTTATGAAAACACTTTTCTTAATCTTTCTTCACATCACCCAATAATACAATGACAACTCATCTCATCTCATTTCATTTCTTATTTTTAAGAATGAACCGAACAAAAGAAAACAAGAAACTACAGGAAATAGGTTTCTTATAATTCATTTCCTTATTTTTTTCGCCAACCAAACAACATCAAAACTAGTTTTCTTAAAAAACCTCATCTCATCTCATCTCCATTTCTTTGATTTCCTTTTTTTTTAGCCAACCAAACAAGTCAAAAACCTATTTTTCTTAGAAATAGTTTTCTATTTCTTTGATTTCCCAGTTTTTTTATGGCAAACGAACATGCCCTAAAATTAAACATTGAAAGTCTAAGGTTCGAGTTCAAAGCTTTGTTATCTTAAAATGCATTTGTATTAGGAGTTAAAATTTTATTTGTACATGTGTATAAGATTCAAACCTTAATTTGAATTGTGGCTACACCCTTATTATTTTGTTTACTTGGATAGCTGGGTGATGGACTGTAGGCTTAGGTTATGCATGGGATTTATTCGATAGCCATGATTGGAGCTTTGAATAAATTCTTACATTGGAATGTTAAAGTTCGGTTTTCGTTGAAACCTTAAATTGCAGACTTTGTTTTGTATATTTGATGATATTATGCCTTCACTGATTTATTCTCCCAATGATAGTTCTATTCTTGCGTATAATTCATTTATCACATATTTAGTTGTGTTTTATTAACTATGAATCCTTTTTGAATTGTTGCTTTCTTAAATTGTTTTTTAAATTACTAGTATGGAGGACAAGTGCGTTGCACGTGCCTGCTCTATTCAGTTGTTGTACACTAAAATTTCTATTAGTCTAATTGCTAAATCTACTCTTAGTTTGAAGGTTTAATTTCAAAATAACTTAAAAATTGGAGATCCTAATAGCACTTTCAATAATTTAGGGGATTAATTTAAAAATAACATAAGATGTAAGGGACCAAATAGCAATTTAATTGATTTAATGGGTCTAGTGTCAAAAAAAGAATATTTCTAATTTCTCATGCACTAATCTTTCGTCCCCATGAGTAGTGCACTGTGATATATAATAGTAACTATTACTTGTCTTTGGCCTTGAACGTTAATTTTTACTGACACCCTTGTGTTTTTTGCACGATTATATCTCTTGATTCTTTAAGGGGGTGTTAGTCAATTGAGACATTTTCATGTAAAATGGGATAATTGTTAAAGTGGAATAATATTTCACTAGTGGGATATTTTAGTGGGATAACTAGGAACAATTTTGTGAAGCAGGATATTTTGATAAAATAACGTGGGATAAATTTTTATAATCATGAAGTATATATTTATGCATTTTGAAGATATAAATACTATTTATGTATTTTAAATGTGGCTAACCCTTGATAATTGCTTACAAGAATGTTCGTTACTATTAAATAACTTTTGGTTAGACTATAAGATATTGACAATTATTATTATGATGATGGTCTAATGATGGTGATAACCATAATAGGAAATAAGTAAAGAAAAAAATAAAAAATAACAAAATAAATACGAGTTCTAGTTTTTTACCACATAGTTCCAAGCTAAAACTTGGAATAATTTGAGAGACTAGAACTCTCATTTTTGTATAGAAAAATAAAAAAAGTGGGATAATTTTGTACAATTATCCCAATTCTAGTTTTGTTAAAGTTCTGCTTGACTAACACTGTAAAATTTTATTCTAGATTTAGTTCTATGTGACTAACACCTTAAAATTTTGTTCTAGGTTTAGTTCTATGTGACTAACACCTTAAAATTTTATCCCACAGATTATCCCAGTTCTAATTTTAAGTTCTAGGTGACTAACCCCCCCTAAGTATATTTGCTCAGAAGGCAAACACTTTAAATTTTCTAAGACATGAAAAATTAAATGCCTCAGTAAAAAAGTATTCAATTTTCTGGGCAATCCCTGAAGGATCGCTTTGATCTATGGAAACCAATAATCTTCCCTCAAACGCAACTGGCAGACTGAATCAGAACTTTTTGAATTTCAAATACATGACTAAATATGATTCAGTTCTGTACCAAATTATCTAGCAGCTGAAACTCTGTAAGCAGAACATTACAGACAGTGATAAAATTGATCGAAAAATTCTTTTCCCTATTCCACGCAAATAATATTGTACTCCAGCAGCAGTACATGACCAAGAATTGCACTTAGCATTCTGAATTGATTAGTAGTCGCAGAGAAGCACAATCAATTGATGATTAGAAATCACAATGTCAGACTAGTTGGCTTACGAGTTGTGTTTGTAGCACATGCTACAATTCAGAAAATTCCTTATACGCGTGGACAAGAGGAGGGCTAGGAGGCTATGAACATAGTAGGAGATCTTATCCTGTAGCCATTTTTGGATTTTAAACCCTCGACTGAATACAATTCAACAAGTAACCTTGTACTCTTACAATAGTACAACTAAAAGCATTATGAACTAATCCTTGTATTAGTAGTTGTTAAAAACACAACCAGCTGTTGTGAGAAACCATAATGCAAGTTTAATTGGTTCAGTCGTAGTGCCTGAAGCACATGTCATAATTCAAATTAATATTCATAAGCTCGGACGAGGGGGAGGTAGTAGATCTTATTGAGGTGGTCAAGGTAAACTATTTGGTTTTTCTATATTTGGATTATATGCATTTGTCAGACAATTTTAATTTATCTTGATTTTGCTTTAAACTCTTGTGAACCTATGTGTTTTTTATTCATATGTGTATATTTTAGAATTTGTCTGACCTAAAATACACCATGTTGCGATAAGTTTGAGATTTAGGGACCCAAATTCTTTTAAATTCTGGCATGAGCGATTGGGTAATCTTTGGCAAAATATGATTTGTCGGATTTCCTTAAATTAAATGGGGCATTCAAACCAAATCCGACCAACTGCATATCACAATTTTTCCCCTTTATCTAATACGTGGTAAAGAAGCAAAACATTTCCCATCTGCGTATTCTTTATTTGCAGTCCATGTTTTTATATCACCACCATAGCGTACCTCTATGAGATCTCGGTAAAGGTACATACATTATTTATGAAACTCCGTCAATAATTTAGTACCTATGGCCCATGTTAGGGGATCAATTTATAATTTAGTACGCTGACTGCATTTTTATTGAAGATCAATTCTCGACATTAGGGGGAGATTAGTGCCCAAAATACAAAATAATGTCAAGAAATTCCATTGGTGAAAAAGATCTTCAATATTTATATCCACGTACTAGTCAAACTGAACCAGAAGTTCACATGATAATCTGCTAAGAAAAGAGTGACTAAGCCCCATATTCATGTTGAATATATCATTGATGATTTGGTATGCCAGAAGCATATTGTGCCAGAAGCATATAAAACATGTTAGTGTAAAAGATAAAAGTCCGCGGCAAACTAAATTATATATATAGAAAGACAGTCACTCCCATAACCTCCAGAAGAGGTTCATCCTGAAGATGGAATCTCCAGTAAATTGCACGTGCACTTGATAATCACAATACTGGAGATGCGGAACGACCAAATCCAATTGTTAAGGGAAATGACAAGGATTTGGTTGACATAAAATAAGCTTTAAAGTGGCCACGAATTTGTGAAAAAGGAGAAATATACAATAGAAATATAAAAGTTGTCGACAACATAGTTGCCTCTATAGTTGCTCTTACTATCTCCGAAAATAATCTGGATCAAGAACCTAAGTCGGTAATAGAGTGCTTGAAGCATTCGGACTAGGTGAGATGGAAAATAGCAATTGAGGCTGAGCTGAACTCGCTAAAGTATTTTTGAACCTGTAGTTCATATATCCCTGCAGGATATAATGGGTCTTCGTAAGAAAAATAAATGACAATTGTAAGGTGGTGAGATGTAAAGCGAGATTCATAGCTCAATGGGTTCACGCAGAGACCCGGCATCGATTTAGATGTAAAATATTCTCCTATTAGTGATTATATTACGTTTCGCAAGTTAAATATGGCAGAAACTATGAATTTATATATGCAGTATATGTACGTCATGACCATATTTTAATATGAGTCATTAGACGCTAATATTTTTATATGAAAGTCCCTGATGGACTTAAAATTCCTGAATTAAGAGAAAACGAGAATCGCAACATGTATAGCATTAAATTATAAAGGTCGTTATACGACTTGAAACAGTCGGGTAGAATGTGGTATAACCGACTGAGTGAGTTCCTCCTGAAGAGGAGATATGCAGTTTATAAAGAAATTCGAAAATGACTTCTGTATTATATCAGTCTATATTGATGATATAAATATTATTGGAACGCACAAGGAGCTTACAGAAGCTAGCTCATGCCTAAAGACGGAGTTTGAAATGAAAGACTTGTGAAAAAACAAGTTTTGTCTCGACCTGCAGATCGAGCATTTTCCCAGAAGGAATTTTTCTACACTAGTCAACCTATGTGAAAAAGGTTTTGGAAAGATTTTATATGGATAAATCTCATCCACTTAGCACACCAATGGTCATCCGATCCCTCGAAGTGGATAAAGACACATTTAGACCCAAAGAAGATAATGAAGAAATGTTAGGGCCAAAAGTTCCCTATCTGAGCACCATTGGAGCACTTCTTTATCTCGCAAATTACACCAGGCCTGATATTGCATTTGCGGTGAACTTGCTAGCAAGGTATAGTGCTTATCCTACAAGGAGACAATGGAATGTCGTTAAACATTTCCTTCGCTATCTTCAAGGTACAAAAGATCTTGGACTATTCTATAAAAGAAACCAAGATATGACATTGGTGGGCTATTAGAACGCTGGCTACATATATGATCCCCATAACTACTGTCGTTTCTTAGATGTCTGTTAAGCAGACTATGGTGACTACTTCTTATAACCACTCAGAGATTATCGTTTTATATGATACCTCACGAGAATGTGTATGATTAAGATCGTTGATACGACATATTTGTGGCTCGTGTGGTCTAGCGAAAGATGATATTCCCCCCAATGTCCTTTATGAGGACAATGCAGCTTGTGTTGCACAAATGAGCAGTGGATATGTAAATGGAACCATGACAAAACATATTGCGTCAAAATTCTTTTATCCACATGAGCTCCAAAAGAATGGCGAAATCACCATCGAAAAAGTTCGCTCAAGTGACAATCTTGCAGATTTGTTCACTAAGTCTCTGCCTACATCAACTTATGAGAAATATGTTCACAATATGCACAGACTTGAAAGACTATCTTCTTCAGGGGGAGCAAATTCTTAAAGAACAATCCTGAAGATTGAGCCCTGAAGGTCTATTATCATAATTTGCCCCTTTTCGCTAAGTTTTGTCCCACTGGGTTTTCTTAGCATAGACTCAGAAGATTGTCATCATCAGGGGGAGCGAATTTTCAACACAATCCCGAAGATTGTACCTTGAAGGACTATAGTTGTACTCTTTTTTCCTTTTGCTAAGTTTTGTCCCACAGGATTTTCTTAACTAAAGGTTTTTAATGAGGCAACTAATGCAACACAAGTTTGGATCCCGAAGATCTATAGTTGTACTCTTTTTCCCTTTGCTAAGTTTTGTCCCACAAGGTTTTCTTAGTTAAAGGTTTTTAATGAGGCAACTAATGCAACAAGGATCTACTAATGTCGTGTACTCTTTTCCTCGACTAGTTTTTATCCCACTGGGTTTTTCTAGCGAGGTTTTTAACGAGGCATTGACATCATGTAGTAATGTCCAAGGGGGAGTGTTGTAAATATAAAAACAATGAATGTGGACATTACTAGAAGAAGTCACTTCACCTACTTGTGACTTTTAGTATTCTCTTCCACATCTATATAATGTAATCCATGGAAGACAAAATGTATTGAGGAGAAATGAAGATAAATAAAATGAGATGATCACTTTCTCCCTATCTCTTTTCTTGTTTATTTACTTTTACATTTCATGTTTGATTCTTACTTTTGATATGTGATGTATGTAGATACAACAATGAGATTACAACAGTTTGTTTCATTAATATTTTAGGATTTGGGATACTATAATTTGTAATATTTTGTTTGTTTCAATCTCAAATTGTAGCATTACCAAATACCAAAAAATTATAATATGATGAATATGCTATCTTGGTGAGGTTACCTCCCACAAAAAGACAAAATTGGGATTTGTTAAATCCTCTCCAAATGAGAGGTAAGCACACTCATTTATGGGATTTGTCAAAATACTCTCTCCAATTGAGAGGATTTGGTAAATTTCAAAATTTGGGCACTTTTTACACTTTTGGGATTCAACATTCTAAAAATTTTCTTAAAACAAACACTATATATAGAATCCCAAAATACAAAAAAAAAACCACTTTTTGATTCTAAAACTTGTAATCCATACCAAATACCAAATTTTTTGGTGAAACAAACACCCCCTAAAAGTGAATATATAGAGAGTATGTGTTGTACGGGGAAGAGGGAGAGAGAAATTCTTAATCAAATACAAAACAATTCAATCTTTTATGAACATGGATCTAGCCAATTTCATCATATGTCCCCTTCCATGTACGACTTAACCCTTCATGAACGTAAATCTTTTGAAATTGTGGTCGTGTCCATCACCGAAGGTGAGCTTTGGCGCAAAAGTAAGGTTAATGTCTTGTGAAACATCATGGATTTGTGGCTCAGAAACAATCTTTCTGATGTAAGTAAACACCTACCTGCTACAGTAACCAACAAACCGCCCTACTAAATATTACTGTAGCAACTGTGGCAACAGTGCACACCTACCACAAACTCACCTATATATAGCTCTCCCCAGCGTTATGTTTAGATCATCCCGGTGTCTCCAATTAAAAGTGAAAAAAAGAGAAAGAGAGAGAGAGAGAGAGAGAAAGAGAAAAAAAATAGAGTGTTTCTCCTTATAAAGAAAGATTGTAACTCCAAAGTATTTTCCTCGCAGTGGATTCTTTTATTCTTGCCCGTGGTTTTTACCCCAAATTCATTTAGGGGCTTTTTCACGTAAATCTATGTGCTCATTTTATTACTTCTGCTCTACTATTCGCTAGGACCTTGTTCTATTGGGTCCCAGGTTTGTCCCAACACTTTCCACATAACAGGGATAAAACTACGTACATCTAATCCTCTCTAGACCTCTCGCAGTCAAAGCCTCGCGTGCCAGGAGTTCGCTTGTTGCTCTCAGCATCACTAGTCTCCCTCTTCTGGAGATCTCTTACTGCAAGCAGCGAAACAATTTGATTAGTTGCATGGTCAGCCTCAGTCAATGAATGACTACTTACAGACTTCAGTAGAAGATGATAATTTAAATATATTTTTTTCAAATATAAATGTATACAATATGATCATAATACTCTTACATCAAAAAGAAGCAGCTCCATATAACAAAATGGAAAATTCTTAATAAGCAGAGAGGTAGAATGATTTCTGGAGAATGAACTGAAATATTTGTTTTTATTGAAGCTTGACTTAAAAAACACAGCAGCAGATATGAGTATATATAAGCTCAGATATAACTAATTTCTCCTAAAAAGAAGCATAAAAATCCTACCATACTTGTGTAGAAATTTCTAGCATTACAGCTCATTATTGACTAATTTTATACCAGAAAAGGAGGAGCAGAAAAATCAATTCTGTAACAGCAAATAAATAACAGTAAAAGACTGAGTAAGTTGCACTAATTTGTAACACTCCCCCTTAGTGCAAACTTACGACTAATTACTCCAAGAGCAGCTCTAAACTTTTCAAACTTGATTTTAGCTAAAGCTTTTGTGAAGATGTCTGCAATTTGGTCATTTGTAGATATTCCCTTCAACTCAATTTCTTGTTCCAATACCTTCTCTCGAATATAGTGATGACGGACTTCAATATGCTTTGTTCGCCCATGGAATATTGGATTTGATGCAAGTTTCACAGCACTTTCATTGTCACAATTGATTTGTACAGCATAATCAATTTTGCACAACATGTCTTCCAATAATCTCTTCAGCCACATGCATTCTTGTGCAACCATAGTTGCTGCAATATATTCAGCTTCAGTGCTTGATAAAGAGACTACAGATTGCTTTTTGCTACACCATGAAATCACAGCTGAACCGATGTTGAAGCAATAACCTGAAGTTGAATGTCTATCATTTGCATCCCCTGCCCAATCTGCATAAGTAAAACCACTTAACAAGAATTTTCAGCTTTCTTATACATAAGACCATGATCAAGAGAGCCCTTTACATATCTCATAATTCTTTTGGCTGCATCTAGATGAGAATTTTTGGACATTGCATAAACTGAGAAATTATGCCAACAGAATAAGCAATCTCAGGTCTTGTGATAGTTAGATAAATTAAACTACCAACAAGTTGTCTGAATTTTCTAGCATCCTTTAATGGTTCTCCTTCATCTTTCATCAGCTTGAGGTGTGGCTCCATTGGAGTAGTTTTTTCTTTTGACTCCCCCATGCTAAAACGCTGCAATAGTTCCTTTGCATAACCTTTTTGAGAAATAAAATATCCATGGTCCAACTTTTCAACTTCTAAACCAAGAAAACAGCCAACCTCCCTCAAGTTCTTCATATCAAAACGAACAGATAGATCATCTTTCAACATGGAAATTTCAGCTTCGTTATTTCCAGTAACTATCATGTCGTCTACGTACAATAAGACTAACAAATGCATATTTGATTCTAATTTAATAAACAAACTAGAATCTGCAACAAAAAGCTTGAAGCCACAGAAGATGAAGTATTGAGCAATTTTACCATACCAAGCACGAGGCGCTTGTTTAAGGTCGTACAATGCCTTCTTTAATAGACAAACATGATGGGGATATTTTTTGGAGACATATCCTCTCGGCTGCTCCATGAACACTTCTCGATCCAGTTCACCATAAAGAAATGCGTTCTTTACATCCAATTGCCACAACTTCCAATCTTTAAAAGCTGCAAGAGAAAACATAGTTCTTACTGTTACCATTTTCGCAACGGGACTGAATGTTTCTTCATAGTCCAACCCATAGCTTTGGGAGAAACCACGCGCAACAAGTCGAGCTTTGAATCTATCAATGCTCCCATCTAATTTCTTTTTCAAACGGTAAACCCATTTACAGGAAATAGGCTTGCAATTTTCTGGTTTAGACACCAACTCCCATGTCTGATTCTTGTCCAAAGCTTCAATTTCTTCTTTCATGGCTGCTTCCCATTCTGGATGATTTTTGGCCTCCTCATAACTTTTTGGTTCTTCATTTAATGCTCCAGTGAAGAAACATGAGGTTATAGTGCAATTGTTTAGTTGTACCTCATAGTCTTTGAGGTAATCTGGTTGATTTTTCTCTCTTGATGACCTTCTAATTGTGTGTTCAACATCTTTTGAGCTTGATGGATCACTCCTTGAAGTTTGAGATTCATCATTTCTTTGTGTGATGGCTTCAGGAAATGGTTGGTCAGAGGTATCTTGATCATCACCAAAAACAACATTTTGGACAATTGACTTTTGTATTTGATGCCAAGCTGATACTTCATCAAAAACAACATCTCTAGATGTGATAAACTTCTTTGTATTTGGATCCATACACTTCCAGCCTTTCCTGCATGAATCGTAGCCAACAAAAATGCATTTCTTTGCTTTGGGGTCAAGTTTGGTTCGATTAGTTTTAGGAACATGAACATAACAAATAGAACCAAATACTCGAAAATAATTTACATTTGGCTTTAGATTATACAATAATTCAAAAGGAGCTTTTTCTTTACCCGGCCAAGGAGGTAGACGATTTATCACATGACATGCACATTGTATTGCTTCAGCCCAAAGCTCGCGAGGAAGATTTTTATCATGTAACCATGAAAGACTTGTTGAAGCAAGATGTGCCAACTTCCTTTCTGCAACCCCATTTTGCTGAGGGGTATTAGGACATGTCATTTGTCGTTGAATGCCGCTGCTGTCACAATATTGAGAAAAATCATCTGACATGAACTCGCCACCATTGTCACTTCTTAAGCATTTTATATTCTGGCCAAACTCATTCTTCACAACATTACTGAATTCAATGAACTTGGAGAATGCTTCATTTTTCTCTTTCAAAAAATACACCCAAGTGTACCTGGAAAAACCATCCACCAATATCATGGCATATTGTTTTCCACTATAGCTTGTTGTTCTTGTTGGTCCCATTAAGTCTGTGTGAACTAGTTCAAAAGGAGCTGATCTACGGTTTGATGAGCTTTTGAAGGGAAGACGATGTGATTTGCCATATTGGCAACCTTGAAAAACCACTTTTTCATGTACATTCTTCAATGTTGGTAGGCCATCTAACAAATTTTGTGATGAGACTTGTTGCAACATTTGATAACCTAAATGTCCCAACCGAGTGTGCCATATAGCTGCACTATCAGTTTGACTCGTCTTCTTTACATAAGCCTCTCCTACTGACAAGACGAATAAGGAGCCTTTCTTGTCACCAGTAAGAACAACATCAGCTTCAACATTTCTCACATTGTCAAGCACTTTCACATCATTAGGACCAAACAAAACATATTTTCCAGAATTAGTAATTTGAGAAACTAAAACTAAATTTTTCTTCAAACCTGGAACATGATAAACATCATTTAATTTGATGTCTGATTTATCAGTGCCAATCTGCACGACACCTTCTTTTGCCACCGGATAAGCTGAATTATCAGCTGTGACAATTACACGTTCTCCATTGTGTTGTCGTAGCTCTGAAAATAATGAATCATTGCCTGTGACATGGTGAGAACAACCAGAATCCATGATCCATTCATGTTTGTAGTCGACATAGTTGGCGTGATACTGATCTAGAGGTAATTTTAAAGCAGTAGCATCTCTTCCTTCAATTTCATCGGCAGTAAAACATTGCTCCCAATTGAGTTGATCATCTTCTTCATCTGCACAAGCAACATTAGCTTTGAAAATCTTTACACGACAATATTTTTTGATGTGCCCAATCTTCCCGCATCGGTAGCACTTGAAAGATTTGCTACTTTGTGGACTGTCAACCTTTTTCTTGTTGATGTTGTCTTCTGGATCATTCCCATTTGATTTTCCTCTTGAGAAAAGAACAGAATCATGTTCAGAATTAAAATCTTTGGCCATTTGTTTTGCCAGAGCCTCTTGGTTTGAAAGAAGATTCTCCAACTCTTCCACTGATGGTTGAGTTGCCCACCCTTGAATTGAGGTGATAAATGGTGTGTATTCCTTCTTTAAACCACGAATGAGAAATCTTCTTAAACGAGCTTCACTAATTTTCTCATCCACATCCAACTCTGAAATTTCAGCACAAATACTTTTTATGCGCAAGAAATATTCAGAAATTGACATACCTCCTTGTGTTGTCATTGCTAACTCATTTTCCAAAAACTGTAACCTTGCTGTATTCTTCTTGGAAAATATCCTCTCAAGAGTTTCCCAGACTTGCTTTGGAGAGTTGATGTCACGAACATGATCAATGAACTCTTTGCTAATTGATGTCCTCAAAGCAAATAGAGCCTTTGTGATCGTGGGAATGAGGAGGGGCCCACGCACGTGGGCTCGTGATGGCGCTCCCCTTCCTTTTGTGCGCGCGCACGCAAATGCCAGCCCACCCACGAGCAAGCAGCTCGTGTCCGTGCCGCCGCCCACGCGCGCTGCTCCGTGCCCGCATCGAGCCCAACGCCCACGTCGCCTGCCAACCCACACAAGCTCTTTTCCCGTGCTGAGTTTTTTCGTTCCCGCGCGTTCTGCCCGCCTGCTACTTCGGGTTCTTTCTCCTATAAATAGGAGGTAGTTGTGTAGTGATTGAGTGTGGGGAAAAATAAGTGGGTTGTTCTTTTGAGAGAAAAGAAAGAGAGGAAGAGAGAACTTGTATAAGTTTGGTATTTTTCTTCATAGTGAAACCCCCTCCCGTGGACGTAGGCTAGTTAGCCGAACCACGTAAATCTCGTGTTTGTATTTGTATTATCTGTGAGTTGCCATAGCTTGTAGGTTCCCTCGATATTTCAGTCCTAGAACTGATGAGAGGAAGAGTGTATATTTCACTTTGATGAAATATATCACTTTCGATTCTTGTTTCCTTTGAGAAATAAGAATTTCACTATCTATTCCAGTTTCCTTTGAGAAACAAGAATATAGAAGTTGACTTATGCTTTTGTGACAACAATAGCCAGGGCTCTCTCTCAGGTGATATCGCTTCCGCGGCGATGGGCGTGACTCCGCATCCAACAATTGGTATCAGAGCTTTTATTCAGATTGGCGGTGGTTAAGCTACTAATCTGAGGTGGTGGTTGACTATTGTGTGGTGAACACAAAGAAATTATTAAAAATTCCTGAGAGAAGCGGATTGACATAATACAAGCGGAAAATGGCATCTACAAGTAAAACAAGTAAAGTTGGAAAATACGAGATTGAAAAATTTAATGGGAAAAATGATTTTTCCTATTGGAGGATGCAGATGAAAAATTCGCTGATTTCGTAAAAATTGCACAAGGCTTTGGCCGGAAAAGAGAAGAACAAAAATGTGTCTGATGAGGATTGGGAGGAGCTGGATCTGGAAGCACGGGCGTCGATTATCCTTTGGCTTGAAAGGGATGTAGCTTTCTTGGTAGACGGGGAGGAAACGGCTGCGGGCGTGTGGTTGAAGTTAGAAAGCACCTTCATGACGAAGAGACTAACGAACCGGATCTATTTGAAATCCAAATTGTATACTTGCAAGATGGAGGAGGACTCGTCAATTCGGGAGTACATCAACAAGTTCGATAGGATCATATCGGATTTGAAAGACATTAAGGTGACAGTGGAAGACGAGGATCAGGTGCTTCTACTACTTCTATCTCTGCCAAAGTCTTATGAAAACCTGGTGCAAACACTGATGCTTGTGGGTGATACTTTGTCGATGGGTGAGACTAGAACAACACTTCTAGCGGATGACCTTCGAAAAATTACAACTAGTGATATGGCTACTGGTGGTAACAAAGAACAAGCGCAGGGACTGTTTGCCAGAGGAAGAGGCAATGAGCGAGGAAAAGGCAAGGGAGGAAAGTCTAGATCTAAATCGAGACCTCTTGCGGGACGAGCGTGTTTCAAATGCGGTGAAGTTGGGCATTTCAAGGTCGATTGTCCTAACAAGAGAGTAGGTGAGAAAAAAAACAACAACAAGACTGAAAGACGAGAAGGCAAGGAAGAGGCGAGCTACGCTTCAGAGGATGAGAGCGATAAGGAATGTTATGTCGTCACAGATGGCGGGGATACCTCCGGGAAGTGGATTCTTGATTCTGGTTGCTCTTACCACATGTGTCCAAACAGGAAGCGGTTTACTACCTACAGGAGCATTGATGGTGGAACCGTATTGATGGGGAACAACCATGCTTGTAAAACGGTGGGGCTAGGTGATATCAAAATCAAGATGCATGATGGAGTGGTTCGAACCCTGACGGACGTACGACACGTTCCTGGCTTGCGGAAGAATCTCATCTCAGTCGGAGCTTTGGACTCCGGGGATTGCAAGATTGTAACAGAGAACGGAGTAAAGAGGGTTATTCGGGGTTCCTTAACAGTGATGAAGGGTGTTCGTCATGGTAATCTATATACTCTCTCGGGTACGACGGTGACGGGAGATGCAGCAGTTGGAGCTGAAGGAAGTGGTGGAGACCCATGTGAGCACACACGGTTATGACATAGGCGGGTTGGGCACATGTTAGAGAAGGGGCTGGATCTGCTTGGTAAGGAGGGTTTGCTGAAGAATCTGAAGAAGCCTTGCATGGATTTTTGCGAGGACTGTGTGTATGGAAAGGCGCACAGGGTTCAATTCCTGAGAAGCAATCACAAGAGCGGAGGGATACTAGATTATGTGCACACGGATGTTTGGGGTCCGGCTTCGACAACTTCCAAGGGTGGTTCTAAATATTTTGTCTCATTCATAGATGATCATTCGAGGTATGCTTGGGTTTATTTCCTGAAGCATAAGAATGAGGCATTTGAGACATTCAAGAAGTGGAAGGCGATGGTTGAGAACAAGACGGGAAAGAAATTGAAGACGCTGAGATCTGACAACGGTACAGCGTACACAGACGGTGCCTTCAAGGAGTTCTGTGATCAGGAGGGCATTGCTAAACACTGGACAGTTAGATCTACACCACAACAAAATAGGGTCGCGGAAAGATTGAACCGAACACTATGGGAGAAAGCAGTGAGTATGCGATCATATGCTGGTTTGGGCAAAGAATGGTGGGCAGAGTCGATTGCTACAGCTTGCTATATTGTGAATCGATCTCCACATTCGACATTGGACGGTGACACACCCTATCGGGTGTGGTCAGGGGAGCATGCAGATTATGAGAGGCTCCGAATTTTCGGTTGTACCGCCTACTATCACGTCAACGAGAGAAAGCTTGACGCGAAGGCCAAGAAGGTAATTTTCTTGGGATATGCAAAGGGCGTAAAAGGCTACCGCCTTTGGTGTACAGAAGATTCGAAGTTCGTGATCAGCAGAGACGTTACATTTGATGAGAAGTCCATGATTGCTAGGGTGCCCAAAGATGGTGGTGTTGATACTGTTGGGACTTCCAAGTCCCAGGTTATTGAGATAGAACCTAAAGACCAACCAGGTTCTAGTCCTGTTCAAGTGGAAAATCAGGAAGATGATGAGCTTGAGCAGGAAGAGGTTCAGCAAGAGAATACACATGCACTACAACAACATCAGCTCGAGGATAGCTTGGCTTCCACTAGGCCAAGGCGAGGATCAACCCCTGAAGCACTATGGGCATGTTAATTTGGTTGAGTATGCACTCTCGGTGGAGGAAGATGAGCCGGTCTCCTTCAAGGAAGCTATTCGAGACAAGAATAGTGAGAGTTGGTTGGCTACGATGGAGGAGGAGATGGAATCTCTCCGGAAGAACCAAACATGAGAGGTGGTCCCATTGCCCATAGGAAAGAAAGCTATAGGTTGTAAGTGGCTGTATAAAAGAAAGGAAGATCCTTCAGAGCTCGGTGGAACGAGGTACAAGGCGAGGCTAGTGGCTAAGGGGTTTGCACAAAGAGAGGGTGTGGATTACAATGAGATATTTTCTCCGGTGGTGAAACACACTTCTATTCGGGTGCTATTGAGTATTGTTGCTCATGGTAATGTTGAGCTGGAATAACTCGATGTCAAGACAACCTTCTTGCACGGAGACTTGGATGAAGAGATCTATATGCATCAACCTGAGGGCTACAAGGTTGAGGATAATGAGCATCATGTATGCCGCTTGAGAAAGTCACTCTATGGATTGAAGCAATCTCCTCGGCAGTGGTACAAGCGTTTTGACTCTTTCATGCTGAAGCATGGGTTTTCCCGAAGCGACTATGATTGTTGTGTTTACATTCGAAAGCTTCGTGGAGGTGATTATATCTATCTCCTGTTGTATGTGGATGACATGTTTATTGCATCGAAGAACAAGGTGGAGATAGATAAGCTGAAATCTCAACTTAGCAATGAGTTCGAGATGAAGGACATGGGCGCTGCTAGGAAAATACTGAGTATGGAGATTAGAAGAGAGCGGGCGAATCGGCGATTGTTCTTGAGTCAGAAAGGCTACATAGAGCGGGTGATCGCGAGGTTCGGGATGCAAAGTGCAAAGTCGGTGGTGACTTCATTGGCTCCACACTTCAGGCTTTCAGGTAAACAATCTCCCACTACAGCGGAAGATAAGACACACATGGAGCGTGTTCCTTATGCTAGTGCAGTTGGTAGTTTGATGTACGCTATGGTGTGTATACGCCCTGATATTTCACAGGCGGTTAGTGTGGTCAGCAGATTCATGGCGAATCCGGGAAAGGCGCACTGGGAAGCGGTGAAATGGGTCTTGAGGTACTTGAAAGGTACCGCGGATACGGATCTATGTTTTGGTGGAGATACATGTCAGGTCGACGGGTATGTGGACTCAGATTATGCGGGCGATTTAGATAGATGACGATCTACTACTGGGTATGTATTCAAGATACATGGAGCTCCAGTTAGTTGGCGATCAATGTTGCAGGCTACAGTGGCACTTTCTACAACAGAGGCCGAGTACATGGCTATGGCGGAGGGAGTGAAGGAAGCATTGTGGCTGTGGGGTCTTCTAGACGATTTGGGAATCGAGCAGGAAAGCGTGAACTTATGGTGCGACAGTCAAAGTGTGATTCATTTGGCGAAGAATCAAGTTCACCATGCTCGTACCAAGCATATCGACGTCAGATATCATTTTGTGCGGGATGTCATAGAGGAAGGATATATTTCTCTCATGAAGGTGCATACGAATGAGAATCCCGCAGACATGTTAACCAAGGTGGTGACAGGCAGCAAGTTCCAGCATTGCTTGGACTTGCTTCATATCAGCCCGTGTTGATATGCCTAAGAGGGCATGGCCCTTCGGGGCGATGATGGAGGTGAGGTGGAGACTATGTTGGAGAATAATAGCAGAACTACAGTTATCTTGATCCCGGTGGAGGGTACGTAGGCAGCCGCGATATAGTGGCGTAGCTGGTTTGGCCTGGTATGGCCTGGATCTCTTTGGTGGAGTTCGTGGGGTTCTTCTGGTGTTCGTTCATAATTTGAGGTTTATCAAATGATGTACGAGGTGGAGAATTGTGATCGTGGGAACGAGGAGGGGCCCACGCACGTGGGCTCGTGATGGCGCTCCCCTTCCTTTCGTGCGCGCGCACGCAAATGCCAGCCCACCCACGAGCAAGCAGCTCGTGTCCGTGCCGCCGCCCACGCGCGCTGCTCCGCGCCCGCATCGAGCCCAACGCCCACGTTGCCTGCCAACCCACGCAAGCTCTTTTCCCGCGCCGAGTTTTTTCGTTCCCGCGCATTCTGCCCGCCTGCTACTTCGGGTTCTTTCTCCTATAAATAGGAGGTAGTTGTGTAGTGATTGAGTGTGGGGAAAAATAAGTGGGTTGTTCTTTTGAGAGAAAAGAAAGAGAGGAAGAGAGAACTTGTATAAGTTTGGTATTTTTCTTCATAGTGAAACCCCCTCCCGTGGACGTAGGCTAGTTAGCCGAACCACGTAAATCTCGTGTTTGTATTTGTATTATCTGTGAGTTGTCATAGCTTGTAGGTTCCCTCGATATTTCAGTCTTAGAACTGATGAGAGGAAGAGTGTATATTTCACATTGATGAAATATATCACTTTCGATTCTTGTTTCCTTTGAGAAATAAGAATTTCACTATCTATTCTAGTTTCTTTTGAGAAACAAGAATATAGAAGTTGACTTGTGCTTTTGTGACAACAATAGCCAGGGCTCTCTCTCAGGTGATATCGCTTCCGCGGCGATGGGCGTGACTCTGCATCCAACAGCCTTCCCACATTTGATCTTCCATTTTCTTCGTGGCTCACAATTATCAGGAGTATCAGCTGGAATTTCTGTGTCTGAACCAGCTACTAATTCCCACAAGTCTTGACCTTGAAGATAAGCTTCCATACACATTCTCCCATACTTGTAGTTTGTCCCTACAAGTTTTTCAACACCATTTTATGTGTTAGAACTACTTCCCACGGTGACTAGCTCCATACTATGGAATAAGAAGTTTCCTGTTAATAAAAGAAAGGTGAAAACAGTGAAGAACCTGAACCAGGCTCTGATACCATATAACAAAATGGAAAATTCTTAATAAGCAGAGAAGTAGAATGATTTCTGGAGAATGAACTGAAATATTTGTTTTTATTGAAGCTTGACTTAAAAAATACAGCAGCAGATCTGAGTATATATAAGCTCAGATATAACTAATTTCTCCTAAAAAGAAGCATAAAAATCCTACCAGACTTGTGTAGAAATTTCTAGCATTACAGCTCATTATTGACTAATTTTATACCAGAAAAGGAGGAGCAGAAAAATCAATTCTGTAACAGCAAATAAATAACAGTAAAAGACTGAGTAAGTTGCACTAATTTGTAACACTCCATCACAGATTCAACACCTAGCTGGAATTCAACACTTACTGAAAACAAAGCTCGTCGCGCTTTAAAGCCACAACGCATACAGAACAATTTGAACCGACATTTACACAATTTAAACCAGGCACCATGTCAACAACACAAAAGCAAAGAAGTAACAAGAAGGTTACAGAAGAACTTGAAGACCATGAGTTGCTTTATTTACATCAATTTTCAACACTGAAAAACTCATTCTACAGAATGACCTCGTCCCTCGTACGAAACCATAGCTTCTGTGGTTCCTGATCAAATTTCTTGGACCACAATCGCTTCTGGAAGTTCTCGGAGTCCTTCACGGCGTCGATGAAACCATTTCAGTCATACTTTACAAAACCAAGTATATATCTCCACTTGCAATGAACTCCTCGACTGCCTCCTTGTCACCGGGATATGGAAACCTCCTGCGCTTATAAACATAAGCCGTCTCGTTCTCTTCCTGCACAAATAAGAGAAAATGGTAGCAAGAGACAAATTTTGGCCACTAGAACCAGCATTTTATTTCATCAAAGAATGTTATTCTCAAAAAAACTAACTGTGGTTAAAGGGTAACTTTCAGTAAAAGTTTACTTCAAAGCTTATCGATGAACCTCCTGCAAATTTTGGAACTGATATGTCCATTCCTAGTAGCAATTGGATCAGCTGGCCGCACGTGATTCACTTAATATTTTCAAGTATCTAAGGACTTTGATTATCAAGACTTTTCCTTTTGCTGTTTAATAAGACATACTTCAGTTACTAAAAAGGTTCATATGATTTCACCTAGTAAGGTTTATGAAGCAAAAGCTGAGCAGGTGAAACCGAAGATCAAGATAGGGGGGAAAACTAAGGAAACTGCGACGAAGAAATAGTTGGAACCTCCCTAAAACAAAAATCCGACAGTTAATGCTTTCATAAGTGGGAGGAAAGCCAAAACACTATGTCAAGGTGTTCTTCACTGCAGAGATGAAGTGCGAGTCCACGACAATCCCAACACCAATTTTGCTTCATTCATCTAAATGAAAACAAACATACAAAGTTGTATTTTGCAAGGAACACTCAACCTCACCAACGGACAGATCATCGTTGGTGTCGACAGTACTGTCACTGATACGAAGGAAAAGAGAGACGTTAGGAAACTTCAGGTGTGTTAAAATACAACTCACATTAGTTTTATCGGTCAAAAAAAAAACGAGCCACTTCACACACAGCTAAGGCAAGACGCTTAACCTACCAAGTTCAACATTTGTGAAATATCAAAATCACTTTGGTTGGTTGAGAAATATACATGTAGAAGCACGCATTCGGAGTTAGAATCAAGTGCATGCGAAAAAACACACATCTTAAGACGGGGAGCCATTATGCAACCGAGCAAGTCCAAAGAGTGTGTAAGTGCAAATCATAGTCTTTTCCTGAATTTCCAGCAAAAGAAATAAATATTTCAGACTTTGGCTATGGTAAAAAAAAAAATTCACAAGTGGTCATGCAAACTCCATTTATTTACCCCCAGAAAAAAAACTGAAATTCAGCCGAAACACGTGACAGAATGTGCATCCCTTTGTTTTTAAAATAAATTTCTTTGACAATATTACTAATAGCTCAGATAGAAAGTAGGCTAACAATTTTCACTCTTTAGGCCAACTGCACTGAATCAAACAAGCAAAGGTAAATGAGAAAATGGATTGTACGTAGTATATAAATGTGATTTCACAGTAGACTACCAATTATTCGTGATAATTCAGCAACTAATAATTTAGCAACAGTTTTATATTAAAAATAATAATGATATAACAACAGTTGTGACTAAGGGAACATACATAAAATGAGTCTACAAGGGATTATAGCTTGCTTGGGGAACTTCTGTGCTGCGGAAAGCTCGCCATCCGAAGAACCTCCTGAGAAATAAAACTGACTAGTTCAATCAGGAATTTTTTTTTGAACAACTGAACTGCACGAAGAAATAGCATTTTATCAAACAATCTACGCCGCAAAAGTATCAGCAGAAGCTTGAAATGTACCTACAATCATTAACGCACGCATGGATTGTAGTATATATAAACGAATGAAAGAATGAATCGAGTGAACAAAAAAAAAATATGGCGGAGCGAGATGATCCTATCTCCTCAGTTTAAGCAAGTATAAGCAAGAGAGAGAGAGAGAGAGAGAGAGAGTTCATTTAAGACGTTAAAATCAAATAGCTAGCGTGCATCTCCTGATAATCTTGTAATTGCTTATCCTTATTATAATATTATTGACTGTATGAGTTATTTGACATATATTCATTAAAATAAAAAAAATTGTTAATTTGACTGGATTAACAAATTATAAAGGAGCAGTTTAAGAATATGAATAATGTAAGGGACCGATACGTAAAAGTCAAACATAATTTCAACTTCTTTTTTAAGAGCAAACATGAAGCACATCTATAAGAGAAAAGAACTTCCTGGAAGTGAGCTCGAGAAGTACCTTTCTCTTATCCACAACAGGCGAGGGCCTTGAATCGCCCATGAACACTTGTCCGCCATTGCCAATAGAGGAGTAGGAAGTGAAGGCTCCTTTGTTTACATTTTCAAGATGCAATAATTCACATCCATAATTGGGAAAATGAACATAGAAGGAAAGAAATTAAGCAAAAAAAGCTTCGAGTAGGGTGATGTTTATATTTTCAAGATCATCAATTAAAACATAGTCTTCATGGGTTTGAGATGATATGCCTTTTTCTTCAGACATGACAAAGCTAATAATGTTTCCTATAACAAAATTTGAGTTCCAGCATCTTCAATAACATATTTCTTATTAAAACTTTCTCAAATTTCAGTTGCGATCTTGTAAGGACAATAAATATAAAACACCTAATTACTTAAGGTGCTCAAGGTAGTTTGTCTATAAATTTTATCAGCATTGTCCCAATTCTGGATGTCATTTTTCTTTTTTCATGTTTAGGATGAGTTAAAAGTATAGCCAGTTACATTAAGGTACCGTTTGGCGAAGAGATAAGTGAGGGGCTAAGGAGATTTAACCCATTCTTAACCTGCCAAACACAAAAAATCTATATAAAGGTTAAAGTGAGTTAACCCATCATAATTTGCCAAACATAAAAAATATAGAAGGATTAAGCTAACCCCTCTAGAGGGATTAAAATGAGTTAACCCTTCAAAATAAGGGGTTTACTAATATTCCTATTTAGAATAATTAAGAGTTAACCATTCTAATTATAAAGAAAATAGTCAAAATTCTTGTTATTCCCAAACACTAAAAATGATCACAATGGCTAAAATAAAATTTATATAATGAGTTAATAATTTAGTCTTTCGGATTATTAAATAGGTTAACTATGTTAATCATTCTCCTTAATCCATGTACATTTTAACCCTTTACCAAACGGGGCCTTAGTAGAAAAAAAAATCCTTACTTGCCATCTTTTGAAGTGAGTTCCATTAGATGGTTCGATTCTAAAAATATCAGGTAGAGACCTAGCAGCAGTAGTAGCAAGATTTCTAATATGAGACTGAAAACAAGCTTTAAAGATGAAAGAGAATAGTAGCAAGATTACTAATATGAAACTGAAAATAAGTCTTAAAGATGAAAGAGAACATTTCTAATATTCCTAGGCCCATTTAGCATACTAAGAAAGAGTTAACACATTTAAACACTCCAAACTCTTTCTCATTTTCCTATTTGGGACTAAAAATAACACCTAATTTTAAAATATACTCAAAAACTCTAACATGAAATAGCACCCAATTTCTCTATATTATTAGAAAAAGACGTCCAAATCATCGTATCATCCAAATATCACATCTCTAGATATAAACAACTAAGAGCATCTCCAACAGCTTCCCCATTTCCCACTTTTAGAGAATATAGTTAGGTTTTTGGTCCAACAGATTCTCCATCTCATTCCCCAAAATATGGATGTGGGAGAAAAAATGAGAAAGCTTCCGCAAATCTGCAGCATTCTCCAAATTTTTGGAGGAAAAAAGGGATTCTTTAAAATGGGGAAGCTGTTGGAGTTGGTGTAAAAATAATTTAGAGAATATGATTTTTGCTTCCTCATTTTTGAGGAAATTTTAGAGAAGCTGTTGGAGATGCCCTAAAAGAACCAAGGTTAATGGTGTGTTTGGGAGTTTACTAAGGGAAGAGAAGGAAAGCTAAACAACGGGAAGGAAAGGGAAGGAAAGGGAAGAGAATTGTAATATGTTGTTTGGGAGTTGAGTAAGGTGAATGAAGGTGAAAGGAAGTAAATATATGTAAATTTACATAAATGACTTTATACTAATAACATATCAGCCCTTTTATTTGTTTTGATGGGGGTAAGAATGTCATTACACCCATTTACCCTCCTTTACCCTCCTCTACCGCCCAAATCGGGGAGGAAAGAAAACCAAGCAATTTTACCCTCCTTTCCCCTTCCTTCCTCCTCTCTACCCTCCTTAAAAAAAACTCCCAAACAAGGTGAAAGCCTCATTTCTCTTCCCCTCCCCCTCTCTACCCTCCATCCAAACAGGGCATAAAATACATTAAATTGAGAAAGAGAGGGGGGAAACAACAAAAACACACGTCCCCAAAAACTCAATTTTTAATAGAAAAAATCACAAAATAAAATAAAATAAAATTTGCAGAATTTGGCCTGCTGAAGAACCCATGAGCACAATCCCATCAGAGCTTCGATTCTCCTGCTTATTTGAAAACCCGGTGGGAAGTCCTGCCCGGAGCTCAGCCGAGCTCTCCGTTGGTGACGAAGCCGACGATGTCGGGAAAGATTTTATATGAAGATTTGAATTTTTGAATAAACATGTGGGGGTTTGGGTATAATTGCCATTCCAAAAAAAGAGTTAAATATAATAGAATATTCCGTAGCATTTTAAACCCCAAGTAACCACATGGACTATTATCAATTTATTTATGCAAAGTGATGGACTAATATCAATATAGGAAGATTTGGGAGGTTTATAAAAACAAAAATACTAATGGTTTAAGGGACTAATATCAAAAATACCCGTTTTATTAAAATGATCATCTAGCCTTCAACATTGAGTCAGAAACTTAGAATACTCAGAAACAAGATTATAGAATACGCTAGGTGACGTAGGCACCATACTCTACTCCTAGAGGTTTGAGCCTAGATGACCTTATGTGGTTTTCCTATTTTTCTTATTTTTTATTTACAATAATTGATAAAGAATATTAAAGTTACAGAAAACGCTAGGTATTACTAAATTCCTTACCGACCCTAGCATCTAAGTGTAAGATTAGCACCTTGTATGAATTGTGTTTGTTGAAGGGATGGTAGACGAGGCTCTTTGAAAGTGGGGAAGATGGAGGTAGTGTTCATAGTTAGTGGGGAAGTTCTGAGAAGTTTAGAGAGGTTGGAGAATGTGAAAGTTACAACAGAGAAAATCATGACTTTTTGAAAGTGGGGAAGATGGATGGAGGTAGTGTTCAAAGTTAGTGGGGAAGTCCTGAGAAGTTCAGAGAGGTTGGAGAATGTGAAAGTTGCAACAGAGAAAATCATGACAAAAAAATCTAGGCAAGCAACCTAGGTGTCATCGAGACCTTGGCGGAATCCAAATTGGACTAGACACCTACTTTTAAAGCACCATTCTAAAATCAATTAAATCTTAGAATTTTATAATTAAAACGCCTCATAAATCTTGACATTCATAGTTATTTAAAAAAATCAATTTCATCAATTCACTTATTTACAAGAGTTTAGCTATAAAAATGCGGTTAAAAATAAATAAAATACTTTTTTAATAAGCTCATGGTGCTACTCATGAAAGCGAAGTTTGGCAGTGGACGTAAGTCTGCAATACAATAAAACATAAGGGCGGTCAAGTAAAATTTCCCAGCCAACATCGAACGGACAGGATTCATTCACACATCGAACGGTCAAGATTCATTCACAGCGATATAAATCTCTGCAGCCACTCCCAAACTTCCCTCGGCTGAAGATTTAGGGTTTCTATCTCTGCGGTCGCCCCCAAAGGTCGCTCCTTTTTCCCCTTTAACCCTTCGCTTTTCAAAACCCTAGCTTTTGATTTCTAGGTTTCGATTTTTTTCTCGTGTGTAGATCCATTCGTTTACCTAACAATATGTGATTATCTTTAGAAATTTTGAACTGATGGGTACAAATTTTTCCTGTTTTTATTTGGTACTGGAATCAGTTCATGTGCCCATTTCATATTTTATGCTGAATTAATCACGTAATTTTGTGTAGGCTATCAATCTCAGATGAAGTTTGTTAACATTTTGAGGAATGCGAGCAGTACTGAAATAATGATTTTAATTTTTTTTGTGATTAGTTTGAAATGAGAAAGCAATATCTGAAAATATTGTTTCTGTAAGCTTTTGAGAACTCTAGATTTTGCGTAATATAATCTGCAACGGCAAATACTGTGCGTAGAGATTCTTGTGCTTTGATGGAGTTCTTCTGGTTTCCGCGATATCTGTAAAGAAAGTAAGGATTTTGACCGATTCAGTTGTGGGTAGCATTTGGCACTTGACAATGTTTTGGGTTTATTAGGAAATTCTCGGATATAAACTTGCAATAGGGTTTCTCAAAACGATGGTTGATCTATTTTATTGCTGTCGTAGGCCTTTAGCAAAACAATTAAACTTAATCTTGCAGTTACAACAACATGAATATCGTGTAGACCTGGATCCTGCGGTTGCAATGACATTATTCTGTCGACAATAATATTGTGTGAAATCCAAACAAAATCAGAATAAAATCAATTATAAAAGAAATTATAATATGATAAAAGCAAAAGCGAGTAAACCCATGGTCTTTTGCCTAAAATACAATATAACAACTAGTAAAATGTTATCTATATTCTCAATATACCCTATGTGGGATTAAACTAAAAACACAAAGGTCCAAGCAGGATATAGCATCAATTCTTTTTTGCGATTTGTATTTCATCCTGTGATACCCTTATCTGGTCATGTTCTGAATTTTGTATGTTACTTTCTTGTTTTTGGTTATCAGGTAAGAAATGGTGAAGCATAACAATGTTATCCCTAATGGGCATTTTAAGAAGCATTGGCAGAATTATGTGAAGACTTGGTTTGATCAACCTGCTCGGAAAACAAGGAGAAGAATCGGTACTGATTCTTGTCCTTTTTTAATGAAACAGACTTCATTGGGCTTCCTTTTCAGTTTCCAACTTCATTAATCCGTATCATTTTTTTACTAAGTTTAGTATATATGCTAATCTTTGCTTTACACTTTGCTTGTAGCACGCCAGAAGAAAGCTGTCAAGATCTTCCCCAGGCATATGCTAATCTTTGCTTTACACTTTGCTTGTAGCACGCCAGAAGAAAGCTGTCAAGATCTTCCCCAGGCCTACAGCAGGACCTCTCCGTCCAGTGGTATGTAGCACGCCAGAAGAAAGCTGTCAAGATCTTCCCCAGGCCTACAGCAGGACCTCTCCGTCCAGTGGTACACTGCCAAACCCTGAAATATAACATGAAGACGAGGGCAGGCAGAGGTTTTTCCCTTGAAGAACTCAAGGTTTGAATCTGAAATTTATAATTATAAAATATTGCAGTACATTATATCCAAAAGTTGTCATAATGGCTAGTATCTTGCAAATTAGTGTCGAGTTGCCGTAGCTTTAAAGGTGAAATTGAAGTTGCATGTTTGTAAACCTTGCAATTAGTGTCGAGTTGCCGTAGCTTTAAAGGTGAAGTTGAAGTTGCATGTTTGTAACCCTTACTTGTAGCATCTTTATATGAGAAATAGTGTTTTAGGCGAAATTGCCTGAACTCTTTTTAGTTTCATATTGTGACTGATCATGTCACTATCCGTTGGATAGTTCATTTATGGCATCTCATTAATTGGAAATCATCGTTTTCTTAGAAAAAATCGTACAGCATTTTGGAGATTATGAGGCACTTGCAAATACTTTTTATAGAGACCGCCTGACCTTTAGTGTTTAATGTGCATCAAATAGCCAATTCAGCTGAATATGATCAGCATTGATTATTTAATAGAGACCATTAAGGCATCAGTACATACCATTACTCAGTAGCAAGCCCTGATAGATAAAAAAAACTTTTATTTCTTATTTACTTTAGATACATGTAACCTTTTATCATGTTGTTGACATAATCTAAGTGCTAATTCACCATACTTTCTTACTGTCAAGCATGTTGCATCATAGAATTTTTACTTGCTCGCAGATGGCTGGGATCCCCAAGAAATGGGCGCCTACTGTTGGTATTGCTGTGGATCACCGTAGGAAGAACCGGTCTCTTGAGGGTCTTCAGGCTAATGTGCAGAGGCTGAAAGAGTACAAGGCCAAGCTGGTTATTTTCCCAAGGCGCCCTGGCAAATTCAAGGTAAGCACATCCAAAATAAAACCAGTCATTCAGCAAAATATCCGTAAAGATTAATTTTGACTGTACTGTACACTGCTTTTGACATAACAAAATATGCCAAATTTATATCTCACAATCTGTTGAAAATGGAGTTGACACTAGTTGTCTATTCAGCGTTGCATTCCAGTTATGCACATCATAAAGGCATGTAATTGTATACCCTCTGTAGAAGTTCATACAGAGAGGAAGGAGAACATGACAGGTGTCTGTCTCGCAACCAATTTTAAATCCGACATCTAATATGCAATATCAATTAGAATTCTCTATCAGCGCGAGGACCAGCTTTAAAATCAGTACTCCGTTTGTGTTTATTCTCCTTCCTATACGATCTGCTTAGAGGGTTCTTTACAGGATTTTCCATCATAAAACTTTTGTCTATAGAAGATTCCTGAATGATTTTAGATCTTGAAGCTGTGATTGCAATTTCATCTTTCAATGATGCGGGCTGGCGGGTTTGTAAGCTGAATGGTGTTCTTGTGTTATTGCAGAGTGGTGATTCTGCTGCTGAAGAGCTAGCTTCATCCACCCAAGTCCAGGGTGACTACATGCCCATCACCAGAGAGAAGCCGGTTGTCAGTCTCGTCAAGGTGACTGAAGAGATGAAGGCTTTCAGAGCTTACCAGAAGCTTCGCTTGGAGAGGACAAACAAACGTCACCACGGAGCAAGGCTCAAGAGAGCTGCCGAAGCTGAGAAGGAAGACAAGAAGTGATCAAGGACATGAGCGTTTCATTTTACTTTCTAGCTATGTATCTTAATTTGCTCTAGGTGAACATTTTGAGTGGAGACTCTGAGGAAATTTAGAAGTTTAAGATATCTTTTGAATTTTTCAACATTTGCTTGATGTTTAATGAGACACCTGCTATTTTGCTGCTTTTTTACGTGTGATTCGCTTGTCATGGATCTTATGCTAAGTTTGTTTCATTGTTCCTATGCTAAGTTCTGTTTCCATGCATCTGTAGAGGGTATATTATCTTAAATTTTATGTCCAATACACGGTAGTGCAAATCTTGAGGGTTACTTGCATATGAGTTGGTTGATTTTGGCATATGCATTTGCTTGAATAAAATTTTTAGCTATTTTTAACCACAAGTATCTACCAAAATCAAGGGATAGATAATTATTTATCACTGAATATTAAAACACAGCTCAATTATGACTGTTGTGTGAGGTAGGCATGCAAACTGAAGCAAACCAAAACCTTAGCTGAATTGAAACTAAAAAAGGTGTAACCTAATCTTAACCGACATCTTATGCATCATCCAAATCTCATGCATACAGCCGTCTACAAATCCTTGTGGCTGCCTTCTATTCTTTCTCACTCTTTACAAGCCCTGAACCTCTCTCAATGGAAAAGAGCAAAACCCTACTTAGGGATGATGCAATCCTCTCCCACCCTCTCCTCTTCTCTCTGATCCTGATCTTGGGTCTAATCTTTATGGACCCATTTAGATTGAACATGCTAAGTGGGCTCAACTTTCAGCCCGTTAAGCATGATGTCGCACCGTATAGTGAGGTTATGGCCCAATGGCCCAGAGACAACCAGAGCAGGTTGAGGTTTGGAAGGCTTGAATTCGTCGATGAGGTATTTGGGCCGGAGTCCATTGAGTTTGATGTTGAAGGTAATGGGCCTTACGCGGGTCTAGCCGACGGCCGGATTGTTCGGTGGATGGGTGAGACTGTGGGGTGGGAGACATTTGCAATTGTTAGTCCAAATTGGTAAGCCCAAAATAATATATTTCTCTTGAAAATGCAGAATGACATGAATATCTGACAATATGTGTAATACCCCAACCCTTGAGAGGGTGATGTGATTAGTATTGATAGATTTGATTGGAATACTCATACCACCAAGATGCATCTTCTTTTCGGAAACCCAACTCTTATAAACTTCAAAGTTAAGCGTGCTTGGTCTGGAGAAATTCTAGGATGGGTGGACCCCTTGGGAAGTTTTCTAGGGAGCATGTGAGTAAGGACAAAATGTGCTGAAAAGACATATGGTGGTTTGTGAGGCCAGTCCATCAAATCTAATAGCGTACCGATTCCGGGATTCCGAGGCGGGGGCATTACAATATGTCTATATCCAATCCAATCAGATATAAATATAATCTTTTAAAAAAGTTTCTGCCTGGATTCATACATTGAATGGTATGGATAAATTTTCGGTCGGGGTTCTGATATCCAAATATCTAAGTTCGCTAGATGATAAAAAAAATATTTCGGCCTAAAATTGGTGAATCTGAAATCGATGTTTTGGCCTAACTTTAAGTTTGTAGGCACGTTAAACTCATTAGTGAACTATCAATTTCTCACATCTGATATTTATCCATATTTATCTCCTCATGCAATCTGTATCTATATTGAGTTTTGTTTTTGTTTGATATGGACTTTCTTATCAAACCGTTACATATTTGTAATCCGTATCCATGATTAGTACGCATATACGCAAGTATAATATAGATCATATTCGATCCGTACCTGATCCATTTGCATGCTCTGAAGGTCAGAGAAGGTGTGCGCTAACGGAGTTGACTCGACGACGAAGAAGCAACACGAGCACGAGGTGCTCTGCGGTCGACCGTTGGGC
>NC_033803.1:70276673-70280516 GCF_001876935.1 Asparagus officinalis | reverse complement strand
CTATTTCGGGCTTATGGTCGTCGGGCCGACGGGTGGGCTTGCGTCCCCTTTGGCCTCTCATGTCCAAGGGAGGCCCATTTTGTTTGCAAATGATTTGGACGTTCACGAAAATGGCTCTATTTTCTTCACAGATACCAGCATGAGACACAACAGAAGGCAAGTTTTCTTTAGTTAAAATTTGGATTTTCAAATGAAAACTCATATGGTTTGGGTGTCATCCACAGCAGAAAAGACCAGCTAAAAAGGAACTTTCAATAATTTCGATGCGTTTTTTTTACCACATATATAAGGTTGTCAAAAATTAGTAAACAATGATTCTTTACAATTTAAATGCATGGTTAGAACATGTCTAAATCATCCGAGATTTTATTTCTAAAGAGGTGATTTGTATCAGATGCAATCTGACGGTAGATATTTCAATTTAAGATCCAAAACATAAATTTAGGCGAACACTATCAACAATTGTGTCTAGCTTATAACTCAGTAATTAACAATGATAATTTGATTATGGAGCGCTAATTAATCTGTGGGAACTTTTAGGATAAATTTTGAAAAGCAACTCATTTCCAAAAATAATTGTAAAAAACGACCTCTTTGAAACTTATTTGTCAAAAGCAACCCAGTTAAAATGGGTCGTTTTTGGCAAAATAATAATAATAATAATAATAATAATAATAATAATAAAAATCACGGGACTTGAAGTCCCGTGAAGTTTGGTATGTTTTTCACCAAAAATGCTGGGTCGTTTTTGGCAAATAAGTTTCAAATAGATCGCTTTTTATGAATAAGTTTGGAAATGGGTTGGTTTTCAAAATTTGCCCTAATTTTTATGTCTGCAGGCATCATTTCTTCATATTGCTAGAAGCAGAAGCCACTGGGAGGCTATTAAGATATGATCCTCAGACTAAAACAACACATGTTGTGTTAAGTGGCTTGTCATTTCCTAATGGAGTGCAAATATCACAAGATCAGACATTTCTCCTCTTCACTGAGACAACCTACTGCAGGTAACAGAAACACACACTGCTCAATTACCAGAAACCCCTTAACTAAAATGTTTTCTTTATTATTATTTTTAAAATCTCATCATCCATGATCATTAACAAAACACCGCTGATTTCGTAACGATGCTTTTTTAATTATAAAAAAACATTATTTTGTTAAAAAAACATAAGTTCATCTTTATTTTCTTCTCTTCAACTCAAGTTCTCGACGTTTTTCCATTTTGTTTACTCAGGCAAAAACTTAGGTTCAGACATTTGAGGAGCAAGACTCGATTTTAGAACTGAACAATTTCATTAACACTCAAGAGGCTCAGAGGATTTTCTGTTGAACTTTTTAGATGTGGGGGTTTCTTGTAATTCAGAATGCAGATAGGTTTAACAAAAAAAAAAAAATCTAACTTTTTACAGGTTGATGAGATACTGGCTAGAGGGACCAAAAACAGGAAAGCTCGAAATTTTCGCAAACCTCCCTGGATTTCCCGATAACGTCAGAATGAATGACAAAGGGCAGTTCTGGGTGGCCATAGATTGTTGCAGAACAAAAGCTCAGGAAGTCATGTCCAAGCATCCGATTTTAAGGAGCGTATACTTCAGATTGCCATTAAAGCTCAGTTTTCTGGCAAAGCAAACAGGGATGAAGATGTACACGGTAGTTTCGCTGTTTGATGAAGATGGGAAAATTGTTGAAGTGTTTGAAGATAGAGGGGGGGAGGTGATGAAGTTGGTGAGTGAAGTCAGGGAAGTTAAGGGGAAGCTTTGGGTTGGGACTGTGGCTCATAATCATATTGCTACTCTTGATTATCCCTAGTATTTTGAGTTTGTGTTTGTTTCAGTGCTGTCTTTGGTGAAAATGTTGGTGTCTGGGGATTCCTTTGGTTATTGTTATGCGTTGATTCTTTAAATTTGAGGTTGTGTTACATGTGTTGTGCTAAGTTGTTATGAGTGAACTGTTGGAAATTTTCACCCTGTTTCATAGAGAGAATAACTCTTTAACTGTTAAGAGTCATCATGACTTTGGAGTTTCGATGCAATGGAAGGACGCTCAGCATGCGGGAACATGTCAGAACATAAAAAAAAAGCCCTCAACCTTCACTACGACTTCAAAGTTTTCACGATGCGGAGGGGATCATTAACAGTTGGTAATACGAGACTTGTAATAATTTGTGCTGCAACAAATAAAAATGATAAATGGATACTAGGAACATGGTGTTAGCCTTTCTCATGAGACAGATACTATAAATGGTGTAAATAGTAGGTAAATAAAAGATTTTCTACAGAGTCAGCTTACAGATTCTTGGATTTCAGAGTGACCTTGATATTGCAGTCAGCTTATGGATTTAGCTTTTAGCAAAGCCACTGAGTACAAATTTTATTTGGAGATTGTTTCTGTTGGATTCTCACTCATGATGTTGTATTCATCAAAGAAACTCCTCTTAAAAAGTACCATAGGTGATATGATACCATGTAAAACTTTGAGGTACAAAGTGATCATGTACAATTGAAACCAGAGACAAAAGAGAGAGAAAAACATACCATCATCATGCTTCCTTCATATATTATGTGCCCACTTGAGGTACATACACGAGAGAGAATAAACAACAAACTGCTAATCTCCCCTCTTGGTTAACAGGAAGTTTGCATCTTATCTTGTCTTCAACAAACTAAGAAGCATTAGATAAATTAATTTCTGCCCGAAGATTTCAACATACAGTACAATAAAACATATCGTACAATGGAGGCTGTCATTTTGCGCCCCCACTCTAAATCATTGAGACCTGGGCAATCGATAATTGAATAAATCTCACTCTTGGTCGACGGCCACCATGTTGATTGATTACTGCTAACACGAGAAGCACAGCATGAAAAAAGAGGCTTGCATCTGGTAACAGAACCAAAACCAATCTTTCGCAGAAGAGAAAAAAATGTACTGAGTTTTATGTCCGGAGAAATGGTGATGGTGTTCCTGGCGTCCTCGGACTTTCAGAAATTATAATATGGCCTGGGAGTTTTGTGGACTGCTCGCCGAGGCTGATTTTGCCCTGAATGAGAGAAGCTCTCTTAGGATTGAAGAGCAAAAGCTGCTGCATGTCTTTAGGAAGCACATTGAATACCGCCTGCAGATCTCCCTTCAGTTTCTGGCATGCTGCTGAGGAGTCTGCATTCCCACCTTTGAACTGCTGCAGCCACAAGAGCAAATATACAAGTGTAAATTGCAGGCTCAAAACGAAAGCAATGTTTGAAACTGAATGTCAATATAAATGTTGGCAAAGTCATCTTGTTGGGTCTAGGACTCTAACACATAAATGCATAATTTATCACATGAATAGAGGTCCAAACATAAAAGAGGATGTATCTGGCATGCTATCAAGAAGAAACAACCACAAACAAACATCCGAAATAGAGAAAGTAACTTAATTACCAAACAGTTCAGTCAACAACAAACCACACCACTGCAATGACAGTTAGATTTTCACAATGCAATGCATGGAAGCTATAAATTGTTACAGGACTCTAAACCATTATATCCTCACATGAATAACCCCATCGGCAGTTTCTCACCTGAAGAGAGCACATGGAGACCAAAATGTGATTTTCCCCTAAATTTAACAATGGGCAAATAAACAAGCCTCCTCGCAATTTTTGGTTCAAATGAAACATAAGGGACCTTGACCTGCTGATCTTATAACATTTTGATGCAGATGTGCAGCAAATTTTGGGCTTTGATCCCTTTCATACACGTGTTTTATTTATTTTATTCTTTTGGAGTTGTTGTCGTAGTTGTTGTTCTTTTTTTTTTCTTTTTTTTTTTTGGGGGGGGGGGGGTTGTTTTTTTCAAGGG
>NC_033803.1:70258484-70276663 GCF_001876935.1 Asparagus officinalis | reverse complement strand
CTTGAAGCAGTGCTATCCCTTTGTTGTGGCTTTAGATGTAAACCATGCTTAAGAAAGTTACCATTTCCCTAAAGTAATCATAGATTATCTATATCGCAGTTCAGTTTCTTTTAACCTAAAGTAGTTCATGCTTCATCAGATGAGCATTCTAGTATATTTTGTATTTTCATAAGCTCAAATGGTTTTACACAATCCTCACAAGAAAGCTTGGGCTCCACTTCAAAACTATATATTATAGACAAATGTGAATGGTTGAGAAATGTAATTAGAGTTGAAAGGAATTAAGCATATAAATGACAGCCTTCTGCACTTAGAATAAAGCTCTTTTAAGTACTAAAGACAAGTTTGAGAGGGCAATGACAAATGGATATAACTACTTAATAGTTAAACAAAACAGCACTTCATCTTGTCAACCAGCTTGCAGATTTATATTATTTCCTGGCAGAAAGTAATCAGTTATGGGCTCACAACGTATATCAGGAAAGTGAGAACTTGAACCTTAACATCCTTCAACAAATACATCAATATGTCAGGACAAATAAGACAATAATAACTACTAAACTGGTAAATAAGCAGGTACACACACAAGAACAGGTGCTATGAGCTAACCAAGTTCCTTTATCCTTGAAATGTCACGACGATGATCGATGATATGGATGAAATCCTGATAATCGATACGGATATTGTGCTTCACTTCATTTAAAATGCTAGGAAAACTCAAAATATGACAACATTGCAACTATCGTGAGAACATAAAGGACAAAGTGCAGAGATCTGTAATGACCGGATAACAGCAGGTTTTCTGAACAATGATTCATCTAGTTTAGGAAGTTGAAAGCAGCAGATCATGGATTAATATCAGGTATTCTTATTGTGCTACTCATTTCATAGCTGGTTGTTCCACACTTGCTAGACACTGGAAATGACAGTGACCAGTCTCATAAGGGGATAGAAGCTTGTGGATTGTTAAGCAAATTCATTAAGCAGTGACCAAGTAAGTTCCACTGATAGAACTTCTACAGTCCGGCTCTTTCCTATAATCTACATTCACTCTCTAGGAATGACATCTTTTCATTTTTATGTATTTTCATAACACAAAATCATAACAAGGTTTTTCTTTCCTGTCTTCATTAATCATCTTGTAAATAAATCTGTTGCATGATTTCAACGTGTATCCATTAGGCACAGCCACACTATTTCTTTAGTTCATTCCTGTCTTTAATGGATAATGTCCTATTCAGCATTTGTTTTCATGTTTTAACTAATTAGTTTATTTCTGTCTTTAGTGCATAATGTCCTATTCAACATTTGTTTTCATGTTTTAACTAATTAGTTTATTTCTGTCTTTAGTGCATAATGTCCTATTCAACATTTGTTTTCATGTTTTAACTAATTAGTTTATTTCTGTCTTTAGTGCATAATGTCCTATTCAACATTTGTTTTCATGTCTTAAAGACTTTTTAGTTTATTTGACATTTGGGCTTTCTCATTAAATCATTTTATGTAACTTTATAGTTTCCCATTCCATTACCAACTCAAGGGTGCACAAAGAATGTAAGTTCAAATGAAGTAGCCTAGTAATTCATTGTTATCGAGACGCGCTCCCCGGGCGTGGGGCGCTGCGGGCTGGGGCAATTGCGCCCCGCACCAGAGGCAGGACGCTGCACGCACACGAGGCGCGCGCCTCGTGTGCGCCTCGCACGCCTCGCGTCCTCCTAGCGGGTGCTTGACACCTGCGTCATGTAATAGACTTTCTTCTGTTTTTTTAAATAATTTACATATTACATATTTACATTATGTAATAGACTCTTTTTTGCTAGTTGCTAATCCATTCTCCATCTTTTTATGTTTAACCTATAAAAAAAATAATTAGTAATTTAATATACTTGTTTGCTAATTGTAACTTCCTTCTCTAATTAGCATGCTAACTAGAAAATTATGAACATGTAAATATGTAATTGTTACCTCCATTCTCTATCTTTTCATGCTAACTAGCAAATAGCAATTAAGAATGCTAACTAGAAAATTATGAACAATCATGTTTTTTTTTAAAATACATATATCATATTTTAAATGAAAATACATATTTCTTATTTGTTACTTGCTTGTTTTGTTTCATAGACTTTTGCTTATGTTAGAGATTATCTTGCATTGTGATTTGTGAAAACTTATGAACTTCTCTATGTTATGCATGCTAATTAAGACTCTTTCGTAATTTAGTCAGTGAAATTATATTTCTTTATTTTTTATGTGAAAATTTATAAATATGTTGCTTATATATGCTTCTTTGTCTTATGTTGGAAAATATTAGTTTGAGTTGTGCGCCTCAATTCAGTGAGGCGCGCGCATCGTGTGCGCCTCAATTCAGTGAGGCGCACGCATCGTTGTGCGCCTTGCGCATGGTGCGCGTAACGGGCCTTTGCACCCCGCATTGCGCCTTGCGCCTCGATAACAATGCGGCTAGTATAACAAAGAAGTTTCATCGATTAAGGTAGAGTTATGGAACATACAGTGCGTAGGCGAATGCTGAGGGGAAATGAATGTCTGGGCATTCTAATTGTAATTTAGGAATTAGCTGATGTTTTTCATTGAAAGCGTAATATAAGACCTACTAAAAACCGTAAGGGCAGTTAATCGAAATGATATTACAATCACATTCACTGAGGATGTCCCCAGTTGGATTGGCTAAAAGTTATTTCCATAGTGGAGTGCCTCTGACAGGTCAAAGTGTAAGAAGCAATTACAGGCTAAGGATATTCTAATAAGCGACAGAAACTATGATGCCAAATCAAGCATCAAGATACATCATAATACATCAAATTCATTAAAAGAATCAACATTCTTCCAAGTTCCATGTTACCTGTATCTCTGCAAGCAAATGCCGCTCGATAGCATTAAAGGAATCAACAATCTCCACCTCAGACATTCTTGATATAAGCTTCTGTATATCACAGTTGATTCGAGCCTGCCTATACAGTTTCCTCTGTTCTTGCTCCGCAGCAGCTCGCCTGCTCTGGAACCATGACATGAAATTCTTCCCTTCCAAAAACCGTCTGAAAAGAAAAAGGTCAAAACCAATCAACAACAAGCAAAACACACTCAAGAACCCAATAAAAATCTGTCCTTTTCACACCTATACAAATCAAGCCAATTGGACTTCATCCTCTTAGCCAAGAACTTCCCGGGCCCTCTCTCTGCAAGGCCATTAAGAAACTCATCAACCCGAAACTGAGGCAACTGTGTCGGCTCAACAAAAGGAGAACTCCCTTCCAAAGGAGCGGAAGCCCTCAAATAAGGCCCAAAAGGAGCAAGAAAATTCGTCGTAAGCTCCACAAAATGCCGTCTCAATATATCGTTATTCACAACAGCCATAGACTCCTCAATCCTCTGCGCCGTCCCAGCGTCCACCAACCTATTAAGAACCCCAGTGTCAGGCTTCGTCACGGGCACATACCCGCTAAAAATCGCCTCTTTATGCTGTGTCATCAAGCACAGTGGCCCTTCCCTCTTCATCCTCACCTTATTCAAGAACCCACCAGGAGAGAACCTCGTCTGCACTGCCGCAGGCGCACCCGCATTCTGCGGTGGCGGCGCTCCGACCGAAACCACATGCGGGACGGCGGCGAGCGATTTCAAGAAGAAGAGATTGGTGACACCGAGGACCATCGGGGGAAACGGGTGGCCTTTCGGAATGGAGTTCAGTCGTGCAAAATCGGGGTCGTGGATAGTGAAATAAGGCCTAAGTCGACAGCCACGTTGAGGGGGCTAACAATGCGACGAGGGCAGCCACGCGCCTCGCGAGCAAAGCGTCGGCGTCGGGGCGATAACAAGGATCGGGTCGCCGAGCAGCATGAGCTCCCAAGAGTCCACAGATGCAACAGCAGCCCCCGCGAAGGGCACAAAGATCGGCGACTCCGCGAAGGGGCAATCGGTCGGAGGCCAGCCGAAGCCGAAGCACCGACGAACCAATGGGGGAGTTCTAGGGTTTGGTTGGCGACGGGGGGCGCCAGAGCGACACGTGGCGGGCGATTAGGTTAGGGCCTGCAACGGCCCGAGATCGAACGACAGCGGAGCGAGGATGCTGCAGCAGAGGGAGAAGCACGGACGAGAACGGGGAATGCGAGAGCGATCACGACGGATCGCTGGTCGCCGCCGCGGCGAGCCCTCGGTCCGTGCCGCTGGCGTTGAAGACGTAGCCTTAGACGAAGAGGAGCTCGCCGGGAACCTGAAGGTGAAGATGGAGTCGAGGATCGAATCGGTGGCGGCCTGGTGCATTGAATCGGGAACGAGGAGAAGGCGATGAGGAGCTGCTGGTCGTCGGTGAAGGAGCTCGCGGGAAGCAGACCTCGACGGTCTGCGCTTGCTCGAGATCGAAGCGGATGATGCAGAACCCTAGGACCCAGCGGCGGAGGCCGGCGAGGTCGACGCCGGCGGCTGGCGCCACCGCCGCCGGCGCGTGGAGGTCATCGCGGTCGGCCGGGGCGGGATCGGGACGAGATCCGCTACGAATCGAGCATTTCGAGATCGAAACTGGGGATTATTTATTATTATTAGGTTTTCAGTTGGTGGTTGCTGAAGTGAGGTGAGCTGTTGTGGCGGGAGCGGTCGGCTTGGGATCTGCTTCTGCTTCTAGGTAAATCTTAGCATATTTTTCTATTAGCCCTCGACTCATTTTAATTCCTGATAGCTCCCTAAAATTGTAAGGGCACTTGCAATTTGGCCCCTCCAGTTCAGCTTGCGTTGGACTACAGAATATTTCTCAGATTTTACCTTTTTGAATCGGAACTCTAGCATCTGTAAAATACATAGAGTCCTCTGCGAGAAATTATATGAATCTTTCCAGACTATTTCCAAATAAAAAGTATTTAGGCTCTCTCATCATACTTTGAGGGCAATTAATCGTATTACGTAAAAATTTAATAAAGAGACCAAATTCATGTTTATCAGCAGCAACCCAATATTACCAGCCATTCATTTCCCAGAATCAAGCATGCAACCACGATACCGATGCGAAAAAGTTCATGTTTATCAGCAGCTAGCAGTTTTTTTAAAAAAAAACACATGTAGCAAAAATTAGAGAAAAACGTTAAATGTACTCGTAAGCAAGTTCAGCAAGCTTCAAATACAACCCTAGTGTCAGTCAGTGACAAGATTAAACGAGCGCAAGACAGAAGGTTTTTGTTACAACAAATAAAACTTTAATAAGCCGTTGAGCTTTTATACAGAATTTCAAGTAAAAGATCGAGGCAACATCGTCTGCTCTCCTCTCCTTCGACAAAATGCTGCATTCACAACTACCCATAAATGCTCAATTACGAGGGAGTAATATGTCTTCTTAGATAAGGCCTTGGCGTTGGAGATCGGTGTACGTTTTCTTGTTATAGATATTGCCCTCTTTGTCCTCGTACTCTTCTTCGAGGTCTGGACGCCATTTATGAACTCCTTGCCGTGCTTGTATCTTCTCCCAGAGATCCTTTGCCTCCTGTGCTCATACAAAATAGAGACGTATAGATTAATCCACGCGTCAAGAGGGATTACAATTACATTTTAGGCCACTGGAGCAGCTAAAGATATTAAAAATGCACTTAAAAAGGTAACGACTCTTGAGCATAATAAACGGGAATCGACAATCACAAGATGAACTACGAGAGGATCGGGATGTCCCCCTGCGTAAACGTTCACTGTAAAAATGTGATAGTCGTAAGTTCTGAGTTTTATCAAATTATGTCCCTATCTTGACATTTAGAGGCAACGTAACCACATTTTGGTATATGTTATCCCCGCGTATTGCCTAACATCATAAGCAGCGAATTAAGTTGGAGTCACATAAAGAGGATTGTAGAGAGCCATGTTGAAGTTATTGCATCAACCCACTAACTTGGTAACTTACTAGCTAGTCAAAAGATCATAAAAAAAATATTCTTAGCAAATTAACATAACTGATAACATTTTATGATCCCTTGTTTGCCAAGTCCATAATTCAACTTTAAAATAGTACACAGCCGTTACAGTTACCGACTTACTGTTCATTCTTAAGAGGCACAGGGTCAATAAATATATGTATATCAGATACAGATTAATGTGTCTAGTCACAAATATCTGTACATCAGATACAGATTAATGGGTCAAGTCCCTACACTTGATGTCAAGTATGAACGTGAAATTTTAATCGATCTCATTAAGACGGGATGTAATATACCAGCTGGATCGATAATGGGTGTCAGTTTATGCCTACAGGTCAGTCTGTGTACATGTGTGTTTGTGACTTTGTGTGTGTATGAGCACTTGAGTGCAGTTGCACATTCATGTTTTGAGTGTACTGAAAGAGAAGGTACCTGAATTGAAGTAATCTCGTTGAAATTCTTCGTGTTAGGAATATTCAAGCAACGCATCCCGTGCTGGTGCCTCCACTCTTTGAAATGCCGCTCAAAGGCCCTGCGACCCCAATAGCTGTGGTTGCCACATATCTCACACTTAAATTCCTGAAACAAGTGCAGATGAAAACAGTAAATAGATGTTCAAAGGTAACTTAGTACGGAAAATAATATCATGAAGAGGTGGTACTTCTTGTACTACTAGAATGTTCAGACCGTGCTTAACAATATATAAAAGGTAAGAACAGATAACTGTGACAGAAAAGAAAAAGTAAAAAATTATCTCGCTGGAGCGTGTTGGTGCCAAATTTCATCTTTAACAGAGTTGAAACAACGAAGTAGTACAATATTGAAAAGGGTGAAGAAGAAAAGAGATGACCCACTGTGGGGAAAAAGTCAGATTATTGAATCAGTCAGCCCTTTTCCAATCAAACTGGGGTCAGCCTATGAGACATAAGGCTTCATAAAAATCTAACAAGATTTAGCGTTGAACTACTTGTGCCAAGTAAGCAACCAGAAAGTATAATTGCTAATCAATATAGTAGCTTACAGAGTCCAAATTCTACACCTTGTCAGATATGTTCCAAATTGGCTCTTTTGTGCCTATGTTTCGAAGTTTAACCCTAGATCAACTCCAAACAAAAAAAAAAAGAAAAAGGAAAGAAAAACTAAGGCAGCAACCAGTCCTCCAAGCACTATAGCAGCTTCTTTCTCGCCTATACTTTGTGTCCACAAGGAACATGACATCCACACAACACAAGATTCAGTCCGGCAACTTATCTTCAAAATTATTTTCTCCCTACCCTTATTCGAGTATGGAAAATAAACATGAACCAAGTGATTTACATGCACATGTCAAAGTAATAAATGATACCACGGTTGGAAATATAACATGGTTCAGTTAAGGCCATTTCTACTAGCTAGCTTGTTTCAGGAGAGAGATATTGTGAATAAATATATTGCACGTTAGAAGCAACAGAACAAAGTAGAATCACCTAAAATCATTGATGAATTACATAAAATAATTTCAACTGGGGCCTAATATAAACAGTTGACATGTGCTATTTTTAGGTACCTGGCCAAGGCCGTGAAGTTTATATAGCCAATAGGGGATTGGCTTTCCATCCCAACCCATAGGCAATTTGAGGGGATTGTATATCTGTTGATCCTCATCATCACTTTCTGTATCAGCCTGCACCTCTTCCTGCCCGATTCAACCAAACATATTAGTTACTACCAATGTGTATACAAACAGAAAAGCATCACAAACACTGAATAGAGAATCTAAATACTGACCCAGATATATGCACAACATAAATGGAGAAAAAGAAAGAAATCAGCAATCAAAGGCATATTACCTCTTCACGTTCCGCTTCTATTTCCTCAAATGTCAAAGAATGTTTCTTTTCAACATTCTGTTTTGTTTGTTCAATTATCTGTGTTACAGAAAAGAAACACAACATAGAAGGTTAGTTATTGTGCTATATGAAAGGAAAAGAACTTATGTAACCTTATATCTTCTGCTTCATTCTAAAAACATGCAGGTTAACAAGAGAAACATGGTGCTGCATTTTTCCCCTTAAATTTTTTGTACATGTGTGCATGAGTCTCACGTGCTGAAGGGCACTCCCATGGAGGAAAGAGAGGGTGAGGGGCATTCAACGTGCTAGAGAATGGTCACCAAAAAGGGAGAAAATCATCTTCCTTGATGGGGAAATCCTGTGAATTCCAAAAGGGTTACCACATGGGCGTGCCTCAGCATGTCCAAACGGGCCAGCCCAGCCCGCCCATGCCTAGCCTGCACCCGGAGTACCCAGGTCGGGCCCGGGCCAGCCTGGATTTTTTATTTTTTATTTGTTTTCTTTTTTGGGCAAAAATTTGCTGAAAAATTGGATTAATCTTATCATATTTATATAAGTATGTATTAGTATATACTTACATATTAGTATATAGCTATATATTATATATACATATATTATACGTAAGTATATTGTATACACTTATAAGCTATAACTTAAGAGAGAGAGAGAGCATCACATAAGTATATATTACTTATTTATAAATACATATTATATAGTTATATATGTATTTGTTGCATACTTATATTATGCTTATTTAAGTATAGTTATATACTTTACTTATATGACAATATTTTTTTATATACTAGATGCAATATACTTTTATATAATTCTACTTATGTGCTTATATATAATATTTACTTATATAACTATAAGTCTATAATATACACATATAAGTATACTTATAACTACGTTATATATACTTATATCCTAGTACCTATACCGTGATATGTTTGTGTGTGTAAGTATATAATATAATACACTTGTATACTTACAAGTATATACATACATACATACATACACACATACATACATACTTGTGTACTTAAATATATGCAATTATATACACTTAGGACTAGGAGGCTATGGCTATTTTCCTCCAAAAAAACCATATACACTTACAAACATATAAGTATGCACTAATGATCATATCATAATATAATTATATTTAAAAACTAATATATATATATATATATATATATATATATTATATTTTATAGAGAAGAGAGAGAGAGAGAGCAAAACTTGTGCTCAACTTAAGTGGGATAGCAAAAAGTTGTCCACCAAAACTTTTTAAACACTCAAATTGCCTAGGGAACCTTGCATGATATAAAAAGGTTTTTTATATTAATAAATGGTGGTTAGAAGTTGGGTGGACATCAACTTAAGTTGATAGGAGTCTTACTCTCTCTCTCTATATATATATATTATATATATATTATATATAATATATATAGAGAGAGAGACGAGAGAAAATATGGTAGATATGTTCGGTACAAGTACAAAAATTGTGCTTGTAGTGAGGTGTCACATCTCCTTCTACTCTTCAAATGTGGGATCACATTCACATGGGTGCATGAGTGGATGGAGATGTGACACATCATACCAAGCACAAAATTTGTGCTGGTACCAAGCATACACATATATTCTTCATATATATAGTATAATATATATATATATATATTATATATATATATATATGAACCGGCCCGGGCCCGGGTCGGGCTTCACCAACACAACCAGGACCCGGGCCCCCGAAGCCCGATCAGCCCGAATTTTTGGGATTTTCCCGGGCCCGGTCCGGGCCGAAAGCCCATCTGGACACCCCTAGGCGTGCCGCATCCATCGGAGAATCTCTCACCGACTATGAGGGGAGAGCCAGAAATTTCTGTGTGCTCATCTCAGAAGTCAGAAGCGCCTATTTTTTATGCAGACTCTATGTAAAATCAATTTGCATCCAGTATAACAAACGAAGAATTAGGAATATGATTCGAGAGGTAGGAAGCAGGAAAGCAGTTTCGTTTAAAGAAGGATAATGAATAGGATTCAATATGTCTCTTTGGCACAAATGGAGCAACTTAGAGGAAAGGGTTATCATCTTTCCTCTCCATACAGAGCATTTCCTATAGTCTAGGAGAAATTGGAGGCTTGATCCATAGTGATGGGACTTAAATTGTGTGACCAAAAAAAGTATTTTTCACCTAGCTGCCAACTGTTCATCAACATTTTATCTAGGATGCTGACGCGCTTATAATAGCCTCATCTAGAAAATAGAAGCTTAGCAATAAGCTCAAGGGTATCAATCTGACGGTCAATAATTTCGGTCGTGGAGCTTTGTTGATTTTTGAGCCCTAGGTTTGGGAAAAGGCTTGAACAGGCACAAATGAAAAGAGTGGGTAATTTTAATATGTTTCTGACTTTGCATGCTATTTCAACTAGCTAGACAAACTTCACTTCTCAATAGAACCAAACTTTCTGCAGAACATGGTGATGGTAACAACTTAACCATGGCATTTTTTGTGCCAACAAACAATACAATACGAACCTCTCTTAGCAGTTCACACATCCGCTGCAACTTAGCTTCCAACAGAGAAATTTCCTTCATAGAGTTGAGCTTCTGCTGAACTGCTGCTCCACCATTTTGCTCTGAAGCATGTGCACCTCTGGCAAAATGTTTTTTGTCCAGTTGATCCAATGGCGTGTGCTGCAGAAAGGAAAAAATCGGACAATGGAGTGAAAGGTCAGCAACTAGACATAAGATTACTGTTTATTTTGTTGTTAATCAAATATCCATTAGCATATACCAATAACTAGTAAAGGATAAGCAGGGGAAAACAATTGAAAGAGAAACATTGAAACTCATCAATTGACCGGTGTTAGTAAAGTCCAGTTTAAGATCTTCAAATCAAAGAAGCTAGTTTCATTTTTGTCTAATGAGCAATAGCTGGTTTCATGACTAAAAGATTTATTAAACCAATTAGCTTCAGTCTGCCAGTAATCGTTAAGGTTTTTTTTTTTTTTGATAGTTGTATTCAATTCCTGAAATGCATTGAAAAACATTTAGAGACTTTGATTATTCATGAAAGTGATACTGTATATCCCTAAAATGTATCAAGCAGCTGATGTTGATGCCCCTCCAACAATAAACTAGCAGATAGTTGCTGTCAGCTTAATCATTATCTTTTACTAACATTGGCATAAAATGAACCAACAAAATTTGAGCAACCATTTTCACCTACATAGCCATCATGATAGCATTCAGACGAATAATACTTCAGTAAATAACAAACTGAATAATTGTCCACTGACTTATTTACCTTTGTGAGGAAACAGTTTTCAAACCTCTAGCGGCTAAAGCCTGTCAACATCCCTCTCAGTCAGCATAAAGAATAAAATTGATAACAGGAAAAATTAAGATCCTATCCCAAATCTTTCAGGATTCATGCTGAGTTACAATTAATGGAACATGTTTCCGAACAACACTGCAGAGAACTACCCTTGCTCGTAACATTCAAGAACTGGCAAATGATAACAAACAGTATGCAAAAAAATAGTACCAATGTTCTACTAAAAATCTGTTGCTAAGCAAAAGCAATAGATCAAACTATGATGTTCTGACCCGCATGCTTAATATTAGATCATAAGATACCAGCAAAATGAGAATTGTTGAAGTGAGTGACAACGATTACACAAGGAAACTAACCAGTCAACAAACAGTTGAATTGCTGACAAGACAAAAAAGTAAGGAATTATCACGAAACTAATTTGGCTCCATATGCAATATATATCTTTTTCAAGGTGAAATATTTTTCAGATGCCTTTTCAAAATCTAGAGGGTACTAGTATACCTACGTTACTGCTAACAGATACATTTGCGTCCTCTTAGAAAACAAACACATAATACCCTTAACCAATCTACTCGGAGCCTGGTTTAAATGCATGATGGATGTACCATCACATTATACCAACACAGCCAGTTCCCCAATGGTCTTTACAACACGTGTAAACTGCAAACAATAATGAAGCTTTACACACACTCACGCGCACAAAAAAAAAGAAAAAAGCATAATCATAAACAACCCTTATTAATATGTTAGACAGAAGTCTGATATGCAAAAAGCATAATCATAAGTTCCACAAAACAATTTGAATTCAGCTTAACTATGACCTTAGGGTCAAATATAAGTTCCTTAATATCTCTATGGTAACTTCTGAAGATGAGAATAGTTCATGTTCGGCATTCACATTTATATTGAATGTTAATGTATCACTAGCTTGCATGTATGGGTCCGTGGGAGTGGTGAAGATCCTGTTATCAGGATCAAGCAGAGCATCCTCAATCAGTGATGAATCACAGGATCAGGATATTGTCGTATCTGAAGATTGAAGTTTGTTTCTTAATGGTTGTAAAATCTAAAGGATCTTTCAACCAAACAAGAATGCACAAAAAAAAGAAAAAAAGGGGACATGCTTATCAGCAAAGAGCACACTTGAAAATTTGGTCTTCTTTGAAAATTCTGCTATTATCGTTTCCGACTCCATATTATTAAATCCATTTAAATCAGAAGAAGACACTAAGTTAGAAATTTGAAAGTAAGAAAAATAGTAAATCTTTGTAAGAACTAAGAAATGACTTATAAAAACATATTATCATGCAAAATGTTTAGTAAAAAAGGACAACTGCACAAGGTAAACTTCACAGTCGTCTAACCATACCAGACAGATCAAGGTTAGCATCAGTCCTTCACACACATGCATCGTCGAGTTTTGATTTTCTGAATGTGTGCACGTACAGTGGCACATAATTTCAAGACGTCCTTACTGAAAGTAATAAGAATAAAAGGAGAAGAAATAAGAGACCCCACCTCTTTTAACTTTTCAGGCCCCACTTCAATTAGCTCTTCCACAGAACTATAGTAGTCCAGATCAATCACAGAGTCCTGAGATGAAATGTCTCCATTTCCCAAGCCCTTCATTTCCCATCCACTTATCTTACCATTTTCCCAAAGCTCCTCAAATTCAGACTCAACCTGTCACAAAATAACAAATAATTTCACAGTTTGATATGAATACAAAGGTTCTAATATGTTTATAACGTATATTTTTGTATTGGAAGGATAGAGAAACCACATGTCCTTCACAATAAGAATTTATGCTCCCAAGTTTAGGGATCCAAGATTGTCGCTCCTCTCTTTTCAAAATACTTTTATATTATGTGTATCTCCTTATTATAACTGAACTTAGTATTTTCTTTAAAAAGAAGGTTTCTGTAGACATAATTTACAAGCGACGAAAGCTCTATTCTCAGGACGTCTTGAGATCTTAACAAGATATTGCCTGTGGAATCATTGGGAGTGTGCTATGCATATTTTTTAATACCATACACATGCAAGTTCAGCAAGTGCTGGCTATCCCTCAAAGAAATATGTTACATTTATGCTCTTTTTGTTCTCATTTGGTTTCTAGTCAAAAGAGACACTGTCTTCTCTGTTACATTCTCTAGGGAGAGGACTCTGTTACAATCTTACTAACCTCTCACATCCCACATCCTTCTATACTTGCTCTGTCATTGCATTTCTCTATGATGACCATGGGAGGAAAAAAGCTGCCAAGAAATCCCAAACTCAACCCCAAATGCAAAAGAATCAAGAATGATTCATACTACACAAAAGGACAAAACTGGGAGGCAGTCCCGACATTGTCACACCACGGTTAAGCATCAAGCATGCTTCATGCACACTAACATGTAGCCTTTATGGGTATGACTTGAAACATGCAATGAGTCAAATGGTATGTGTTAGACCATCGAGCAAGTTCATGCACGGTACTGAGAGATATACAATGCAGCAAAGCACAATCTTCAATTTTTCATCCACAAGAGATCAAAATAGGCAGCTTTAACATTCTTTCAGTAGCTAATCCCCGAGACATGTAACCATGGATTCTATAGATGCATCAGGTCATCCAAATATATTGCATTGATCATCAAATTTAAATGTCTTTATCATGTTATATACCATAGTAATTCAGAATAGACCTCATGTAGAAGATGTGGACTTAATGTTACTATAAAAACAGATGAATGACTGCAAAATGAGAACATGAATCAGTAGATCGTATAAACTGGAAATATCATGAAGAATTATAAAGCATGCACCTTTGAAAATATTCGTTCAATGTCTTGCAAAGGCTCTGTGCGCTCAAAAAACGATATAAGATAGCTCAGAACATGCTCCAAATACTCCCTATACTGTCTGCAAAATGTACAATAACATGTAAGATACAAACTATTAATTGATGCAGATATATATACATATATTACTATACATTCATAAAAGAGGTGAGAATCGAGTCAACTTTTTCCTAAATTTTCAGTATGAATGAGTATCCAAAATGAAATTTTTACGGTAGTTAAAAAGCAATGTTGTGTGGATCTATAATTTAACTGACCCTTGACAGCAATTCATCTGAAGTTAAACATAGCCTCCCAACTACACGAGACAGCTAAAAAATCAACTACTTTTTCATATTTACATAATTTGTTATTTTCTTTATTAATCTAGCACAAAAACTACAAGAAGAAAGGATCCAACATCCCACACAACCTGAATATTCTGGAAGTACACTCAGGAAAGTGTAAATCGAACTCCCAAATTTATTCCTGAAGTACAAAATAGACCTATAAGCAGTACAACTTTTACCTGGTCAACTTTAGATTCGGAGGAATCTTCTGAGTTTGCCAAAACGCATCCAAGAATGCAGAATAGTCGATAGGCTCTCCAAATTTAGAGTTGATGTACTCATTGTACAATTCGTGCATGTCTACATATCGACCATGAGCTTCCTGTGAACATAAGGAAGTTTGTTACAAAAGGTCAAACACTGCTCTACAATTGTAGTACAGATGATATGATTCAGTGGGCAGCTAATATGAGGAAATTTTACGCTTGAAATGAAAAGTTTAATGTATCTTTTAACACATGGTAAAAAGCAATATAAACCGTCTGACAAAATCACCAGATAGTTATTGCCATTTATAGGAGTTATATTGACAGATAATCAACTGCCTGCACCTTACCATGCAAGCCAGCATGATCCTACACGCAAAATCATAAAATCCTGCAGGAAGTAAAATACATGTATCACAATGTAGCTCTCAGTCAAATCCAAGTCATTATTTCTATCAATCAAAAGTAAAGAAGTCAAGATAGCAGAAAAGACCAATTGAAAGTCAGTAGACCTCAAATTGTACAAACCATTTTGTGCCCTGTTCAAACTACATGTGTCATGTCCCTGTTGGCCTTGCATATATGAATATAGTAGAAGGCGGCATCACAACAAACTAAAGATAGTGCCCTGTTCAAACTACATGTGTCATGTCCCTGTTGGTCTTGCATATATGAATATAGTAGAAGGCGGCATCACAACAAACTAAAGATAGTACCCTGTTCAAACTACATGTGTCATGTCCCTGTTGGCCTTGCATATATGAATATAGTAGAAGGCGCCATCACAACAAACTAAAGATAGTAACAAAGTGCCTTCAAACGACAGTGCAGCACCTATTTGAGGTCATAACTATCAGCGTGAGATCTTACACCGCCAATGTGTACTACCAGCAGCGAAACAATGGTGAGATAACCATGTAACCAATTTCAATTGCCAATAGACCCTAGATAGTCATTGATAGCTAAATAAACAGTCATTCTCTTGTAGTACCATATAACCTCTCTCGTTTATAGTGTTGAAAAGCAACCATCATAGACATACTCACACAGCATTAAAAAATTGCCATTTTCCATAAAATTGGACTCTTTGAGTGAAAAATGCTCTCCTGGTACTAGAGATAATCAGGCTGGCATCCATAGCCACATAGGTATAGTTTGAAAAATTAATGATTCCTAACATGAATCTGAAATATAAAAGCTAGAATACAGATTACATCTCAGTGCATAGATCCAGCCAAAACATTTTAAAAAGGAGAATTGGTCCATTGAGTTTTTCTGATAATAATCAAGTACATGACAGTTACAAGAGGAATTCCTTACAAAGAAACTTTTTTTTCCTTACAGTTACAAGAGGAATTCCCTACAAAGAGAATTTTTTTTTTTTGCCTTTTGCTTTTCTCCATAAGTTTCCTACCCTGAAAATTATCTAAGAAGTATGGGACTAACTGTTGGCTTTTTGATAGGAGATATTGCATAGCGCATCTAATAACAACTGATATTTAGGATAAGGCATTTAATGCACATCCAACTATTGACTTTTAGTTGACCAATTCCAAGCACATACTTAATAGAACCCTTCAATATGCCATCAGTAAAGAGACTGACTTCTTGAGCATTGCATATAAACTAGGCCCTGGCAAATGGATACTCGTATATTTTTCAGGGTAGCAAGTTGCAACATGGAAGAGATCAAATTACTTGTCATCAATTTGAATGTAAGCAACAGTAAAGAGTGTGAGGCCCTATGAAGCGCCAGTAAAATAACCGGACCATAGCTAGACCAGATTTGGACACGAGTAGACATTATACATGCTAGGGACACCCAATATATAGTAAACCTAATCAAACCTCTTAAAAAAACAACTGGGCCTCAGCCGAAGTACAACCTGATCATTGCTCTGACTTTGACGATGGAAATCCGGTGTTAACTAGTCTTTGGCTCCAAAAAGAGAGGGCTTTCGATTCCATGACTATTGAATGTTTTTAGATACGTAAAAGTGTGCAGGTTTCGTAAATAATGAATCGAAAGTCAAAGAGTTCTATAGATGGTGGCAGTAGGGAATTAAAGACGAGAAGATATAATAATGTCACTTCCAAAGTACGCCACAGAAACTAAAAAATGTACTGGGACTGAGGAAAATTGTCCATAACAATGTATTATGTATCTATCATGAAACTTTTAAAAGGTAAGCATTCACCCATGAGGATTCGTCAAATGCCAGTGCCAGCATTATCTATTATATTACATATTTGTTGTAGATCCTTGCCAACAATAACAGTTGAAGACCCATCATCGTCAAATTTTTACAACTTAAAGGACTATAAGGTGCAGAGTTCTGAAATTCGGGATAATAAATGGTTAATCTTGTTACCCTGAGATAAACAAGGACCCCCAGTTTATTGACAATGTGCCATGGATTATGAAAGGAAGCTCCATGCATTTCTAAAAAAGACGCTCAAATCAACATTGTTCTACAACACATCATTATACTCAAAACATAAATGATTTCAGTCATCTAGCCTGAAAGGACCAATCCAATATTCCAATCTAAAGATGAAAGATTAAAATCATCACCATACTATATGGTTAACAGTTAAACATAAATACAACATTCAGTTCATGCAAACTGTACCAGTCAACACAACTGAATGAGAAGATTTATGTGATTGAACCATAAGAGGAATTGAAATGAAAGAGTGACTATATCTAAGAGTAAATCATGAAATATCTTCAACACCTAGTTTAGTGCATACTTAGACGTAATTGGAGAAAATCAAGTCTGATGGAGATGAGATCCACAAGTGTTTCCATCGTAAAGAGAAAGCAAAAGAAGCCTACAGGCGTAGTCATAGCAAAATACATAAACATGCACATGACAGGGGATTCCCTAAACTGAGCTTGTCAAAGGGGGGAAACAGATGAAATTTTTAAAGAAATGGACACTATAACTCCTAAATTAAGGAGTTGTGACTAAAATCTTAGTTGTTTAGAACATACTCAATGTCACCCTTCCACTTGTTATGGGTGAAGAGGATCATGCAGCGGATATTTCCACACACTCTGACATCAGCACTCATCGATATAATGGTACCAACAGCTACAACATCTTAAAATAATTATATTCGTATTTTACCAAAAAAAAATTATATATATCCTACGTCTTCCAAAATCTGGTTAAGAAAACTCAGACATAAGAATACCTCTCCACTGAATTCAATAATTGGTTCCTCCTTGAGCATCTCTTCAAACTCTTCGGTCGCATCAACAACTCGCACAGACGGGTGCCGTCTATGATATTCGCGAATCTGAACAAAAACCAACAACAACAACAACAACAAAATCAATAAAATTAAAATAAATTCCTAGATTTTTGGGGATACAAAAGTAGGATCTTTTAATCTGCGGCAGAAAACGTACAAAAGTACCTCTTTTAATCTATCATAGAAAGCACTGAACACGTTCGTCCCCCCGCCGGCCGTCTGCCCTCCGAGCGCCGAGATCTCGTCCCTCCTCGCTCCATCCTTATCCTCATATGTCTCAACCTTAGCAACAAAAAACACATATTTCCATAAAAAGATCGAGGAATCAAGAGAAAGAGAGGACTCTAAAGCGAGAGCGAGAGAGAGGGAGAAAGTACGATCTTGTGAGTGGTATCGATGATGTTGTCGATCATGGCGCGAACGCGGTGGCTCTGGTGGAGGCGGTCGCGGCCGGAGGT
>NC_033803.1:70213169-70258474 GCF_001876935.1 Asparagus officinalis | reverse complement strand
TCCAGCCTCTCGACGTCCTCGTGTGAGGATCTGGTTACCTCGAGTAGAGTCGACGACATCGCCGGCGACGAGAGGGATTTTAGGGTTAGGGTTTTGCTGCAATGGGGGTATCCGGGGATTGCGCGGGTTTTAGGAGCGGATGGGATTGGAGTAGGCGCGGTGGCAAACGGGTCGGGTTGAGTCGCCATAGACCGACCCTTATATGCTTGACCGGCGTCAGGTCATCCGACCCGTTTACTAAACGGGTTACCCGTATGACCCATGTGACCCGTTTATCATTTTTACCCCGATCGGAGCTCTCACCCTCAGGACGTGTTTGGATTTCAATGGGGTTAAGGAAAGGGAAGTGAGTTCCCTTCCCCTTGGTTATACCCCAATTTAGAGGGCAACAAATTTTATACTATTAAAGTGTGAACTAAGCGGAACTAGGGTGAATAACTTCACCTTCTAAATGTTCCCAAACAAGATGAATGGTTCCCCTAACTTTCCTTCTCTCTTATTCCCCTCAATCCAAACAAGCTCTCAAACTCCCTGCCATGACGGTCGGTAGGACAATATTTAAATTAATAACTGTACGTTAAGTTTTATATTACTCTTATACGATTATTAATAAATGTGTGGATTTCTTTCTTGAAAACTATCCAAAAAATTTATAAGTTATTATGGACTCTATTTTTTTGTTTATGGAAGTATAAAAGTAATATATGTTAATGCCATTATCACTGTTTGGTAGGAAGGGTGCTTATAAATAGGGATCAAACAAAATGAAGTTTGTGTATGTTTGACCAATGCCTGGAACCCGTTTATTATTTTTCTCCCCTGTTGGAGCTTTTATTCTTAAACTTCCTGTTATGACGGTGAGCAGAAAGGAAAATGATAAGTATACCATGAGATTCATGCTATCCTTGTAATAATATCAATAAATGTGTAGGATTATTTCTTGAATATCATATCATATCATACTCATTTTTAAATCACGAGTTTAGGAAAAACTTTTTATGGTCAATATTACCCTTCACTATTTTAAATATTTCATCTAAATCTTAATCTATTCTAATTTTAATCATATCTTATTTAACTCCACGTGAACTATCTGTAGCTCAACAAATTAAAAAAGTTGTTTTTAATATTTTATTTGAATCTTAATCTATCCAAATGCTAATTATATCATATATTAACTCCATATGAACTACCTATAACTCAACAATTTAGAAAAAAAAATAAGATTAAGAAATTATACGTAGAGAACATATTGTTATAATACATAAAATATCATAAAATCACTAAAAGTTTCAAAAATTGCATATAATAGCCTTAAAAGTTTACACAAAACACTTTGACTTATTAAAACTTAAAAACAAACACGAAATCTAAAAATTTAAAATTTACAATTAACACCATCAACATTTCAAAAATTACAGAAACAACCTCAAAAGTTTAAATTACAAAAAAGCACCCTACAATTTAGAGATTTCAAAAATTAAAAACAATATAGATGGATTCCAGAGATTACAATTAGGCACTTAAAAATTTAAAATTTGTAAAAAATAGCCTCAAAGTTACAAAAATTACAAAAACTCCTCTAAAGTAGAAAATTACAAAAAATATTGAAATTTTCAAAGCTATAACCGGTACACATCAAACTTAGAAATTATCAGCATATCGCAGTAAATTTTATTTTTTCAAAAAACAACCCAAAATTTTAGTAATTGTAAAAATATCTTCAAACTTTTAGAGTTATAATAAACATTCTAACATTTAAAAACTTACCGTCAACACATAAAATATAAAAATTATAAGCACCCAACTTAAAATTTAAATTTTTTATAAAAATATTATCAAAGTTTAAAAATTACAAAACACACCCTCAAAAGTCCAAAATCACAAAAAATGTTGGAATTTAGCAAAGAAAAAAGGAATTGTTTGATATTATTACATTAAGATATATAAATTTAAATTTTAGCATCCTTTTTCAGCATATAAAAATAGTCAAAGTTGATGCTGGCAAAAAATAGCAATTACAGTAAATTAAAACTATCTAGTTAAGGAATAAAAAATTTAAAAAAAAAAAAATGATAGATTAAAAATTAACATTACTGTATAAATTTAAGGAACTGTATATAATTTTACTAATAACATTTATTGATAGAAAACAAATTAATAAAAAACTATAATATAATAGGTTAGCATTAATTGATTATAATGTATAAACATTTATCATTATTATTGATAATACTTATAGGGTAAAAAATACAAGGAGTTATGTATGGAGAAACTACCAAAAAGTTCGGAGATGTCCTTTAAAAGAACTAAGTTGTTTTTATTTCAAATGGAGAAGCGAAGGAAATAAACTCAAAATTCGGAAACATTCACGAATTACCTGAATTGACATTGATAAAAGGCATATCTAGCAAAGAAGCAACGACCGAGTTTTCCTTGAAGAACATATTGAATATTTTTTCCTAATTAAAAAAACATTCTTCATGAAAGATGCAAGGAAAATTAGTAAGTACTTACAAATTTTCATTATTTATTTTTAAAATACTAGGAATCATAAAGTTAATAAAATTACATATAAATAATCTTACAATAGAACTAAGGTGAAACTTTTGACCAACTATATTGCGAGATATAATAAACTTTAGCATTGTAGTTATTTATCTTTTTTTATATTTGTTTGGATAGGGTATGTTTGGATTCTCAAAGTTGAGTTCCTAGAGTTAATTTTTAAATAATTTTCAATTAGTATTCTGTAACAATTTAACTTTTTTATGTTTTATGCTCATTTGCATTATAATATCCCAAAATTTATTTTGGTTATTGGTATTGTTGTCCACGTATACAATATACAAAGATTTGGTTCGATAAATTGGTTTATAGAATGAGCTCATAGAGTGTAAATACTCATTGTAGATTTTTGCTCTCAGTACTTAACTTTTTTTTCAATTTATGACGTAATTCATGTTAGTGAAGTGCTTACTCTGGATTAGTGTTAATAGAAGGATTTTATTTATAATTTGTTTTTTATTTGTGTTGTTTGATTTGGAAAGGGATTTGGTAGATAAAATTAAACTTTTTAGCAATAATGTGTTTTTAATTAAAGTTTACAACATTGTCATACAATCGTTAATTTGCATTAGTTTCCTTTAATCTTTTTGCATTGATCACATTATACCTTGAGTAAGGATATTTTTGCTATTGAAAATTATGGTTCATGCTTTTAGAGGTTTTTTGACCAGTGCTGAAAATTGAAGGGGGTCCATTGGAAACCCTAAAACTCAAGGGGTCTTTTATACATTTTAAAAGTTAAGAGGGTTGCCTGAGAAATGCCCAAGCTTAAGGATGGTTTATTAATAAAAGTTAATCAATTCTTCAAGTACAAGTGTTGCTCTTCAGCTGCTTTTGACTAGATGGAAGAAAAGCTCGTGCAACTCATACATACATATAGGTGATGTTATATTTATGCAAAAAGAAAATCAGATCTGAGATTACTCAAGAAATAATATATACTCAAGAAAGAAAAATTGATTTGAAAGAAAAACAGATCTGAGAACTAATACATGCAAAAAAGGAAAACAGATCTGAGAATATTTACAAGAATGACCTGACAATCTGGATTCTTTATATAGATAGTACCATCAATTTCCATTGATAATTTTATTTTAATGTTTCTGAGTTAGTTTTGAATAAACCTCCTGTAATATCAACCAATTTTGAATAGAATCCACGTAGTTTTATTTGTGTAAAGAGACCATGTGTACTATTGGCCCAAATTAGAATATACACTCTTAGCGATTTTTTTCAACTATTTTAAAGATTAAAAAAAATTAGCAATTTGCACGGTGAGAGGGGTGGGGTGGGGGATGGGGGTATCATCATCAATACAAGGGGCTTATCTGCCTCCTTGAAACCTTTTTAATGATTTTAAGAATAAAAAAAACCTGGGGGCTATTCACACAAATAGATCTATAGGGGGCTTATTCACAGTTCGGTTATACTACAAAGCATCTATGTAAGTAACTCATTTAAATAATATAAACATAAACTGGATCATCATATCTGACAAGGCACAACCATTGTTAGTGTGGTTAATGTTGGATAGTAGGATTCCTAATATATTTTGGTAACATGAGGTTATTAGGATTCCTAAACTATTTTGGTAACATGATTCCTAGTTTGTTTTGGTTTTAGGTTTTTTATATATATGGAACGCCTTAGAAGAGATTAGAATCAATCATCAAAAAGAAGAGAGTTGTAATCAGACATTGGAAGAGAGACTGTCCGAAGCTCAATGAGAAGGAGAATAGCAAGAAAAAGGGCCTGAAGGCCAATGAGGTGAATGTTACGAAAGGCGATAATTCCGATGATTCGAGCTTTTCTCTACTGATTACTCTGGAGGTGAACCACTTGGATGCATCAGATTGGATGCTTGATTTCGGTGCTACCTATCATGTGACCCCTAGGTGAGATTGGTTTGCATCTTTTAAGAAGCTCGATGGGGGAGTTGTAGTCATGGAAAATGATTAGTCATATGGCATTTGTGGGATAGGTACTGTGCGGATCCGGATGCACGATGGAGTAGTTCGTGAATTAAAGGAGGTGAGATTTGTTCCTCAGCTGAAGAAGAATCTTATTTCAGTTGGAGCTTTGGAGGCGAAGAGATTCAATGTGACCTTTGAGGATGCTGTAGCAAAGGTTACTAAGAGATCTTTGATGGTGATGAAGGGAGTCCGCAGTCAGAACTTGTATTATCTGAAGGGGATATTTGGAGCACAGAAAAGAGTCTTTTCTGGAGCTATTGGTTAGAGTTTTATTTGGAGAGAATTAGAGATTAGTTGGTGAGATGAGTTGGTTGGTTTGAGTGAATTTTGTAATCTTAGTTTGTACTCTTCTTCTCTATTAGTGAAAACTCTATCTCATTCTTGCTCTGTGGACGTAGGTAACTTGCCGAACCATGTTAAAATTGGTTGTTTGAGTTTGTGCCGTTATTTTGAATTGTGTTTGGCCTTCTCTCGGTATTTGTTTGATTTGGTCTCTCGAAGCACATCAGTTGTTTGGCTTCCGCCACGCACAACAGTTAACAGAGTAAGAAATAATATTTTAATTTATCTATGAAACTATTGATAATTATGTTACTATTTCCAAGTTGTATGTAACTTCAACTTTAGAGGATGTCTACAAAGAAATAAAGATTTCGTGACATTTGACCACATGCAATGCACGTGCGTCCTTACTAGTATTAAGAAAAGCAAGAGATAATATGTTGGAAACTTATTCATGAAAAGGCAATTTTGCCTTTGTGAATAGTCCCACATCGGAAAATGAGATGAATAGTAAAGGATATATAATGGTTCTCTCCTTATTGGGCTTTGAATAGTGTTTTGGGTTTTGTGGGCTTTGCGGTTCTACCACACACGCGAGCGCGCGCGCGCGCGCCACGCCGCGCCACGAGCATTAACCGTGCGTAACGGTTCCTTGGATTCAGCGGGGGTTACACCTTTCATCACCTATAAAAGGAGGCTTGGAGCTCATTCAGAATCACACCAACGAAGAGGAACACTTTCTAAACTCTCTTCTCTTCTCTACTCTCTTACCTCCAAGAAATTTCGGCTACATTTTACTGGGCAACCGTTTTCATCTGAGCATAAGCTCTGTGTCTCACGCCCGAGTGCAGAGGCCGGCCGATTCCGGGGGTTTTTACCGCTAGGGGAGAGAGGACAAACTGCGCCAGGGCGATAGGCGGGTCCTTAATCTTCTAGGGCAGTGATATCACGACTGCTCCCAATCAGGCCTGAATTTTCTAACTCCTTAATTTGTTTTATATTATTATTGTTTTGACAGCAATCTAGAAGATTAAAAAAATAATTCTTGCTGTAAGTTAATTAGTAAAAAAAAACTTTATTATTTCTTTGTTGCTTCTGTGCTCAAATTCAGTATCTGTCATAAACAAAAAATCTTTAAGTGAACCGGTTCAAGTTTTCTTGGATTAGTTGGTGTCTAAGGAAAGGTTTAAGGGTTGCGTAAAGCGCTCTGCAAGAAACGAGGTACTTAATCGATCATTGATCAACCTCTAGTACTATCCTTACATGGCCAAACTACCCGAGTAAAACTTTAATCTTTTCACTTTTAGAGTTTTTGGTTAAGAGCAGGTTTAATTAAGTTTCTGGTCTAGTAATATTGACAAAATCCTTTTTATATCAGATTACATCTACCTAGACTAGTAAACTTAAATTGGACTTATGGCAATTCCTGATCATTCAAAAAGTGTCAAACCTGAGAAGTTCACCGGTGTTAACTATAAACGGTGGGCTAATCAGATGAAATACTGGCTTACTACCTTAGGTCTTTTATCTGCTATTGACACTTCTGAGTCATCTACTAGTGGTTCTCAACCTTTGACTCCTGATCCTGCTCAACATGCTCCTTCCACTTCTGGTTCTGGTGCTAGCTCCTTTTCTAGCTCTATGAAACCAGAAGAAATCAACTATCATTGTTGTCATAGGATTCTTAGTGAGTCTGATGAGAAGTTCTGCTTTGTCTGTGGTAGAACCAACCACATGGCTCTCAACTGTTTCTTTCGGAAGAAGGAACCGGCCAAACCTGCCCCTAAAGGAAATGGATCCAACAAAGTTAATATGATTGAAATGAATCCAACCTCCTTCAGGTTAGCCTCTTCATCTCATCTTGTAAATTCTCTAACTTCTTCCACTGATTGGTATTTGGATTCCGGAGCAAATATCCACGTCTGTAATGACCGCTCTTGGTTTTCAAATTATCAGGAATCACGTGGAGGAAGCATAAGCTTAGCAGATGACTCCACTAAATCAATAATAGGAAGTGGACGTATAGAGCTCACCATGACTTCTGGGAAAGTTCTTCATCTGCAAGGCGTTTATCATGTTCCTTCTCTCCGTCGCAATCTGATTAGTGAATCTCTTCTTCTTAGAGCTGGTTATAGGATTGTAAAAGAATCCAATAAATTTGTGATTACAAAGAGTAATGTTTTCATAGGAAAAGGTTTTATCTGTAATGGCCTTTTCAAACTCAATGTAATCAATTCCAGTTCTAATGAAATTTCTGAGTCTTCTGTTATTCAAATTGTTGAGTCTTGTGATGTTTGGCATGGACGACTTGGACATGTTAATTTCCAAACCTTGCAGAGAATGAGTAAATTAAACCTCATTCCTAAATCTTCTCATGATCCCTCATCTAAATGTGAAATCTGTGTTCAAGGGAAACACACTAAAAAACCCTTCAAGTCTATAACTAGAAACTCTGAACCCCTCGAATTAATTCATAGTGATGTGTGTGACTCTAACCGAGTTCTCACCCGAGGGGGTAGGAGATATTTTGTGACTTTTATAGACGATCACTCCAGATATTGTTACACCTATCTTCTCAAAACTAAAGATGAAGTCTTAGATAGGTTTAAGGTGTTCAAAGCTGAATCTGAGAACCAACTTGACAGGAAGATCAAGATTCTAAGATCTGATCGTGGGGGGGAGTATACCTCAAATCATATGACTGAATATTGCCAAGAACACGGTATTATTCATGAGGTTACTGCTCCCTATACACCACAGTCTAACGGGGTAGCTGAACGAAAGAATAGAACCCTAATGGACATGGTGAACTGTATGTTACTCAGTTCAGGAGCACCTGAAAATCTCTGGGGTGAAGCTCTTCTTTCTGCTTGCTTCATTCTCAATAGGATTCCCCAGAAATATTCCGATACAACTCCTTATGAATATTGGAAGGGGAGATCTCCTAATCTAAATTTCTTCCGGGTTTGGGGTTGCTTGGCTAAAGTAGCTATTCCCGAACCTAAGAAGAGAAAAATTGGTTCTAAGACTGTAGATGCTGCTTTTATTGGATATGCACTTGATAGCAATGTTAACAGATTTTTAGTCATCAAATCTGAAATCAGTGACATATCCAACAATACCATCATTGAAGCAAGAGATGCAGTCTACTTTGAAAACATCTTTCCTTTCAAATCTAAAATCTCAGAAAATCCCAGATCATCCATTCCTTCTGATCTTCCATCTTCCAGTTCTTTTCAACCTCTTGATATTGAACCTCGAAGAAGCAAAAGAGGTAGAATCGAAAAGAATTTTGGAGAAGACTTCCTTACCTTTCTTGTTGAAGGTGATCCAAGCTCATTCCAAGAAGCAATGGATTCACCTGAATCTCCTTTCTGGAAAGAAGCCATTGATAATGAGAATACAGCGACTTTTTCCGCAAACAAGCTGGCGACCACAGTGGGAGCCAACGGCATCGCAACCGACGCCGTCGTGACGCAGCCGGCATTCAAGATCCGGGTGAATGAAGAACACGAGCTCGATCAACAACAGTTCAAAGAAGGCCTCTCTTCCTCCTCCTCCAGATCCGCCTCTCCAAACGGGTACAGAAAGGTAACCTCTTTCATAAATGATTGCAGGTCCTTCGGTTCAAAAATCCAAGACCCCGTACGAGCTCGATCAACAACAGTTCAAAGAAGGCCTCTCTTCCTCCTCCTCCAGATCCGCCTCTCCAAACGGGTACAGAAAGGTAACCTCTTTCATAAATGTTTGCAGGTCCTTCGGTTCAAAAATCCAAGACCCCGTTGCCGCCTCTGCACTTGCACCACGTGACATCCCCGCGTCGTCCAACGTGGTTGAGATCGCAGATCCAGACTCCTCTTCCGCCGAGGAGATGGCTTCTGAAGACGCTCCCGCAGTGTCAAAGAGAACACGACAAAGACAACGTCAACGTCTTGCTCGTCAGCCGGCCGAGGCTTTGGAGCCAATGGATGGGATCCGCTATAGAGCAACAACGGCAAACAACCAGCCCCTCCTCCAAAGCAGAAACGAACAAATGGGTTCATGTCAAAAGAACCCGTTCTACTCTCGAGGAGCGAATCCAGAAGCGCCGCGCCTTGCGTGCGCATGCCCGAGCCCTGGTCCAAAAAGCACGAGAAATGCTAAAGGGAGAGGCCGTTAAGAGATCGCCGAGATCCGAACGAGTTTGGATGCCGAAAGCCAAAACAACGCCTGAGGTAAAAGCAGGTAATATTGCTCTCCAACCTTCGTCAATTTCAGATCCCGAGCCTCCGGTAAAGCCCCACCGCAGCGTGGATTTCCCTGAGCTCAAGAATCCTCCGAAGGATCGTATCGGTGCTCTACCCGAGGATCGAGGAAAAGCGCTTGATAAGGAGAGCTCGAGATCATCAAACGAGCCGCAAGTGAAGGAGCTTCGAGCCAACATCTAGACTGGGGGTCGTACACGATCTCCTAACAAATCGATCTCTGCAACAACCCGCTTGGCGATGTGTGCAGAAAATCAAGAGCCCGTCAAGGTTTCACCCTCACAAAGGAGTGATTCCAAACGTGCGACTCTTGCAGAGGCCAACAAGGTAGTGTTTACTCAGAAGAAGACGCGTCGGACAGACGAACGCGTTATACCTGAGAACCCATGTGAGCAGCCGATAGGTTACTCCGACCAGGCTGGGGGTGCGAATGAATCTCGAAAGAGAAACACCCGGGAAGCGGATTCTCACTGTCCGTGTACCAAATTTATCAGGGCAGTATTATCAACATGTAGCTGCCCCAAGACCGCTCCACAGAGGGTCTCGATATTCGAGGGAATTTCCGATGGAATGATGAAGCCCAAATCAAGGCATTCCCACCAAAGAGGATCGGTTGATCGAGATGATGAACTCCTAAAAGTTACCATCAACATGGTCAACAAGGGAAAATCCCCAATCATGTCAAATGGTTCCGACCTTAATTTCTCTCCAGGAAGCAAGGTCGGTTCGGGAATAGCTCAGCTTCAGCTAGAAGCCGTCGGAGATAACGACGACCGTGGGATTCATGAAGAAGTCCATTCCGATGACGAGTTCTCAGATTCTCATTCCGCGCTCGCCTCCGACGATACAGCGTCTAGCATAGGGCAAGCTCGAGAGGTGTTCATGGCCAACACCGAGCAGATAGCCAAAATCATTGAAGAGGCCCTGGCTAAGCAGAAGGAAATCTTCAAGTTTGAAATGGAAATGGCTATGCAAGAGATGAGACAAATGCACGACCAACAAATCCGAGCTTTGTCGAACCAGCTAGTTGACCCAGAATGCTGCAGTCAACAGCAATCCGGAGGTGGTCGAAATCGTCATGGCCAACGCACCGCCCAAGAATACTGGGGGTGGCCCCACTAAAAATAACCACGCTGGGGGTAGACCCACCAGTGATGATAACGCTGGGGGTGGACCCACCAGTGATAACAACACTGGGGGTGGTCGTATCATTCCTCTCGACGATTGTCCAAAACAGGATACAGCTCAGGCTGAAAAGATGAAGGATCTCGAAAGAAAAATCGACGCCCTGATGTCTACTCGAGAGGTGAAGAGGACCGGCATTCCGTGTCCTTACCCGAAAGAGTGGGATTCGATCCCGTATCCGGCGAAGTTCAACCTGATCAACTTCACGCCGTTCGGCGGGAAGGACTCGCCCACTCAGCATCTGATCTACTTCAAGTCCCACTTAGGGGTGATCTCTGGCAACGGACCTTTGATGGTTCGGTCATTCGTTGGCACCCTTCGCGGGCCTGCCTTCGATTGGTACCGCCGTCTCAAGCCCGGAAGCATCAACAGCTGGGAGGACTTGGAAGGCATGTTTCTCGCCCATTTCTTCGATGATGACACCGAAGTGTCGATCAGGACACTCTTTGACGAGAAACAAAAAGGTGGAGAGTCGGTGGATACCTTCATCAAACGCTTCCGCAATCAGGCAATGAACTGCAGGGATCCCGTCACGGAGGAATTCCTCTTGCAGACTTGTCAGAACAACTTGTCCATTAACATCTTGGACGTGATGGGAATAGAGCCGCTCAATACCTGGAAAGAGTTGAAGGCTCGAGGAGAACAGGCTGAACGCTTCATCAGAAGGCGGAAGGTCGAGAGAAACCAACCAATGGTCTGGATTCAGATCTCGTACCTCATAATGAAGGGGATGTACCTGCAACGGTTGTTGACGATGATCAAACGTCACAACAGCAGTCCTGGGAACAACAGGAGAATTCGGACGAGGAGCTCCAAAACGAGTACTCGTTCAAAGACGAAGACGTTCCAGCTATCTTCGAGACCCTTCTCAAAAACAACAAAATCAAGCTCCCGCCCATCACGAATCAGGAGGAAGATGATGATTCTGCAGATCCAACGTACTGCGAGTACCACAGAAGGATCCTCCACCCCACCAAGGAATGATTTGCTCTCAGATACACTCCAGAACCTTGGTTGAGCCGGACGTTATAACGCTAGGGTAAGCTAATTGAAAATGGCAATACTCCGAAAGAGTACAAGAGTAAAACTGTTTCTCGAAAACTCCGCGAGTTAATACGAGTATAGAACTGCTTCTCAAAATCCAAGAGTATATGAGTATAAACTGCTTCTCCAATCATCCGACCGGTAGTAAAGAGGAAACTGCTCCGATACCTCAATAGGTATATGAGGTCTAAACTATTTCCGTACCTATTGACGGGAAGCTCCTGGAGGATATTACACTAAATTCTTTAAGGATAACCGGGTGGTAACAAAATCAAACCCAATTCCAAGAGAGGAGTGGGGTGGATATCCAATGCACGGGAAGTTCCCGGAAGAATACACATGGGTATTCTAGGGATAAACCAATCATTGTGGAATTTGGTGAATAGGAAATTCACGTGTCGAACTCTGAAGGGTCAGAATGTCTTTCTATTCTATAACTCTTATGAGCTTATTTTTGTGAGAAGAATCCAATCTTCTGGTAGGTTAATCTTTCCTCACCAAACATCAGCTGATCAAATCAAACGACAGTGGACCCACCAACATTCCCATCTGCAGTCATTGGCGTTCTCAGACTCAACGTGCTAGGTACTAATCACCTAGCATTCAAAATCTCCCTTTGAGTGATGATACGAGTTGGCACTTTCTTTGCTACCCGTATTCCACTCTCTTTGCGTTCTGGTCACCTATAAAAGTTAGGGCCAAATGCCAAAATCCCTCTCGATTCTCCCCAATGAACGAAGGTCCACTTCCAAATCGGGTAATCAAACCTTCCGACAGTTAGGGTTATCCGAATTGTTACGATTCTCGGAGTGGAGATCCCACTCTTAGTTTCATCCTTCAGATTCGGGGTGGAGATCTCACCTCGAGTTTTCCTTTCCAGCTGTAATAGAATAATAAATTCTTCCTCTTCAGCACTGGGAGAATAAATATAAAATTCTTACGTCTCCTCGGACCTCTTTCCGATGCTCGGAGTGGGAGAACCCATCCCAGTTTCATCATTTCGGATTCTGGGTGGGATCCCACCTCAAGTTTCCTTTCCAACTGTAGATAGAATATAAAATTCTTCCTCTTCAGCACCGGAGATAGAATATAAAATTCTTTCGCTCTCCCGATCCCACATCTGTCTTTGCTTTTAGAAAAGACACGATTGTCAAATCCGGGCACTCGATGGCACGGGGAATTTTATCCGAAGCCTGAGTAGGGATAAGTCAACGCTAACACGCGTTGCGGGTAGTTATTCCCGTAAGAAAGACGAAGTCTATGTATTCGAATCATAGCATTAAGTCTAAGGGAAGTAATTCTCTTAGCGCAACGTTATATGTGAAACGGGTTTTAATAATTCACATGCTAGCCGATTCAAACGCGTAATCGGTAAAGGCACATCAAACCCGTTGATGGCTGGGGGTTTGCCAAAAATCCCATAAGCCTATGTCTAACACGCATTGCCGGATTACGTCCTTGACCGCCAAAAAGGACAAAAAGACCACAGTATCAACATTGCTGCAGGTTGTTATTAATAAACCATAATCCGCTGCCTCAACACACACGGTGGAAATTCTTATCCTGAAATCCTAAGTAAGGATACGTCAGCGCCTAACACACGTTGCCGGGTAGTCTCTACTTCCCGTGAGAAATACGAACGTCTACGTATTCAATATCGAGGCACTTATAAAAGGGTTTACCTCTTTTAGCTTAACGTCACATAGGAGTGGACTGATAAACAAATCCGGCATGCTTAGCCCCGACTCAAACGGTAGTCGCGTAAAGGCTAATTAAATCCGTGAAGAGCTGGGGATTAGCAAAAATCCTAATCAAACGCCTAACACGCGTCGCGGTAGTACTATTCCGCTGAAGAAAGACGAATTTTACGTATTCAATTAATCGTCAGACTAAAAGAGCGTTAAACGTCTCTCTAGCACGACGGTCACAGCGGAACGCGACTTTAAACAATCCGCATGCTTAGCCCGACTCAAACGGTAGTCGGTAAAGGCTCATCACAATCCGTTGTGGCTGAAGGATTTGCCAAAATTCTATAACTGCGAGTCATTGACGCATCAACATGCCCCTAGTTGTCTCGTGACTGTGAGCACCCAACAAATTCGGGACAAAATCCACAACATGCAGATGAATCAAACTTTAACAGGTTGGTCTTGCAACCCCAACATTCGGGAGCCGCGATGCTCCAATATCTTAAGAGTTTAACTGTGTATACTCCAGCAAACGTACGAGTATAAACTGTGTTAAATGGGCGATTCCTAAACCTAGGGTCAACGCGCGTCAAGCGCGTAACCTAGGTCAACGCCAGTCACGCGTTGCAATCAAAGTCACGTTCGACGATTCAAACCCCTAGTGGACCGGCCGTCAACGCGTTAACCCTAGCGTCAACGCCAGTCAACGCGTTGCAAGCGAAAGTCATACGTCGACGATCGAAACCCTAGTGACTGCGGTGCAACCGCGGTAACGCCTAGGTGTCAAGCGCAGTCACGCGTTGCAACCGAAGATCAACGTTCGACGATTCGAAACCTAGAGGTGGACGCGGTCACACTGGTATACCTTAGTCAACGGCAGTCAAAACGCGTTGCCAAGCGAAAGTCAACGTTCCACGATGTCAAACCCTTAGGTCATACTGCCGGTCACGCGTAACCCTAGTCAACGCCTGGCGTCAACCACTGTTGCGACACAAAAGCAAACACACCGCGGGATCCGAAACCTAAGCCAGCCACAATGTGGCCGGAGGTAATTCAAAGTCAATCTCAATGACACGAGCCAAACTCACAGTTCATCAGTGCAGACTTAGACTCCGACGAGGCAGGGGCCAGACGATAAACGGCAACGCGATAGAACCTCGGCTATTCGTCAAAGCATCGGATAGATCGAAAATCGAAAGAGTCGCAAGAGTTGAGCTAAACTAGCCTGCGACTGAAGGCCGAGATCAAATCACATCACAAAAGTATTCCAGCCTCTTCTATAAAAGAAAATGAGTCAGGAACACTTTGGAGGGGGTATCTGTAGGCATCAAAAATTGCCTATAGGTCTCCACGAACGGTTCAGTGTTAGAGAGCGACGATGAACCGTCACCATCCGATCCACAGGAGTCCAATTGACGTCGACGGAACGAATGAAGTGAGTCGGCGAGCTACGTGAGCGGATAGGGTTTCGAGAACAACCAAGACCCGGACAATCGGGAACCCGGCACTGTTCACAAATAAGACAACGCCCTTCATGCCTGGGGCACTCTACAGATAATCCAATCACCAGAGCGGATCGATTCTTCGTCAAGCATCAACGCACCCGAATCACTCAAATCCGAGTTCGGACGAAGATCTATGGGAAACAATCGGAAAACACCTCAACGGAGTCCCGGGCACGCCGAAATACCCCGGGTGTCTAGGAAAAGCCTAGACACCCCAGGGGTGTCTTCGGCCAAGCCGAGACAGCCCTAGGGTGTCTCGGCCATGGCCGAGACACCCAAGGGTGTCTCGCCATGGCCGAGACACCCCAAGGGTGTCTCGGCCGGCCGAGACACCCTAGGGTGTCCGCACCCCTTACCTCCCCTTGAGGTCTCAAACGCATAAATAGCCCCCTTGGGTGCCTTGAAGAAGAGGATTTTTTGAGAGGCTTGGGCGAACCTGCTGCCAGTGAAGAGTGCCCGTGAGCTTCAACAAGAGGAGGAGGAGGTCTTGATCAGAGCCTTCATCACCCGTCCGAGCCTTAGTATTAGCCTTTAGCGTTAATACTAAGAAGAGCTATTACTCGCTTTTAGCCGAGGTATACGCTATAACTTCTAGATCTCACAGCGGATCGACGAAGTTCTGCTTCTATATCCCTCCGCGGATAGACGAAGCTCGCCGATTTTCTCGAAACAGATCTGATTGCCCCGGTGGTCCCACGGATATCAACGTCCCCGTCACAGGCCAAAGACCCACGCAAGCAAGAGATGACAAACAGCTCTTTGCGTATGTTTGAAAGGAGTTGCATTTCTTTTGTTTTCATTGTGTACCGGTCTTATAAAAGGCTATCTTTTATATTCATTTAACGATCAAAGTTGTAATGAATGCAGCAATGAATACAACGACTTTTTCCGCAAAACAACGATCACTCCAGATATTGTTCACCTATCTTCTCAAAACTAAAGATGAAGTCTTAGTAATGGTTTAAGGTGTTTCAAAGCTGAATCTGAGAACCAACTTGACAGGAAGATCAAGATTCTAAGATCTGATCGTGGTGGGGGGAATATACCTCCAAATCATATGACTGAATATTGCCAAGAACACGGTATTATTCATGAGGTTACTGCTCCCTATACACCACAGTCTAACGGGGTAGCTGAACAAAGAATAGAACCCTAATGGACATGGTGAACTGTATTGTTACTCAGTTCAGGAGCACCTGAAATCTCTGGGGTGAAGCTCTTCTTTCTGCTTGCTTCATTCTCAATAGGATTCCCCAGAAATATTCCGATACAACTCCTTATGATATTGGAAGGGGAGATCTCCTAATCTAAATTTCTTCTGGGTTTGGGGTTGCTTGGCTAAAGTAGCTATTCCCGAACCTAGAAGAGAAAATTGGTTCTAAGACTGTAGATGCTGCTTTTATTGGATATGCACTTGATAGCAATGTTAACAGATTTTTAGTCATCAAATCTGAAATCAGTGACATATCCAACAATACCATTATTGAAGCAAGAGATGCAGTCTACTTTGAAAACATCTTTCCTTTCAAATCTAAAATCTCAGAAAATCCCAGATCATCCATTCCTTCTGATCTTCCATCTTCCAGTTCTTTTCAACCTCTTGATATTGAACCTCGAAGAAGCAAAAGAGGTAGAATCGAAAAGGATTTGAGAAGACTTCCTTACCTTTCTTTGGTGAAGTGATCCAAGCTCATTCCAAGAAGCAATGGGATTCACCTGAATCTCCTTTCTGGAAAGAAGCCATGATAATGAAATTAATCTATCATGGAAAATCATACTTGGATACTCACTGACTTACCTCCAGGTTGTAAACCTATTGGTTGTAAGTGAATATTCAAGAAGAACTCAGAGCTGATGGTTCCATAGATAAATTTAAAGCTAGATTAGTAGCTAAAGGCTTTACTCAACAAAAGGGCATTGATTTATTTGATACATATTCTCCTGTAGCCCGAATATCAACTATCCGAGTATTACTAGCTTTGCTGCTATCCATAAGCTTATCATACATCAGATGGATGTCAAGACTGCTTTCCTGAATGGTGATTTTAGATGAAGAAATCTATATGCACCAACCTGAAGGCCTCATTGCCAGGTCAGGAAACAAAGTCTGTAAGCTTGTTAAATCTTTGTATGGTCTAAACAAGCTCCAAAACAATGCACCAGAAATTTGACAACGTCATGCACAATATGGCTTCACTGTGAATGAATACGATAAATGTGTCTATTCTAAAGTGATAAACAATGGCTATGTCATTCTCTGTCTCTATGTTGATGATATCCTTATCTTTGGAACAACACTTGAATTAATTTCAAAGGTTAAGGATTATCTTTCCAAAAATTTTGATATGAAAGACTTAGGTCTTGCAGACATGATACTTGGAATGAAAATCTCTAGAGACACTAGAGGAATATCTTTGAGTCTTTCCATAGCATTGTAAAAATGTTAATCAAATTCAACTTTCATAACTCTAAACCTGTTTCCACACTTATGATTCTTCTATACCTTTGAAGAAGAATGAAGGTGAACCTGTCTCCTAACTAAAATATTCTCAGATGATTGGATCTCTTCTTTACATATCCAACCGAACCAGACCTGATATAGCTTATGCTGTAGGGAGACTGAGTCGGATGTCGGTATACTAGCAACCCTAGCAAAGATCATTGGTCTGCCTTAGAAAGAGTATTCAAATATCTAAAGGCACAATTGACTATTGCTTGACTTACACTGGTTACCCTGATGCTATAGAAGGGTATAGTGATGCTAATTGGGTCACGGATTCCAACAGTGTAAAGTCTACATCTGGATATGTATTTCTTTTTGGTGGTGCTGCTGTATCCTGGAAATCATGTAAGCAAACAATAATTGGCAGGAGCACCATAAAATCTGTGCTGATTGCTCTTGATACTACTTGCACAGAAGCCGAATGGTTAAAAGATCTTCTATCTGAACTTCCTTTGGTCCCTAAACCCTCTCATCCTATTTCCATTCACTCTGATTCTAGATCTACCATAGAGCTTCTAAAGCAAGTACATGTAAATAAAAAACATAACAGACATATTCAAATAAGATATAAGTCTGTACAACGCCTATTAGGCAAAGTTGTGATCTTGGACTTTGTAAAGTCTGAGAAAAATCTTGCTGACCCTTTGACTAAGGGATTATCCAGGAGTGTGGTTCTGGATTCATCGAGGGAGATGGGGTTAAGCCCATAAATGAGGTCACTGACAGCGGCAACCCAACCCTTATTTGGAGACGTAGTCCCAATGTCGGTTCAATGTGGTAGAAACAAGCTGGACAAGTGACTCTCGTGTGGAGCATCGACCTAGATATATTTATATATCATTATGTAGCATTTGCTACTACCCCTTCTCTATGGTGACGATGCTCTTATGATACAGCTGGCTAGGCTGAGTTTTACTCTTAATAAGTCCAACGCGTGTATTGTGGGGGGTATTAAATAAACAGTTGTAGTACCCTTTGAGGACTTACCTACGTGAGAGGAACCGTGATGGCCGCGGTTGGGGGGGCAGGGCTGACCCCTAGAAACTCTCATGAGTCGGTTTTTTGTGAGCATGGCCTTTAACGCTCAACCCGCTTAGCTCAATAGATGAAACGTATTGTGTGTGTTTTTATCAATACCTGATCCAAGGGACCTAATTCAAGGCCTAGTCCATTATGTCCCTCAGGTGGCGATAAACTCACTAAGGAAAGGTTCAAAGCCGAAAGCTACCTCTCCCGAATTCACGATACGAAAGGTTGCCCAACCTATATTTATTCTGTGATTTATTTATTGATTTATTATTTTCAGTCAATATTGCCTTTTGGGGGGGACTGTTGGAAACTTATTCACGAAAAGGCAATTTTGCCTTTGTGAATAGTCCCACATCGGAAAATGAGATGAATAGTAAAGGGTATATAATGGTTCTCTCCTTATTGGGCTTTGAATAGTGTTTTGGGTTTTGTGGGCTTTGCGGTTCTACCACACACGCGCGCGCGCGCACGCACGCCACGCCGCAGCCGCACACTTTTGCTTCTCAAGCCTTCATTTTTGCACGTTTTACACATTTTGTAACGGCTGCATGCGGGTAACGGAAGCATTAACCGTGCGTAACGGTTCCTTGGATTCAGCGGGGGTTACACCTTTCATCACCTATAAAAGGAGGCTTGGAGCTCATTCAGAATCACACCAACGAAGAGGAACACTTTCTAAACTCTCTTCTCTTCTCTACTCTCTTACCTCCAAGAAATTTCGGCTACATTTTACTGGGCAACCGTTTTCATCTGAGCATAAGCTCTGTGTCTCACGCCCGAGTGCAGAGGCCGGCCGATTCCGGGGGTTTTTACCGCTAGGGGAGAGAGGACAAACTACGCCAGGGCGATAGGCGAGTCCTTAATCTTCTAGGGCAGTGATATCACGACTGCTCCCAATCAGGCCTGAATTTTCTAACTCCTTAATTTGTTTTATATTATTATTGTTTTGACAGCATAATATTCATTAATCATAACATTGCCGAAAGGAAAGGTAATAATCATGAACCATTATTGGCCAAAATTGGCAATACCTAAATATATGTGAACAATTGTGTGAGAGAAACAGCAATGCGATGATTCACTTTCTATATAACACGACTCCTACACAAAAAACATCAACCTATATATACAGCCTACCTTTAGTGTTATATGGATTATTTTATTTTAAAGGCAGTTGAAAGTTCATAAATTTAATACTAATTTTCTATAATTTAATACCATGAAGTCTTCCTTACTATACATCCATGGTAAATTAAACCTTACTTAATAGTTTGCAAACTTTCCATAAATCTGACAAAACATGATCTATATATTCAGGCTTTTTCACCAATGGCTTAGTTGTGTACAAATGTCATCTAAATTATTTTGGTTTTGGAGTTTTCTATTTCTAAGCATTTACTTTCAGAATGTAGTCCAAGGAAGAAGACTGCAAATGATTGATGGCTCAATGAAGGTATTGTGAATGAAATTACACGCGATATGTCTTTGGAATTATCATACATTTTCGTATAAACTTTTATCTAATGTGAAATAAAAATATGTTCAAAGTAAAGTAAGCAATGTATAATCTTTTAAGGTAAGTTTCTTAGTAAATTATAAAACTGAGTTTTTTGGATCTATATACTAATGAGGATATTAATATTTATCTAATTATCTTCGGTCCTCATGATACTCACAAAGTCATATTGAATTTCTATATATGCTCGAGCTTAATCTTAACTATTTTGATTTGGTATTTATTACGCAGAATGGATCTATTTTGTATGAGGCCACTACAGAAGAAGAAACTTTAGGGGCTGTTTGGTTGCACATTTTTTAAGAAAACTTTTCTCAAAACATATGATAATGGTAAATTTGTAATTAAAAGTTTTTCAGAGATTTCTGTAAATTGTGTTTGGTTCAACAAAAAATTTACAGAAATATTTTTTATAAAATATCAAAACCTATCAAATTTTACAAAAAACAATTTCCTCTCAAAATGAGAGGAAATCACCAGAAATCTGACACATATATACCATATTTAATTAAAAACCTACCAAATCTTGTTATTTTCTATAAAGTTATGAGCTATTTTTTTGTTTTGAACCAAACAAGCAAAGTAAAAAAAACAAGAAAATTGGTACTTTTTGATTTCTCAAATCTTTTCATATAAATTTTTTAAGAAATACAAGGAAATCATATTTTACGTGGAAAACATTTCCTATAATTTCTAGAAATTGAACCAAACACCCCCTTAGAATATGCTTTGGACTTCAACATCAGAGGTTATGTTGAGGAAAAAGAGAGGAGCAAAATCCATAATAGAAGTCATGACTTAGCGCGGAACGAAACTGCAATTTGGAGTTTCAATCATCTTGATGTTGCCACGGACGACATGCAGCCGTATGTAAGTGACTATATTTTTCTTGTTTTTTAAAATTCAAAGTAACTATTTTTCGAATTTTATTTTTTTTATAAGGCGTGATAAAGCGAAGGTCGTGATCATAATTACATCAATGGTCAAAGGAGGAGGAAAAAAATTACTTATATATGGGCAAATTCATGCCATTAAGTAAATCAAAAAAAATGAAGCGATATCATATATTTTTCTTGTTTTTTAAAATTCAAAGAAACTATTTTTCGAATTTTATTTTTTTTATAAGGCGTGATAAAGCGAAGGTCGTGATCATAATTACATCAATGGTCAAAGGAGGAGGAAAAAATTTACTTATATATGGGAAAATTCATGCCATTAAGTAAATCGAAAAAAATGAAGTGATATCATATATATTTCTTGTTTTTTTAAAATTCAAAGTAACTATTTTTCGAATTTTAATTTTTTTATAAGGCGTGATAAAGCGAAGGTCGTGATCATAATTACATCAATGGTCAAAGGAGGAGGAAAAAAATTACTTATATATGGGCAAATTCATGCCATTAAGTAAATCAAAAAAAATGAAGCGATATCATATATTTTTCTTGTTTTTTAAAATTCAAAGAAACTAATTTTCGAATTTTATTTTTTTTATAAGGCGTGATAAAGCGAAGGTCGTGATCATAATTACATCAATGGTCAAAGGAGGAGGAAAAAATTTACTTATATATGGGAAAATTCATGCCATTAAGTAAATCGAAAAAAATGAAGTGATATCATATATATTTCTTGTTTTTTTAAAATTCAAAGTAACTATTTTTCGAATTTTAATTTTTTTATAAGGCGTGATAAAGCGAAGGTCGTGATCATAATTACATCAATGGTCAAAGGAGGAGGAGGGAAAAAATTACTTATATATGGGCTCATTCATGCCATTAAGTAAATCGAAAAAATGAAGCGATATCATATGTTATGTTATTAATTACTCTAACCATTTGCTTCACTCATCATGGATATATTCCAACGTAAATTTTTCTAGTGGGCGATACTCGGTACGTATAAGGGCGCATACTATAGCGCAAAAGCAACTATGAGCATTCACCCATTGCCCCAAGTAGCGCGCAACCAAGAGAGCAGATCAACTGTTTGGGTAATTAACCGCGGGGACGACTCACCGAGCAGTAAAAATGTTATCCAAGCAGGCTGGCATGTGAGTGGCACGACCTCTCATTTTCACAAAAAAAAAGGCATCACAAGATGATTAACTTTCATATTGAAAAAAAAAATCAAATGAATGATTCTACAGGTTTATCCAGAATTGTACGACGATACTGATACACACTTTTACGTGCACTGGGCTGTAAGAATCTAAACTCAATTTAGCTTTCAAAATGTATTATACCGTCGCAGTTGAGTTATATTAGCAACAAACATATATATACGTCTGTTGATAAAAGGTGGGTGAAAGAGGATGCTTTAATCTCCGTTGTGAAGGATTCGTCATGAACAAATCAACGGATTATTTTCCAGGATGCACACCCAAACCGTTATCTACGTATAACGGAGATCAACGCTTCATCTCTGTGAAGATATCGAAGGTACCGCCATTAATATTGCATTAATTATTTCCTAACTCACCATTTAATTTATGGAAACTCGAACTACTCGTTAGAACCTTAATTTAGTACCTTTTAAACATGAGTACTTTATGTTTTTTAATGCTTTTACTTTTCGTAGTTTTGCTCTCATACGTGCAATGTTTCTCTTTGGGTGCTTCTACAAGGACTCGAAAATGAGACAGATAGAGGGGGGCGGGTGAGGCGTCCCCCTCTGATTGCATAATGAGCTGGTCATGACCAGCTCATTATGCAAATCAGAGGGGGACGCCTCACCCGTCCCCCTCTATCTGTCCCATTTCTGGGTCCGTGAGGCATTTTTATTAAAAGGACGAGCAAACGGGAGACTGGTGGTTGTATCACGGGCCTAACGGTGAAGATCCGGTGGGGGTATTGGCCAAAATCCCTGCTTACTAGGAGGTTGTGAATATAGAACTGAACGACGCGCCCTACGATCCTGCCGACGGGAATTTCTTCTTCGACGTGACCGACGATTCCTGCTACTAGGAGGTTGTACTTTGGTGGGCCCGGTAATTGTCCAATGTAATTAATTGCAAGAAAATCATGTAGGATCTCTAAAAATTGATAATAATAATAATAATAAAATGTATTTCTCTGTACAGTTTGTCATTTTTAGATTTCTAACGCATTTATTAATTATATACAAATGGCGAAAAATATACAAATGAACGTGATGTTGCCTTCTACATTTTCACATAACATTACGCGTGAGATGAAAAATAGATTATTTGAATTTAAATTTTAGAATTAGATAACCTTACCAGTTATTTGGATAACTTGAAAATAGAAAGGAGATTAAAAAAAAGAATGTGGATGACTTTATTTAAAAATTTAATCAAATTTAGATGATTTAACCACCAATACCTCCTTTAATTTTTCTGTGTTTGTATAACATTCTAGAATAAAAAAGAAACAAAAACTAAGAAAAGTCGACTTAGAAGCATGTGGATAATTCTGTTCTAAAATTCTTTACCTACCAACCCCTCCTATGTAATTCCACTTTTTATTTTATAATACTAGTTTTTATGCACGTGCAATGCACGTGGTTAAATATTTAAAAATATTTTTTATATTTATTTCATCATTACTTTAAATAAGTGAGATTTATCTTGAGTTCAAATATGTATAATTGCATTACTTTAAATAAGTGAGATTTATCTTGAGTTCAAATATGTATAATTGAATTATAAGATTTATTAGTATTTTATTTAAATTTCAAATATGTATAATTGAATTATAAGATTTATTAGTATTTTATTTAAATATTAATAAAAATAAATGTAAAGGAATTTAAGCTAAACTTGTATGAATATATGTAACTTGGATATTGTAATTGTTATTATGAATTATAGTTATAGTAATGAAGAAAATATTGTAATTGTTATTATGAATTGTAGTTATAGTTACTGCAAACTTATAATTTTTTTTGTTCTAAGAATTTTTAATTGATCACTACCACCAACACCCAATAGGAACTTAATTAAAGTATGAAAGTAAATTTTGATCAAATTTGGTCCCTTATTCAACATGTCAACAATCTCAACAAGTAATAATTAGTTAGCCAAGGGTTTTTTTTAAACATTGAATATTGAAGTTTGTGACAACCCCAAGCAAAATCATCATAATAGTAATTATTTGCCAATTGGTTAAAGAGGTCACCTTTATATCATAAATGATTGATCACATGCTGCGCTAGCTATCAGTAAGAGTATTTTACGTCTAGCTGACAATATATCCATTCACAGGATCAATAAAAACAGATTTTTATCGATTGCCTCTCACGAAATGCAGGATCATATCCATAGACAATAATAAATATATAAAAATGGTTAAATATCAAAGTGTAATTTTATGTGATTTAAGCAATCACATAAGCATACAAAACTACTAATAACTTTGCATGAAAATGCCTTATAAAAATTCCTACTTGTAATCAAAAATTAAGTTGTTATATAAAACGATTAAAAAATAATGTTCTTGAAAATTTCTAATTGAACCAAGATCAATCTTTCTCCACCTTTATTTTTTTTCTAGGCAAATCTAGAGTAACATCTTCATCATCTACATCGATTGTAATATCAGGCTGGAGTTGAATTTCTTGTGCTATTATATTATTTTCGCCTCGTTCATCTTTTGTCTTTTCATCTAACTTCACCAGGAATTTGAATGTTTTGCTGATGTTCAAAACAAATTTTTGGAAATATGAACTCTGGTTATTTTTCTGTTGCAATGAGAAAAAATGTTATATTAATACTTATGAATTTTTTTTATTTTCTAATTTACTACTTGAATAGAGTTAGGAATTACCTCTTTCTTTTCTATAATGAAATTTTTTGCTTTGCATCCAATAAGAGTTTCTGCTGCGTCAAAGAGTGTTACTCTTGCATTATCCGTACCATTTTCCACGAGAATCTTAACTAAGTACCTGTATTTTTCATTGTTAATTTCTAAAGACAATTAGTATTGTATTATAATATGTTCATGGCATTAAAAAATATATATTACTTAACCTTGGTACTGGGTCATCAATGATTCTGCGGCATTTGTCATTTAGACACTCTTTACTAACATCTTTATCAACCTTCTTGTCACAACCTTTGCAAGCATAGAACCATGATTCGAGCCTATTTAAAATAGTAGTTATCTTTGCCTTAAATGTGCAATATATCGTGCCTGTATATTAACAAAGTTTAGTTAGTTTTAAATTTGTAGATAAGAATATGTATATAATATTGTACATGTATTGAATTCTATGATGTTTGCATAATATCACTAATATAAATTTCCTTGGCATTTTAAAAAAGTGTTGATGGAGATCCTTTTGCTTTTGCAGCTTCTTCCAATTGAAACCTGCATATTAGATTAAAATATAATACTATTTCATTATTGGGTTATATGAAAGTATGCTTGTTCTGCTTACCATTCCCTTAATTCGCTAGCTAGTTCTATTTTTGGGTTGATACATAATGTTGAAATAATTTGCGACGATATGCTTGTATCTCCTGAAAAAATGGGAAAATTATAGGATTAATTTTATGTTTAGCTATCTTTAATAAAAATTTCAGCAATAATTTATATATCTTGATATATAGAGATTTTAAAATCTGATAATGTTATTACAGGCTTATATTTGATTTCTGCTTCAAGAATTGAGCCTTCATTTGTAGCCAAATCTCCAAATAAAGTTGCACGCGTTGACATTCCACTGCATATGAAAAATAAAGAACGTTAATCTTTTTTTCTCTTATGATATTGGAAATAAGTAACATGTATATACCTTATATCCATAAGCGTGATTTCCCTCCTAGTGTCTGGTTTGTTGTGTCTTGTAATATAGTTGATCCATAAGCGTGATTTCCCTCCTAGTGTCTGGTTTGTTGTGTCTTGTAATATAGTTGATCGCCGGCTTCACATTAGTTGTTATTGCTAGAATATCTGCAAGTGATTTGATAAAAAGATTATAATTCTGTAGATTAATGTCTCATTTTGTATTGAAAATTTAAGCAAGAAGTTTGTAAGTACTTACTAATTTTTGTTGCATCTTTCATGTAAAATACTTCTTCAAATGGCACAAAGTTGATAAATATGTTTTCCAAGTGGAATCCTATTGGTGCTTTTTTGATCGATACGTCTTTTGTTAGTACTAATTCTAGTGATTTGTGGATACTTGGAAAAGATGAGTTTATTCCTTTCACTTCTCCATTTGAAATGAAAATAATTTGATTTTTTTGAAGCATATCTATAAACTTTTTGATAGTCTCTCCGTACATTACTGCTTGTATTTTGTTACCCTGCAAATATTATTAACACCAGAGATCAATTTATGGAAAATATAATTAATTAATACTAATCTATATATTATATGTAAACAGGAAAACATCATAAAAAGCCATTCTAATAGTTATCGGTGTTTTAATGTAATTTACCGAATAGAAAAGGAGATTTAGCAATATTCATATGATCAGATGTAACGTTGGGCAAACAATATAATATTAAAAATAATTTTATTTTACCTTTTCATCAGCAAGAATTAGCTTTAGTATTTTCCCTGATCCTTTTGCATTTTTATAAGTTGCCTATGCACTTCGAAGTATGATAACATGAATGGTCCATTCTTTCTGAAACTTCTTGAGCTAGCTTATTTGGATGTGCTGAGTTTGGTCTTCAATACTGGTAATCATATTTTCTGTTAAATAGATTAAAATATACATGTTAGTTTTGAACAATATTATAGAATATACCATATATTAGAAAATAAATTTATTAATTCTTGTTCCTCATAAGGTTTTGAATATTTTTAACTAATAATATAGTTTGAGTGGGGTTAAAAAGTGAATGCTAAAGGGAAAAAAGTTATACAATATTAAAATTTATAAATTATAGGAATGAACATGAATGAACATACGCAATTATTCTTATAAATTAATTACCTTTATAAATTAATTAAGCAATTATTCATCAAAGGTATCTACGATTGGGTCATTGGTTTGTTTGGTAATTTTCATTTATCTTGATGTAATGCAAAATTTCACATGTTCCGGAGTATTTGAGTTGTGCTTGTTTCATGCACAGGTGGAAATGTGAGCATTGAGAACTCGCTGTGCAATAATTATTTATATGGGTAAAGTGCAAAGTTTATGATTTGTGAATAACAAATTACATTGCTAATTTGTTTTATTCGTTTTAGTTGAATAATTTACTTGATATCTGTTATCGGTCTTCATTTTAATTTAAAACATTACCATGTTATATTTTATTGTTCTTGCATGTGGAGTTATATTTGTTTGTATCTGATTAATACTCATGAATACACTTGAGGCCATATTGCCTTCTGATATATGTATTTTTATTATGCTGGTATTTATTTTCCTCAAGATTAATCTACATATTCTTTTTTGGTATTATTACCTCTGTCTTGTTCTACTCTTCTTAGAGTTTCAGGTTGTTGCTGCCTTTACTTATAGCTTTCTATTAATGTAACCTCACTAAAGATTAGATTTTTTATGGACTTTTTTATACATTATAAATATATAATTTCATGCGTACGTGTTTTGATTTTGATACAGATGCCAAATTAAATATTGAAATACATATTGAACTTCCAGAATCTTTCTTTGGTTTAATAATATAAACTATAGATGTTAATAATGAAGGTTTTTGTTCTGTTTTTCATATTAATGGAGATTCATGAGGTATGTAGTGCGTCATGCATATCATGTATGTACGTTTTTGTTTTGTTTTTCATATTAATGGAGATTCATCAGGTATGTAGTGTGTCGTGTATATCATGTATGTAGGTTTAGCATATGCGTCATGCATATCATTTATATATAAATGAAAGATTTATATATATATAAATGAAAATATATTGAACTTCCAGAATCTTTCTTTGGTTTAATAATATAAACTATAGATGTTAATAATGTAGGTTTAATAATATAAACCTACATACCTCATTATATATAAATGATATTATATAAATCTTTCATTTATATAAAGAAAGATTTATAAATATTTTGTATTTGATTTAATGGTGATATTTATTTTACACTGTAATTATTTTTTATGGCAATTGATTTTTTTATTTCTTCAATTTTCATGCAGAATTTAGAGGGTTAATGATTTGATTATTGCGGGTTCTCCCATCTATCAAGGTAAATCTTCATGTTTGATATTATTTTACTTTAGATTCATTTGATTATATTTTCCTCTTCTATTTTTATTTTTTTTCCTTCGCATGCTTTTAATTAGAGAGATAAAAGAGTATCATGTAAACTAAAGAAAAAGGACACTATCCTTTTAGCTTTTAAAGCGGGAAAAAGGAAAATCACCTTAGTTCTACAGTCAACAAATATGAATATCTCTTGACCATGTGTCTAATTTTCAAATTTAATTTAATGATTTATTCTATGAGTTTGTTATGGTAGTTATATTTCATTATACACAATGACGCAATCTGTAGACTCCATAGCACAAATAAATCACGAGTTCATTATACACAATTAGTTCTTTTATTTGTTCAACTCCATTAAAGATCATCTCCTTTTTTAATTAAAAACTGGCATATCTAATTTACCTCTATCCTTCATTGTTGTAACTCCCATCAACTAAAATAATTGATTTGAATAGCTCTGTTATTAGTCCCCCTCGGACATGCCGAAATCGTTGCAAATGATCCCCAACATCTGCCATCAAAGGCTATGTGTTCTTATGCATGCATGTGAAAACATAGTTAATCATATAAAAAAATAATTATTCCTTCGTTTTCTTTATTCTTACTGTTTTCTTTCCGGTATTTATCTATTTTTTATATTCAAACTCAATAAAGACATAGGTAAAAATCAAATTTTATCACATGCACATGTGTATGTATTTAGACAACAACGTTAAATTCTTTAAAATTATATTTTTAGATTTGAAAAGACCTCATGCAGAAAAATTATATTTTATATTTGAGAAGATCTCATACACAAAAATTATAGAGAACTTATTAGCTTTAAGTTTAATAGACACATACTCTGAAGACATAATAGTCGAATAGAGTGTTTTAAGAGTCAATTATGAAATATGTACATTTTAAAATATGTGACTTATTACCTGAATACAGCCAACTTCATATTTGTTAGTTGCTGATTTACCATATTCCTTGAGATTGAATTAATTGGTGGATAAAAAGAAAAAAACTATTTTTACTCAAAAATGTAGTTTCCAGAACCTCACATCCAATGTTAAATTTTAAAAAAACTTTTTTCCCTTTTCTATGTACCAAAAAATCAAAAGAAAAAAGAGCAGAGCAAGTAAATGATGTGGATCACAATATTTTTTCTGAATAATACATATCATTTCATTAGATACATATCATTTGAGGTAAATGCAGCCATATATAAGCGGAGAGAATCATTGTTTTGACAGCAATCTTTTAATCGGTTATTTTAATCGGTTATTTTGTTAGTTCCAAAATAAGAGCATCTTTTCCCATCATTAAAATTAAATTTAAAAATTAGAATTTGATTATAGATAAGGTAGTTCAAACTATAAAGGGGTATATTTGTCTAAAAAAGATTTTTTGAACTCTTGCTTTTAAAGGGATATGATTTTAAAAATAGAAAAAAATAATTATAAGAAAAAGTTGGCACTCCTGTGTGATCACTCTAGCGAATAACTCTTAGTATGTTTATGAACTGGAAGATCTCACCGGCCGACAAATTTGTTTTATTGCACTAGTATTTTAGGTCCTGTTTGGTTATTTCCTAAAAAACCAAAAAACAGAAATGAAAACCAAGAAATCTCAAAAAGTACAATTTCACACATTTTCATCCTTAAAACTCACCCACAACATCTAATAAAATATTATTTTTATCCAACTCACACATTTTCATCCTTAAAACTCACCCACAACATCTAATAAAATATTATTTTTATCCAACAACTCATCAACCACATCTAATAAAAAATTATTTTCATCCAACAACTCATCCATCACATCCACCATATCTAATAAAATATTATTTTCATCCAGAACATCACTCAACTCATCTCATCTCATATTTAAAAATCACTCACATCATCCAATAAGATTGTGACAACTCATCTCATCTAATTAAAATTTTATTTCTTTGTTTTCCTCCCAAAAAGCTAGGAAAGTAATTTCCTTAAGTGTGGGTCACATCGTCCAATAATATAATAACAACTCATCTCATCTTATCTATTTTCTTATTTTTAAGAAATAACCAAACAAAAGAAAACAACCTAATACAAGAAATAGGTTTCTTATAGTTTATTTTCTTATTTTTTCCGCCAACCAAACAACATCAAACAAGTTTCCTTAAAAAATCACTCACATCATCCTATAATAAGGGGACAACTCATCCCATCTCATCATCTTTCTTTAATTTCCTTCTTTTTTTAGCCAACCAAACAATCCCAAAACCTATTTTTCTTAGAAATAAGTTTCATTTTCTTTGATTTCCCTCTTTTTTTTAGACAAACAAACAGCCCCTATTGTAAATGGAACTTTTGAGATTAACAACTAGATGAGATATAAGACATCCATGTGTAAACCACTAATGTACTATTTCTACAAAAGTTGATTTTAAAAAATAAACGAGAGGAACGTGCCACTTTTAGATGTAAAGCTAATAATAAACTACCAATCTACCTTTATATGAAAAAAATAATCAATCTATGTTGAAGAAAATAGAAAATAGTTCTTAAGATTTTCATTCTCAGGGAGGCGCTACAGTCACACCTCCAACCACACCCCTAGTGCACTGTAGCAAGAGAGGAGTGTGGTTGGAGGTGTGGTTAGAGGGTGTGCCTCTAGCATTTTTCTTTCATAAATAGTAGCGTTATTTACATATATACCATCACAAACTTATTTTTAGAATTTCTTGCTAGATCATGATAATTGACATGCTACTCTTTAAATACTAATTATTCCTGACAGTGTACCTTAATTTTAGAATATAAGTAAAACATCATGTTGAAATTTAAGGAATACATAAACTCTCATTGACAAAATTAATTAAATCTAATTATAATTAATTTTAATTTTTTATATAATATGAACCCTCTCTTCCACTCCTTCCATCTTTAATTTTAGTGAATCAAAATTGTGCATTTTTCTAATTCTACTAATTAAAAATATAGGAAAACTTGTGTCGATGCCCCAAAATTAGAACTCTCATGTGACCAAACCTCCTTGAATTTGGGTCATGTGCTTAACCCTTTTAACCTAACTTCTAATATGAAAATTCCCCTTTAGTTGTCACCTCTACTGGGTGGGTGGGTGGGTGAGGGGTTGGAGGGAGAGGCAAACTTTTTTTTTATCTCCAAAGTATCCTTACTCTCGATATTAATTTTTTTTCTCATAAACCAATGAATAATTTTTCCTTTTCTTCTAAACCATTATCTCTTTTACCACTACCTCCGCTGTTGCACCGTCTTTTCTTTCTTCATATCATTTCTCAACCATTATCTTTTTCGCCACCACAATCTCTCCTTTGTCATTTTTATTCTTTCCACAACCATCTCTCCTCCTTCTTTTCCAACAACCGTTATCGTATCACTCGAAGGCCGTGTCCTTTGGCTAAAATGTCTATCCTCTAAAATCATGTTGAAGTTAACACTTAATAGTTAAAGTTAACATGATAACATCTATGTTTATAATTAACATCTAACACTTTAAAGTTAACATGTGTGCTCTAAATTTAACATGAGACATCCAAAGTTAATAGCTAATAATTAAGGTTAACATGTGAGGTCTAAAGTTAACACGTAATAAAGTTAATATATTAGTTTCTACTAAATGATTTGTGCACTTTTTTCAACCTTACCCCTTTCTTTAATACTAGCATTTTGGCCTGTGCTAAGCATGGTCTTATCGCAAATCATCTATATTTTGTCGTGTTTCAATCACTCTTATCCGAATATAATTTTAAAGATCTAATGCTTCAATCCCCTTCGAAGCACATGAACCCCACCCTCCCCTACCCCCATTAAGGTTAGAGAATATGTACTCGCCTAGAAATAATGACATTAAATAATTTATATAAAGTTATAATTAAAATTAAGATCATTTAAACTAAAATTTAAATGATTTGGGGTTTCAACAAATGGGACGAAACTCTAGGCTTGGCGAGGTTCGTCGGCTGAGATTGGGAGCGTAACAGTCTCCTTAAATTTAGCCCACGTGGGCTGGCTGGATCTTCAAGACTATTATAGCCGAACTTCCTTTAGTAGGGCGAGCCTTGTTGCATGGTGAGGTTCGTCAGGTTAGATGAGCCTCAATGCGTAGCGAGGTTCATCTGGTAAGGCCAACTTTACAGTATGGCAAGCTTCTCCTGACAAATTTTGTCTTCACTGAACTTGACTGATGAGCTTCGTCTTCACTGACGAACTTCGTCTTCAATAGCTGAGTCCAATTGCGTAGAAAGTCTTGTAAATTTTCTTTTACAAGCTTCGTCTCCACTGACGAGCTTCATCATTTGACGAATTTCGATCCTCGTTTCCAACGCTGAGTTCTGAACTTCGTCTCTAACAATGAGCTTTGATGCTTCCAATTGAGCTTCTGAATAAGATTCGTCTTCATTGATGAGATGAGGTCCGCCATGATCATGATCCTCGCCTATTTGCAACGAGGTGCGATCCTTATTTGCCTTTTGGCATTTTTTAGTGCCGACAGTAATATATGTATATTTTTTTATCTATGCAATATCCCCCCCCCCAAAAAAAATCCTCATCGAGCCATTGGGATATTATCATTGACTCTTTGTAATCTTCATATTATAGCATCACCAAACAAGGAGATACTAGCAAGCTTCGGAGGAATAGTCGAGGGAGCTCAACAACTAGGGAGCAGTTTCTCCTATGAACGCGGACGTGAACGAAGGCCCAAGGCCCACCCGATTGATTAAGTTGCTGTTAGGAGGCTATATAAAGGAACATAGATTGTTCCTAGGTTTTTTTAGTGCAGGAGGTGTGCGACTGCGGAACAAAAGCGTGTAAGGATTTTGTTGGTAGCTACAATGCAGGGAGTTCGTGAAAGGAGTTTGTGCGGCTATTCTTGGAGAAAAACGTAGCCTTTTGTTTAGGGTTTTGTGCATCCCCTTTTGAGAGAGATAAATTGTGTGAGGGATTTGAGAGTTTGTGTGAGGGTTTAGATTGAGTGATTATAAACCTAGTTATTGTAGGTGTCTAAAACTGCCTATAGGTGTCCGCACACAGCTTGAGACAGAGAGAAGACGACGAACATTGTTATCTGAGTCTAAGAGGATTATCTGACGCCGACAAGTGCCTGAAGCAAAACGGCGAATCAAGTGACCTGCGCGCTCGACAGTCAGCTCGCGCGCGCCAATCAGCTCACATGTGTCAATCAACACACGCGCGTCAATCAGTTCATGCGCGTCGATCAACACGCGCGTGACAATCAGTTCGTGCACGTCGATCAACACGCGTGTGTCAATCAACACGCGCGTATATCAACCAACGTACGTTCGACAGTCAATCCCACAACGAAGCGTGCAAGTCAACAAGACGATCAATTACGCAAAATGGTAGAAAATACAAGTCCCAGAAAGACCAGAAAATACCAAAGCTCAGCAAAAAGTCGAAACACCGCGTCCGCGCGGGTCGGACCGCGTCGACCCACGCCCGCGCGGGTCGGCCAAGTCCGACCCGTGACGGCGCGGTCGACCCAGCCACCCCAACGGCGTGGGTTGACCAAGCCGACCCGCGCCAACGCGGGTCGGCCCAGAAAATACCAAAGCTCAGCAAAAGTCGAAACACCGGTCCGTCCGCGCGGGTCGCGACCGCGTCGACCCACGCCCGGCGGGTCGGCCAAGTCCGACCCGCGACGGCGCTGGTCGGACCAAGCCGACCCGCGACGGCCGCGGCGGACAAGCCGACCCGCGGCGGCGCGGTCGGCCAAGTCCGACCCGCGGGGCGCGGGTCGTCCAAGTCCGACCCGCGCGGGTCGGATCCATCCGACCGCGCAAGCGCGGTCAGACTTGCCCCCGTGCACTGTTTTGACCCCTGTGTGTATTTTGACGGTTTTGATGCTGTTTTCGCAGGATTTATCTGTTCCAGGGGTTCCCAACTGACTTGATATCATCCCCAAACGTGGTTAGGCTGTTGTTAACTGAAGATAGAGCCAAATCACTTGTTCTCATCCAAATAACCGCTTCTGAAGCTTATAAATACGAGCTCGGGTGCTCATTTCTGGGGGGCGATTGATTATCAAGACGAGGAGGTGCTGCCAGATTGTGGAGTCAAAGGAGCACGAATTTCAGCGAGGGTTGACAGATCTTGGCGAGTTCTTCGGCATAAAGAAGGAGAGTTCAAGAGATCCGACGCCCGTTCCCGTCTGTCCCTTAAGATCAGGCTTGGTCTTGATCTCGAGAAGAGCCCTGATTTCGCTTGGTCGATCTCAGCGCTTCAAATCAAATACTTCCTCGACGAAGGCGAAGCTCTGCCGAATTTTTCATCAACCGGATCCAGATTAAAGGTGGTCCACGGATAAACCCCGGCACATGCAAAGATCCCACGCAAGCAGAAGACCGATAAACGATCTCCCTGCGTTTGTTTGATAAAGTTATAAACTTGTTTTATTTTTATTGTGTAAGGAGATCTTATAAAAAGATCAACTTTTTTATTTTATTCCGAGTTTATTGTAATGACTAAAGTTGTAATAGATTCAGATCACAATGAATAAACAATATTCGAACGGCAACAAACGGGGCGAACATTAGTGTCGGAGCCAACAGCTTCGCTGCCGGAGCTGTCGTGTCGCACCTCGGACTTGCATCCCTCGTGTAAGAAGTGCGTCGAATAACGAGTTCGACCAACTGAAGTTCCGAGGAATATCTGTCGTCCTCTCTCCAGATCTTCCGCCTCTCGCAAGCGAAGCGAAGATTCAACTGCTGCCGGTGTCTGCCGTAGCCTGAAACCTTGCAACGTCTTCCGGCCTCCAATGAGCCCGGATCTGCAGAATCTGAATCCTCGCTCAATCAAGAGTGGTACAGAATGGCACGCCCGATTTATCGAAGAGAGCTCTGTCAAACGACAGCGCCAACCAGGTAGTGATGTGCCGCGTCAACTCGCTAGGAGCCTGTTTGGAGTCAAATGACGGGATCCGTACGAGGCGGATCTGAAAATTAGGCAACGCTAAGTACCCAACACGACAGATGTCGCCCCTCCAAACCAATAGCAAATGATGGATCCAATCAAAGAAGATCCGTTTCAACTCTGGGAGGAGCGAATTCAAAAGCGCCCGCGCTTGCGCGCACCGAATCTGTGCAAAAAGCACAAAAGATGCAGAGAAGGACATAGCTAAGAAACAACCAAGATTGCATCAAACTTGGAGGCCAAAAGTCCAAACGGCGCCGAAAAAAAGATGCGAGAATCGCCGGGTCACTTGAATCCGACCCGCCGCGGGGGTCACTTCAATCCGACCCGCATTTTGCAGGTCACTCCAATCCGACCTGCCGATTTGCAGGTCACTCCAATCCGACCCACCAAAACGCGGGTCACTCGAATCCGACCCGCTAATTTGCAGGTCACTCCAATCCGACCCGCCAAAACGCAGGTCACTCCAATCCGACCCGCCAAAACGCAGGTCACTCCAATCCGACCCGCCAATTTGCAGGTCACTCCAATCCGACCCGTCAAAACGCAGGTCACTCCAATCCGACCCGCCAATTTGCAGGTCACTCCAATCCGACCCGCCAATTTATAGGTCACTTGGATCCGACCTTCCAAATCGCAGGTCACTTGGATCCGACCTTCCACTTTGCAGGTCACTTGGATCCGACCTTTCAAATCGCAGGTCACTTGGATCCGACCTTCCACTTTGCGGGTCACTTGGATCCGACCCTCCACTTCGCGGGTCACTTGGATCCGACCTTCCAAATCGCGGGTCACTTGAATCCGCCCCTCCAACCTGTCGGTCACTTAAATCTGACCCGCGCCAGGGTCGAGACAGAAGACGTTCTGCACCGGTTATGTCGATCCCTTCGAGTTCCGCACCTCTGGTGGAGCCCACGACAACATGGATTTGTCCCGATTTAAGGTGAGGATAATCGATCGCCTGGGTCATTTGCACGAGGATCGAGGCAAAGTTCTGATCGAAGAACGCTTGGGTCCGGTGATTGAACCCCGAGCGGCTTGTCGAGCTGGGGGTCGCACACGCCCTCGCAACAATTTCAAGCCTTCTCATAAAGGGAAAAGTCCAGTTTTTACCCGCCTGGGGGTGTGTATTAAAGTCCAAGAGCCCGTCAAAAGTTCACGCTTACAAATGCGTGACTCTAAACACGTGACTCTTGAGAATGCCAACAAGGAGTTACATACTCAGAAGAAAACGCGTAAGATAAACGAACGCATTATACCTGAGGATTCATGTAAACAGTCGATAGGTTACTCCGATGGCAACGTCGATGAGTTGTACTATCGGGCTGGGGGTATGAACAAGTCTCGGAAGAGAAGTACCCGGGAATTGGAGTCTCACTGCCCGTACGCTAAGATAATCAGGACAGTATTATCAGCATGTAGTTGCCCCAAGACCGCTCCGTAGAGGGTCTCGGTATTTGAGAGGATCTCCAACGGAATGACTAAGTCCGAACCAAAGCGTCTCCGTAAAAAACGATCGGTTGTTCAAGGTGACGAACTCCCAGAGGTCACAATAAATATGGCTGATAAGGGAAAGTCGATTCGACCTTCTAGTTCTGACCCTCTCGTATTTCATCGTCTAACCCGGTTGCGATCAGGGACCACTAGACGCAGGGACTACCAAAGAATGCAGAGAGGTTTATCATCGGATGATGAAGCATCAGATGCTAACTCGGCAATCGCTTCTGATAATACGGTATCCAGTCCGGGACAATCTCGCAATGTGTTCATGATCAACACTGAGCAGATCGCCAAAATTCTCGACGATGCTCTAACCAAGCAGAAGCAAGTGTAGGCGTTAAAAAATGCTAATAGATATCCAAACATAGAGATGATCATCAAAAATCACCTCATACTGTCTTAAGAGAAAAATCAAGACAGATATGAACTGTCTCGCCAGCGGTCTCGCCAGCGAGACAGTGTTTGCTGTCTCGCCAGCGAGACAGTGTTTGCTGTCTCGCCAGCGAGACAATTTTGAAATGGTCAAAACCACCTTAAATAACTCCCACCCACGTGTCCATTAACTGCCAAGGGACGTGGAGAACATCGTGGGCGAGAATCACGTGAATAACTGCCAAAATAACGGAGTTTGAAACGTGGGAAGGCAGTTACGGCGAAAATTGCCTGGAATATTCGTTTTCCGAGACAGTATTTACTGTCTCGCGGGCAGACCGCAAACGCCGAGACAGTAAACACTGTCTCGCGGCCTTAACTTGCTGTTTTGTCGTGTTTTTGCAGTTACAGACCCCTGAGGCTATAAATACCCCCCTAGGGTCACTTCTGGAGAGGATCGAGCATGTGATCGAGCATATTATCGAGCATATTTTCGAATAATTCAGAGCAGAGAGAGCAGACTTAAGTTTTTGTGTAACTCCTTGAAATTGAGCTTTGACTTGATTTTAAGAAGAACGACTATTTTACTTTGATAAGATATCGTTTCAAGTTCTCACTTCGATAAATGAAGTCAGAATCAGTAACCCCCCTTCACGATCTGTGATTCGGCGGTCCACGAACCAAAGCGTTCCCGGCACAGGCAAAGTCCCACAAAAACAAGAATCGATAGATGATTTTTGCATTATTTTCTCAAAAGTTGTAATTTTTGCTTTGTTGTGTAGAAAAGGTCTTATAAAAAGACTATTTCTTTGAATTTGTTGTAATCAAACGAAGATATAATGAATTCCTCAACAGAACCAATTTTTGCTGAAAACAAACTGGCGACCACAGTGGGAGCCAGCGGCCTCGCTGCCGAGGCCGCGGTGTCGCAACCAATCAAGATCATTGTCAATGAAGAGATCGAATACGAGTTCGATCAGGCGAAGTTTGAGGAATATTTGTCATCCTCATCTACGAAATCTTCCTCGTCTCGCAAATATAGGAATATTTCGTCTTCTAAGAAAACTTTCAAGTCTGCAATTCCAACAGAGGCTGCAGGCGAAGATTCTTGCCCGATCGTTGCTAAAGAATCTGCCTGCAACGTTTTTGCTCTAAGTGACTCTATACTAATTAAGGAGTCATTAAATCATAGCTCGCCGGTGCTGATGAAGAGGGCTCGTTAGAGACAGCACCAGCGCCGTGCTCGTCAATTGGCTAAGGCCATGCAACAAACCGACGGGGTCCATTACTATGCGGACCTAGGGTCGAGGAAACAAAAAATGACTCAGTTGCCTCAACGGCAAAATAATCACATTTCTGCACAACTTACGACGGAGGAGTGGACCCTCGTCAAAAGGGCCCGTTCAACCCTTAAGGAACGGATACAAAAGCGTCAGGTGAAGGCCGCCCGTGCATGCGCTCTTCGTCAACAAAAACAAGGAATCAAGAAGGAGTTGGTGTATGAAAAACCACCAAAGAACCGTAGAGTTTGGATTCCAAAGGCGCCGCAAACATCCGTTCTGGGCCTGTCTAATGTATCACCAGTGAAACCCTGGGTTAGCCCAGATTTATCCAAGTTCAAGATCACAATGGCAGATCGCCTCGGTCCTTTGGTTGACGATCGAGGCAAAACCCCAGTCAAAGAACAATCAGATCCCGCAGATAAACCCTTGGTGGTTTCTTATGCAGGAGGTCGTAAACACTCTCCTGTCAGAACTGCACTAGTCCAGAACGAGAGAATATCAGTTCACTCTCGTTTAGGACCTATGAAAACACCACACCCCCATGGGGGTGTATTTAAAAATTTAACCTTGGATTGCACAAAGGCAGTGATTGATCGCCCTGTGCATGTTAACATGGTTCAGAAACCACAGATAGGTTGCTCAAACCACAATAGCGATGAGCTGTACTATCAGAAAAATAATTCAAGAAAAAGGAATGTCCGAGAAAACGAGTCTCATTGCGCTTGCGAGAGACTCATTAGAGCAGTGCTGACAGAATACGGATGCTCTAAAAATAATTCAACAAGAGTCTCCGTATTTCAAAGATTGTCCAATGAAGCGTCAAGACCCAAAATGAGACGTTTCAACAAGAAGAAACCTGTAATCCGACAAGATGAGTTCCCTGAGGTCACTATCAACATGACCAACAAAGGAAAGCAACAGTCAGTTAACCCCGACCCTGATTTCTCTCCGGGAGGGAGAGTTGAGCGGGGTCTTTCTCAGAGGATGTCACAGTTACAAAGAAGAGCCAACCTACGTCGAGATTACAAGAGAATGCACGAGGGGTTATCTTCAGACGAAGAATTGTCAGACACTTGTTCTGCTGTCGCTTCAGACGATACCGCATCCAGTGTTGGGCGAGTCAGAGGGTCGTTCGCAATTACGTCGGATCAACTAGCTAATATATTACAGGAAGCGTTAGCTAAACAACGCGAAGAAATTAGAGCTGAATTCAAAACCGAGATGGAGTTGACTATGCAGCAGATGCGAGATTTGCAGGTTCAGCAACACCAACCGGAATCGAGCCAGAGGGCAGAATCCAGCAGGCGTAATGAAGAAGATGAGACTATCTTTGACGATCCTCCTCAAGATAAAGACAATTCCGGAAACGGTCCGGCCAAGTCATCCACTCAACCTCCACAGATCTACTTGAAGAAGACTGAGGAAGAGGACAAGAAGATGCATGATCTCGAGAGCAAAGTTAACGCTTTGATGACGGCTCAAGAAGTGAAGAAAACGGGCATTCCATATCCATACCCGAGGGAGTGGGATCTGATTCCTTATCCCCCGAAATTTAATTTGATTAACTTTACTCCTTTTGATGGCAGGGGTTCACCCACTCAGCACTTGATCTATTTCAAGTCGTATCTCGGCGCAATATCCGGGAACAAAGCCCTGATGGTCCGGTCATTCGTAGGAACCCTTCGCGGGCCTGCCTTCGATTGGTACCGACGCCTTAAACCTGGGAGTATCACTAGCTGGGAGGATATGGAAGAATTATTCCTCACCAATTTCTTCGACGACGACACAGAGGTCTCTATTGGCATGTTGTTGGACGAGAAGCAGAAGGATGGGGAGTCGGTTGATGTTTTTGTCAAACGATTCCGGGACAAAGCAGTGAATTGTCGAGATCCACTTACAGAAGAATTCATCCTACAGACATGTCACAATAACTTGTCGCTGAATGTATTAGAGGTCATGGGGGTTGTGCCTTCCAAAACTTGGAAAGAGCTGAAAGTAAGAGGTGAACAGGCTGAACGCTTTCTCAAGAGAAAGAATTTGGAGAGAGGTCTGCCACCAGCTAATAATCAAAAGCAGAATTTTAATCCTCGAAGCAGAGGAAGAGGGTTTGCGACAGCTGTTGATGCTCATCAAACATCACAACAGCCGCAACAACAGCAACTGCAGCAATCGTCTTTCCAACTGGCGCCAAATCAGAATCAACAACCTCCGAGGCAACCCAAGACTTCGGAGCCCAGATTCCCGAAGGAATACTCTTTCAAAGATGATGAAGTTCCGGTCATCTTCAAATACCTGTTAGAGAATAACAAGATTAAGCTTCCACCGGCCAAAGTATTGTGCATATCACAGAAGGGTCCGCCATCCCACTAAGGCGTGTTATGTCTTGAAAGACAAAATACAAACCTTAATTGATGTTGGTATTGTGACGCCGAAGCCAAATGAGAAGAAAGTAGGCACAAACGCGGTCTCTATTAGCTTCGGATCGGTTCCTTTGTCCTGGTTTCAAGCCGAACCAGTATCCAAGGTAAAAATACAAACCATCAACGATGACCCTCATGGACAGCGCCAGAAGAGGCTTGTATCTCACATAACCTCCAACGGCGAAATCCTTTGGGTTCATCCGGATTTGCTTGAAGATGAACAGTGGACAACATCCACGTTGAAGAAGAAAGTAAAAGGCAAAGGAAAAGAGAAAACTTGTTACGGAGCTTCGGCAATTCCTGAGAAAGATGATGAAGAAATCTCAGCTTTATCACTTTCTGAGGGGGAACAGGAAGTTTTCGCTACAAAAGGTGGGAATGAATACCATTATAAATATCCTGAAACCTCTAACCCAAATGCTACAACTCTGAAGGAGCTGGGGGTAGTTTCAACTCCTCCAGTAGCTGCTGAGAAGCCGCAACAACCGGCTAAGCAAAAAGAGAAAGAACCCCAACATAAAGAGGTTCAAGCTCCGAAGCAGTCTCGTTTCAACCGACCGATTGGACGAGATAAATCGGAAAGCTCGAACGCACCATATCGTTTCGATGTTATGTGTTTGGTGGAAAAATTCGATGTAAAAGAAACAAAAGAAAAATTGATCTGTATTCTCTCAAAATCGATTACAATTAGATTTCCTGATTACAAAAGAGAAGAGAATGATATGGATTCTCCCCTTTGTTTAATTCTGGGTTCTTCACGGTGGCGATGAGATGCCTCCCTCGAATGCTCGCGTCGAGTTTGCTTCTCGTTGACGATCCGATGTCTTGTTTCACTGGAACATGATCTTCTCCTCACGATTTGACGTTTTGGAGAACTTGCGTGGCAAGTTTGAAACTCTGGACGAGTTGATAACTCTATGAAAGAGTTGATTCAACCGAAAGTCGGTTATAAGCCAAGGATGAAGAAGATCTTATTGCCGATCTCCAAAGCTCCAACTGAAGGATGAATGATCCTCTTTTCGCTGCCAAGAAGTTCCAACAGACCGCACCCGAAAGATCCAGCCCAGAACTAAGTTGATTTCTTAGTTATTTATAGGGGATTAAGGGGTGTAACCACCTCCTTAATTCACTCCTAAGTGGGGCTAATGGGATGTAATCACCCCTTAAATTACTCCTGAGTGGAGTTGTGATCCCCTCAGATCGTGGAAAACGGTTGTGAAACCGTTCAGCTCGTGTTTGAACGAGTCAAACGCAGGCCCGCATTCTGACGTGAATTCTGCATTCAAACGCAGTGTCTGGAAGCTTAAACGCATCGTCTAGAAGCTCAGACGCAGCAATTAGAAGCTGCGTTTGCAGCGTTGGAATCTACGTCTGAGCTGCGTTTGCAGCGATTTGGAAGTTGCGTCTGGCGGTGATTTGAGCTGCGTTTGGCGGCGATTTGAGCTGCGTTTGAGCTGCGTTCGTGGCTATGAACGCGGTGCGTCTTGATGCTGGTGTGCGGGGAGGACTTCCGCAGCTTGATTTGAAGAGACCATTGATTTGTAGTCTCTTTCTGTCGAAGCGTTGCAAAGATCGTCATTTTGTAATCTTTTCGTGGCTATGAACATGGTGCGTCTTGATGCTGGTTCGCGGGGAGGACTTCCACGTCTTGGTTTGAAGAGACCATTGATTTGTAGTCTCTTTCTGTCGAAGCGTTGCAAAGATCGTCATTTTGTAATCTTTACTTTAGCTCTTTGATATGCAAGAGTCGTCAGATTGTAACTCTCGATGTTGATGGTGAAGGCTGTTAAACTAGAGCTCTCATCGGTTGTCGTGAAGGTCGTCAGATTGTAACCTTCAGCGATCTACGTGAAAGTCTTCAAATTGTAGCCTTCTGGAAGTCGTCAGATTGTAACTTCCATCATCGGTGTTTTGATGGGGATCAGCTATCTATTGTGATTTTTAGACAGCCTACAGAACCCCCTCCAAAGTTTTCGAAAGTTCGCGGTTGACTGGGATGAAAATTTTCGGAATACTTTGGATTTCAACTCTGATCTTGGAGCTCTGCACTTGCTTCGAATGCATCATGGTTGAAGGGATTTTCCACGTAGGACCAGTGTGAAGGTATGCGCCATAATCCTGTTTCTGGACTGTGGGGGTGGACCCTGCATTTTGAACTTGAGATGCGAGTCTCACCCTTGCATGTTGAATTTGGAACACGGGTGTGACCTCGGCGTTCGGTTTTTACATCGCGGGTCTGACCTCAACGTTTTGACTTAAGACATGGAAGTGACTTTCATGCATTTTTGACTAAGTCTTTGAGACTTGTCTTTGGCTTATTTGTTTTAAGTCTCGGCTCACATCCATTAAGCTGATGGACCTACAAACGTGCATAGGATTTTTGGCAAACCCTCAGCCATCAACGGATTTGATAAGCCTTTACCGACTACCGTTTGAGTCGGGCTAGCATGTGGATTGTCTAAGTCCGTTCCACATGTACCGTTATGCTAAGAGAATGAACCCTCTTAGACTTGATGCTATGATTTTGAATACATAGACTTTGTCATTTTTACGGAAAACGACTAACCGGCAACGCGTGTTAGGCGTAGGCTTATCTCTAATTAGGGATCGAGATAAAGTCCCCCATGCGTGTGAGGCATGGATTTTGATGTCCTTTTAAAGTGTTATGATCGGAGCAACTTTGAGGACCTATCGCTCTGTTGACGAGAGTCGATAAGTGGAAAGTGTTGCGATCGGAGCAACTTTGAGGACCTATCGCTCTATTGACGAGAGTCGATAAGTTGATTTTGTCAGAGGTGTTTGATATTAACGTGACAAGAGAATGTTGCGATCGGAGCAACTTTGTGAACTTATCATCCTATTGATGAGGATTGATAAGTGGGTTTTTGTCAGAGGTGTGATGTTAACTTGACAGGAATTTGTGGACCTATCGCTCTATTGAAGAGAGTCGATAAGTGAGCTTATCATCCTATTGACGAGGATTGATAAGTGGATTGTCAGAGGTGTGATATTAACGTGACAGGAATGTGTTGCGATCAGAGCAACTTTGTGGACTTATCATCCTATTGATGAGGTTTGATAAGTGAATTTTGTCAGAGGTATGAGTTAACATGACGGGAATTTGTTACGATCGGAGAAACTTTGTGGACTTATCATCCTATTGATGAGTATTGATAAGTGGGTTGTCAGAGGTATGATGTTAACGTGACGAGATTGTGTTGCGATAGGAGCAACTTTGTGGACTTATCATCCTATTGACGAGGATTGATAAGTGGGTTTTGTCAGAGGTTTAGTGTTAACATGACAGGATTTGTATACTTGTGATTTGAACAAGATTTTGGGGACTAGCGTCTCGCTGGGGAGAATTGCTAAATGAGTTTATCATCATAAGCGATGAATTTTGATACTCAGATTTTGAAGACTTAGTGTCTTGCTGGGGAAGATTACGATTTGAGCAATTTTGATGACCTATCATCCTATTGAAGAGAATTGATAAGTTGATTGTTAGAGGTGTATTGTTAACGTGACATATTGGGAGTGATGCAAGCTGCATTCATACTTTGTGGGGTGATGATCGTCAGAAGTGTAATGTTAACTTGACGATGCGAAAGATTTATTACTCTTAATCCAATGGATTCCAAGTAACCAACCCCCAGTCTTGATTAAGACTTAGCAGGGGAATAAAAAGAGGTAGACAAGGCACATCACCTAGTGGGGCACTATCCATGAAGTCGGAATAGAAGCACATCACCTGGTAGGCCATTATCTGATGAGTTTGACTATCAGAGGTAACTGTTAACGTGATAGTTTTGTGGACCCGCCATCCTACTTGAAGAGGATTGGTGGGGGAATTTGGAGGAAAAGGACTATCAGAGGTGACGGTTAACGTGATAGTTTTGGTGGACCCTCCATCCTACTTGAAGAGGATTGGTGGGGGAATTTGGAGAAACTAGACTATCAGAGGTGACTGTTAACGTGATAGTTTTGGTGGACCCGCCATCCTATTGAGGAGGATTGGTGGGAGAATTTGGAGGCAAAGGACTATCAGAGGTGACGGTTAACGTGATAGTTTTGGTGGACCCTGTTCGCGACTTGAAGAGGATTGGTGGAGGAATATGGAGAAAAATGACTATCAGAGGTGACGGTTAACGTGATAGTTTTGGTGGACCCGCCATCCTACTTGAAGAGGATTAGTGGGGGAATTTGGAGAAAAGGACTATCAGAGGTGATCATTAACGTGATAGTTTTGGTGGACCCGCCATCCTACTAGAGAGGATTGGCTTCAGCGGCCGTAGTATCTTCTTCTTCTGACTGAGAAGATTGGGCTTGGTCCGATTGCTCAGGAGAAGATTAGGCTTGGTCCGATTGCTCAGGAGAAGATTGGGCTTCGTCCGATTGCTCAGGTGGATCCTGCCTACTTTGTTCTTCAGCTTTGATCCTGGCAATAATCTTTTGAGCCTGTTCGCCTTGAGAGATTAGTTGTCTCCAAGAACGACATTCTGCAACCCTCATTTGTGCTAGAAGGTTGGTCTGCAAGTTGTGTCGACAGGTCTCTACTAAAGTAGACTGTGTCATACCTGACGAACACCGGAGAGCCATGGTTCGAAACCTCTTGACGAAGGCTTTGACGGACTCCCTCTTCTTCTGCTTAGTGGCGAGAAGGATATGGATGGAGACTTCTGTATCCTCTTCAAAGAATCTTGACAAGAAGAGTCTCTCTAAATCTGTCCACTTTTGGATACATCCCACAGGAAGTTTCCTGAACCATTCAAAGGCAACTCCCTTGAGGGTGCCAATGAATAATCGAGCTAGTATGGCGTCGTTTGATATCACATTCCCAGTCTGTGACTTGAAATGATAGATATGTTGGTTCGGTGATCCCGTGCCGTCAAAAGTTTGTAGCGTCGGGACTTCGAATTTTGGAGGATAAGGGGATGTATCTCATTCGGCAGGATAGGGTCTGATAACTCCCTCATCTTGGAGCTCGCTTCTGTTAGCAATGGCATTGAGGCGGGCTTCCAATTCTTCCATTTTGGCAGACTGTAGATTCCGCTCGTTCTCAGTCTCTCTTTCTTCATCAGAGGAAGATTCCAGA
>NC_033803.1:70200817-70210635 GCF_001876935.1 Asparagus officinalis | reverse complement strand
GCTTGGGCCGAGCCACCTGAAGTTGGCTCGGCTTCGGCCGAGCCCCTCTAGGTGGTGGTTTTTTGGTTTTTTCCGCCTTTGGTTCTGTCCGTGATTCGGTTGATCCAGACTCTGATTTGATTCCTGATTTGGCAGTAAGTCGGATTCCTGATTTGGCAGTAAATCCACTTCTGAGTTCGAGTCCGAAACCGATCTTGATTCGATCGTGATTCATTCTAGTCCTCTTTCGGTTGGATGACTCGTTGACTCTTCGAACACTTGGCTTGATCCCGCACGCGAATGGATGTATTCCGTTGCTTGCGTGCGATTCGTCGATCTCGTCGCCTCGTTGGTTCGTCGGTTTGTGCCGAGCTGTGCTAAGGGACCTATAAGCAATTTTATATGCCTACAGATACCCCCTCCAAAGTATTTCAGTCTCGTTCTTTTATAGAAGAGTCTGGAATACTTTGGATATGATTGTCCCCACCTTCAGTCGGTGTAACGGGACCTTGGAATGGCTTCTGTTCTTGATTCCTTCAATCCTTCAGGCTATTCGGTGCTTTGTCGAATGTCTGTAAGGGTTCTGGTGCTGCATTTATTGTCTGACCGTTTGTCGGAATTTTGAACTTTGAAGTCGATTCCTGATTTTCAATCTTTAGCTCGTATAACTAACCATCGATTGCTGGCGTTGAGTCTTTATTTGTGACGCGTTGTCCGGCGCAGTGTTGTTGAGTTATTCTTAAGAATATTTTTAGAAAAATATTCTCCAGAAACTTCTCAACAAAAATAGGGAATAGTTTATACTCGTATACCTTATTGGAGTAATAAGAAGCAGTTTATACTCGTATACTTTTCGGAGTAGTAAGAAGCAGTTTATACTCGTATACTTTTCGGAGTATTGATTCTTTCATTGCAACGCATTGATAGGCGTTGACCTAGGGTTACGCGTTGTCCGGCGTTGACCTAGGGTTTTGAACGTCGTACGTTGATTTTTTGATCGCAACGCATTGACTGGCGTTGACCTAGGGTTACGCGTTGTCCGGCGTTGACCTTAGGGTTTTGGACGTCGTACGTTGACTGTTTGATTGCAACGCGTTGACTGGCGTTGACCTAGGGTTATGCGTTGTCCGGCGTTAACCTTAGGGTTTTGAATGTCGCTGGATGCTCAAGTCACGAGACCAACTAATGAAGCTGATGCGTCAGTGACTCTCGTATTTATAGGATTTTTGGCAAATCCCCAGCCATCAACGGGTTTGATGCGCCTTTACCGACTACCGTTTGAGTCGGGCTAGCATGCGGATTGTTTTAAGTCCGTTCCGCATGTGACGTTATGCTAAAAGAGTTAACTCTTTTAGTGCTACGATATTGAATACGTAGACTTCGTCTTTCTCCTGTGAAAAGACTAAACAGCAACGTGTATCAGACGTTGACTTAGGATTTTTGGCAAATCCTCAGCCCTCAACGGATTTGTCATGCTTTTACCGATTACCGTTTGAATCGGGCTTACATGCGGATTGTCTTAAGTCCGTTCCGCATGTGACGTTGTGCTAAAGGAATGAACTCCCTTAGACTTGATGCTACGACTTCGAATACGTAGACTTCGTCTTTCTCACGGGAATAGACTACCCGGCGACGCGTGTTAGGCGTTGACTTTAGGATTTTTGGCTAACCCCAAGCCTTTAACGGATTTGATTAGCCTTTACCGACTACCGTTTGAGTCGGGCTAGCATGCGAATTGTCTAAATCCGTTCCGCATGTAACGTTGTGCTTAGAGACTGAATCCTCTAAGACTTGTTGCTATGACTTTGAATACATAGACTTCGCCGTTGTCATGGGAATAGGCTACCCAGCAACGTGTATTAGACGTTGACTTATCCCTACTTAGGCTTCGGGATAAAAATACCCCAGACTGGTATTCTGGTGTCTTTTTCAATCGGTAAAAGACTAAACCGGCGACGCGTGTTAGGCGTCGGCATATCCTTTCTTAGGATTCAGGATGAAATTCCCCATGCGTGTAAGGCATGGATTTTGGTGTTATTAATAACAACCTGCCACAATGTTGAATATGTGGACGGATGTTCTTTTCAACGGTTAAGAACTAACCGGCAGCGCGGGTTAGGCACAGACTTATCCTTGCTTAGGTTTCAGGATAGAATACCCCAGAATCGAGCTCTGGTGTCTTTTTTCTACGGAACAAGACTAAACCGGCAACGCGTGTTAGGCGTTGACTTATCCCTACTTAGGATTCGGGATAAAATTCCCTGTACCTGTGAGGCACAGATTTTGGGATTTGAAAAAGGTGGTGTCTTCTCTTGGGGCAAAGACGAACCCGAAATGGGAGAGGAAGAATTTTATATTCTATCTCCCGACAATGAAGAAGAAGAATTTTATATTCTATCTTCAACTGGAAAGGAGACTCGAGGTGGGATCTCCACCCCCAGAATCCGGAAAGGTGAAACTGAGAGTGGGATCTCCACTCCGAGAATCGAAAAGATTCGGATAACCCTAACTGTCGGAAGGTTTGATTACCGAACTAAAGATGAATTTCTCGTTTATCGAGAGTGAATTGTGGTTTTGGTCCTAACTGTAGGAAGGTTTGACCAAGCAGGAGTTTGAGATGACCCTAACTGTAGGAAGGTTTGATCACTCGATTTGAAAGTGGACCTCTCGTTCATTGGAGGAATCGAGAGGGGATTTTGGTTTTGGTCCTAACTGTAGAAAGGTTTGACCGAATGGAAGGTTTAAGACGATCCTAACTGTAGGAAGGTTTGATCGCTTGATTTGTGGACCTCTCGTTCATTGGGAGAATCGAGAGGGGATTTTGACTGTGGTCCTAACTGTAAGAAGGTTTGACCAATTGGGAACTTTACGTCCAGACTCTAACAGAGAGAGTGTTGAGTGCACAGACACGGTGAGAATTTGAATGGGAGTTCTTATTCATTACATTGCTGTGGTTTTGGGAACTTCCCGTTACATAAATCGTCCACCCCCAGTTTCGTCTGCGGAACTGGTTCGGACATTATTATCAGTTACCTAACCGGGTTATCCTTAAGAATATTAGCTTAATATTCTCCAGGAACTTCCCGTCAAAAGTGGGGAAACAGTTTAGACTCATATACCTATTGGAGTATCAGGGAGTAGTTTAACCTCTTATACCGGTCGGAGGATTGAGAAACAGTTTATACTCGTATACTCTTTGGAGTTTTGCCGTTCTTATTTGGCTTACCTTAGCGTTATGACGCCGGCTTCAACCAAGGTCTGAATGCTATTCTTGAGAGCAAAGCAATCCTTGGTGGGATGAACGACCCTCCTGTGGTATGCACAGTACTTTGGGTCCGTAGTGTTGTCAGCTTCCTCCTGATTTGTGATAGGTGGTAGCTTGATCTTGTTACCTTCAAGGAGGGATTCGAAGATGGCTGGAACGTCTTCGTCCTTGAAGGAATACTCTCTTTGGAGTCTCGGACCCGAAGTCTTTTGCTGCCTTCGGGATTGCTGTTGTGACGCTTGATTAGCACCACCAGCAGCTGCAGGTGCCTTGCCCTTACCACGAGAGGCGAAGTTTGAGTCCAGCGGATTAACCGTCGGTTGGTTCCTCTCGGCCTTCTTCCTTCTAAGGAATCGCTCAGCCTGCTCCCCTCGGACCTTCAGATCCTTCCAAGTGTCAGACGGTGCTGTCCCCATTGCTTCCAATACGTCTAAGGACAGATTATTATGGCAAGTCTGGAGAATGAATTCCTCGGTGATCGGGTCCCGACAATTCATCGCTTTGTTCCGGAACCTCTTGACGAAGGTTTCGACTAACTCCCCGTCCTTCTGCTTCTCATCGAGCAATGATCCGATAGATATCTCGGTGTCGTCGTCGAAGAAGTTAGCGAGGAATTTTGTCTCTATGTCGTCCTAGCTATTTACGCTTCCTGGCTTGAGGCGGCGATACCAATCGATGGCGGCTCCGCGAAGAGTGCCGACGAATTACCGCACCATCAGAGGCTCATTGCCGGAAATAATACCCAGGTGCGATTTGAAATAAATCAAATGCTGAGTGGGGGAACCCTTCCCATCAAACGGCGTAAAGTTAATCAGACTGAACTTCGCCGGATAGGGGATTGATTCCCATTCTCGTGGGTATGGACAAGGAATGCCCGTCTTCTTCACCTCTTGAGCGGAGATCAATGTGTTGATTTTACTCTCGAGGTTTTTGATCTTCAAGTCTTCACTTGTATCTTCGTTGGCATCCTCGTCACCACCCCCTGCATTGACGGGAGGGTTATTGGCATTGTGAGCTTCATCTCTATCCGTGTGCTCCTCTTCCTGAACAACCTGGTTACGGTGGCTTGGTTCACCTCGCTGGTTCGTCAGTGCCTGAATTTGTTGCTCATGCATCTCTCTCATAGTCTGCATGGCCATCTGCATCTCGAACCTAAAGCTTTCCTGTTGTTTGGCTATGGCATCTTCGAGCATCTTGGCCACTTGTTCCGCGCTTATCATCAGTGACTCGCGGGGTTCCCCCTCACTGGACACTGTATTATCTGATGCGACTGCGGAGCAGGTATCCGACTCTTCACCTTCTGAAGGTACTCTTGTCCGAACCCTACCATAAGTTCCTCATGCGATTGCTCCAGACTGCAGACGGATTAGACGCCGGGATGCTTTCAGAATCGACTCGAGATTATCCCGTGATGAGGTCTCTTTGCTTGTCATATTAGCGGTGACCCTCGGGAATTCTTCATCTTCAACCACCGTCCTTCTTTGCCGAAAACGCCTACGCCTTGGTTTTGGCATTTTGGTACTAAGCCTTTCGAACACTGAAATTCTCTCGGGGACTACCTTGATGCAGTTGCACTCAGACAGTACTGCCTGAATGAGCTTTGAACAAGGGCACTGAGTTTCTAGTCCTCGAGGACTTCTCTTTCTGGCTTTGCTCGTACCCCCAGCACGATAGTACAGCTCGTTATTTTGACAGTCGGAGTAACCTATCGCGTGTTAGCACGATTTCTCAGGTATAACGTTATCATCATCGGATGACAACGTTTCCATCTGAGGGCGAACTGCCTTCTTTGGGCTCTCCAGAGTCACACGCCTCGAAACGCGCCTTTGTGGGCGTGAATCTTCAGCGGGCTCCTGCACTTCGATGCGCAAATTGGTGCGCGCAACTGCCTTGAGCTCCTTGTCACGTTGGAGGTGACAGCGACCTCCAGCGTGTTGAGTCGTTCGGGGATTCTTCAGCGGGCCCAAACGTCTCTGGATTGGAGCCTTGCTTCGCTCCTCGGGAAGTGGACCGAGGCGCTCCAAGACTGACTTCCTATTCCGGGATGGTCTTGTGGGATCTCCCGAGGTAGTTGTGGAAATCATCGGCGGTCTGGACTGATTCGCCGAAGGTTGCACTTTCCACGGTCGCAGTTGCTGCTTTTTGGTCTGAACTGCCGCTTCAGACTTTGGCCTCAAAACTTTGCGAGTTGGTGACGGCTTCTTGGCCACCTCCTTCTGCAGCTTTCTACGGGCTTCTTCGGCTTGAGCCCGCGCCTGCGCTGATAGTGCGCGGCGTTTGCAAATGCGCTCCTCCAGCGTTGATCGGTTCCGTTTGACACGGACCCATTCCATTGTTGGCGGCTTGGAGGAACCACCATTCGTTGATTGTCGAGGCTGCTTGCCTCTTTTGTTCTTCAGATCCATGTTGTAACGGATCCCGTCAACTGACTCCATGGCCTTTGCGAATCGTTTCGCAAGGCGTTGACGTTGCCTTTGGCGGGCTCTCTTCGAGAGAGTCACCACGCCCTCTGTGGCAGAAGAGTTGGCCAGAGCAGATCTGACCTGGTTGGAAACTGGAGGAATCTCACCCGATGCAACTTTGGCATCAAACGGGGTGAGATCTTCGTTGGTGGCTTCGACTTCTTCAAACCAACGAGTTTTTTTCCTGGAGGAGAACTTGGACTTCTTGGACTTGCGGGGGGAGGTAGATCTGGACGAGGATGAAAGGTACTCCTCGAACTTGGTCTGATCGAACTCGTATTCGACCTCCTCCACGACCGGGATTGAGATCCGCGGCTGCGACGGCCACCGAGCCACCACTTGGTGGCTCAGCCACCGAGCCACCTTGGTGGCTCGGTGAGCCGCCTCGATGACTTGGTTTCCGAGCCTCTTTTCGGGTGTTCGCCGCGTCGTCCGTCATCCGGTTTCACGGTTTATCGGTTTACCCGAGCTTTACTGTTGATCTGGACTCTGATTTGGTGTCCGGATCCTGATTTGGCAGTAAATCCGCCTTGGCGTTTGAGTTCGAATCCATTCTATGGTTGAATGACTCGTTGACTCCCTGAATCGTTGGCTTGATTCCGCACGCGAATGGATGCATTCCGTTGCTTGCGTGCGATTCGTCGATCTCGTCGCCTCGTTGGTCTGTCGGTTTGTGCCGAGCTGAGCTAAGGGACCTATAAGCAAATTTATATGCCTACAGACCCGCCATCCTACTGAAGAGGAGGATTAGTTTCAGTGGTCGTAGCATCTTCCGGTTTTGACTGGGAAGAGTGAGCTTGGTCCGATTGCTCAGGTGAAGGTTGGGCTTGGTCCGATTGCTCAGGTTGATCCTGCCTACTTGGTTCTTCAGCTTTGATCCTGGCAATAATCTTTTGAGCCTGTTCGCCTTGAGAGATTAGTTGTCTCCAAGAACGACATTCTGCAACTCCGATTTGGGCTAGGAGGTCGGTTTGCAAATTATGTCGACAGGTCTGCACTAGGGTAGACTGTGTCATACTTGTCGGACATTGTAGAGCCATATTTCGAAACCTTTTGACGAAGGCTTTGACGGACTCCCTCTTCTTCTGCTTAGTGGCGAGAAGAGTATGGATGGAGACTTTTGTATCCTTTTCAAAGAATCTTGACAGGAATATTCTCTCTAGATCTGCCCATTTTTGGATACATCCCGCAGGTAGTTTCCTGACCCATTCAAAGGCAACTCCCTTGAGGGTGCCAATGAACAATCGAGCCAGTATGACGTCGTTTGATATCACTGAATAATCGAGCCAGTATGGCGTCGTTTGATATCACATTCCCAGTCTGTGACTTGAAGTGATAGATATGTTGGTTCGGTGATCCCGTACCGTCAAAAGTTTGTAGCGTCGGGACCTCGAATTTTGGAGGATAAGGGGCTGCATCCCATTCGGCAGGATAGGGTCTGACAACTCCCTCTTCTTGGAGCTCGCTTCTGTTGGCAATAACATTGAGGCGGGCTTCCAATTCTTCCATTTTGACAGGCTGGAGATTCTGTTCATTCTCAGTCTCTCTTCCTTCATCAGAGGAAGATTCCAGGTTGTGGGCTTCTTGATCAGAAGTAGCACCATCAACCACTTTTCCCTTTCCTTTGCTTGTGTGAGGTCGGGATAAAGATGTTTTTCCTCTCCGGGAGGATTCTTGCCTAAACGGCGAATCTGTCTCTTGAGATTTGGCCTTGTCTGCGACGAGTTGAGTCAACAGGTCTAGGAGTTCATTGATGGCCTCTTGCTGAGATTTGAGCATGGCCTCCTGCTCATCAAGTCTCTTCGTGAGATCTTCATGGATTTCTGTCATATAGGCGGAGCTTTCACGTTCAACAAAGGAACTTGACGATTAAGACTCCGCGATGGCTGAGTGTTCATCATCGTAATTGGTTCCTCTGGCTAACCTCCGATAGTTGACATGGTATACTCCTTCAAACTCGTTAGCGATTTCTCTGACGGTCGGCGAACGACTTGTCTCAGAGTCATCGGAACTAGGACCTGAGGCTTTCCCTCTGGCGATCACATTGATAGTGACCTCAGGATATTCGGTCTCTGGAGACTTCTTCCTGTGAGAACGTCGTCGTTGGTTGGGCAAAACAACATTCGTAAATTGGTTGAACACCAACAGTTTGGCCACATATGAGCACCATTGATATTCCGAGAGGACCGTAGGGATGACTTGTTGCATCGGTCTTTCTCTCGATATAAACTCTCTCAAATCCGTTGTAAAGATTCGAGGAGAATTACTCACTGATCGTGAGGTTTGAACTGGAACCCCCAGTCCACGATTGGACATGACTGGCTCTTGGTGAACATGGATCTGGTTAAGATACTTTAAATCCATGGACATTTTATATCCGCCCCTCAACCAAGTCGCGCTACGCAGAGTATTCGGGGGTCTCGCTGCCCGGTCAGCGAACCGGGGGTCCAGGGGGCGGCGATACCCCCCGGCGGGGTTCGGGGCAGCGCCCCGAAGCTCCACGGTATATACCAGGCTCTGTATTGGATTTCGTCAACTGAACGCATGCCTGAGCTTCAGGTTTTGCTGATGAAACGCATATTTGAGAGTTGCGTTTATTTTGTGGAACACACCCCTGAGGGTTGCGTTCATTTTGTGGAACGTGTCCCTGAGGGTTGCGCTCATTTTGTGGAACGCGCCCCTGAGGGTTGCGCTCAGTCTTCTTCACACAGAGCCTATGTTTGGGCTCATAGACGCGAGACTTGCATTCTGAAACAGAAACGCAGGGCATAGGGTCGCGTTTAGGCTCACGCATTCTTCTTAGCCTGCTTCAAGGCCTTTGTCGCCTCCATGGGCATCTTTCGACCCGATACCCGTCGTCTTGGCATGGGTTTGGCTGAAGCTGAGCCCACTCCATCGGAGGAGGGGCTGTCCAAGCAATCTGGCCCAAAGGAGAGGTCTTCCTTCGGCATAGGAGCAACAGTTGGAGCTTTAGTCTCTTTGGAGACTTTGTGGATCTTGCGCATAGCCTTGGGGCTAAGGGATCCGGAGGAGAGGGCCTCCTCGAACTTGGCTTGATCAAACTCAATAATAAGAGTTTTGACGATTGTTCCAATAAGATGAACGTCGGATTGCACCACCACTTCTTCGTTAGAGAAGCCCGTCCCCAGCAGAGTCGCCATCTTTTGTTCGGTGGAAAAATTCGATGTAAAAGAAACGAAAGAAAAATTGATCTGTATTCTCTCAAAATCGATTACAATTGGATTTCTTGATTACAAAAGAGAAGAGAATGATCTGGATTCTCCCATTTATTTAATTCTGGGTTCTTCACGGTGGCGATGAGATGCCTCCCTCGAATGCTCGTGTCGAGTTTGCTTCTCGTTGACGATCCGATGTCTTGTTTCACTAGAACATGATCTTCTCTTCACGATTTGACGTTGTGGAGAACTTGCGTGGCAAGTTTGAAACTCTGGACGAGTTGATAACTCTATGAAAGAGTTGATTTAACCGAAAGTCGGTTATAAGCCAAGGATGAAGAAGATCTTATTGCCGATCTCCAAAGCTCCAACCGAAGGATGAAGGATCCTCTTTTCGCTGCCAAGAAGTTCCAACAGACCGCACCCGAAAGATCCAGCCCCGAACTAAGTTGATTTCTTAGTTATTTATAGGGGATTAAGGGGTGTAACCACCTCCTTAATTCGCTCCTAAGTGGGGCTAATGAGATGTAATCACCCCTTAAATCACTCCTGAGTGGAGTTGTGATCCCCTCAGATCGTGGGAAACGGTTGTGAAACCGTTCAGCTCGTGTTTGAACGAGTCAAACGCAGGCCCGCGTTCTGACGTGAATTCTGCATTCAAACGCAGTGTCTGGAAGCTTGAACGCATCGTCTGGAAGCTCGAACGCATCGTCTGGAAGCTCGGACGCAGCAATTAGAAGCTGCGTTTGCAGCGTTGGAATCTACGTCTGAGCTGCGTTTGCAGCGATTTGGAAGCTGTGTTTGGCAGCGGATGGAAGCTGCGTTTGGCAGCGGATGAAAGCTGCGTTTGCAACTTTTAGAGCTGCGTTTGCGACGGTTAGAGTTGCGTCTGGTAACGAGTAAAGCTGCGTTGGACAGCGGTATAGAGCTGCGTTG
>NC_033803.1:70179320-70200026 GCF_001876935.1 Asparagus officinalis | reverse complement strand
GAAGTCACCTGCTATGTAATTGATGCCGAGACTTCCTATAATTTACTGTTGGGTCGTCCATGGATCCACAGTAATCTTATAGTTCCCTCTACCCTCCATCAGTGTCTAAAATATGTCGACACTAACAATGAGGTTAAGACGGTGGTCGCGGATAAGCAACCGTTTAAGGGGTTAGAAAATTATTTTACTGACTCCCTTCTTTACGATGCTGAATCCGATACTGAACCATCGGCCCATGGTACGGACAGTGGAGAAGAAGCTGATACCGAAGCTGGGCTCGATTATAGTGAAGGTCTTGTACTGAATGACATTGAACCTCTTGTAATTGATCTTAACGGTGGTGATTCGTCGGACAAAAGTTGTAACTGGCAGCTTGCCGATAAAATAATAAATGGTGATTTAGAGTACTCGCGTTGTCTCGATGATGTAATGCAGGAATTATACGACGACCCTAGTCTACATATGCCACTTCGTTCGTCCTGCACGACGACGAAACATATCCAAAGTTCATCCGGAACAACTATAATCCTACCCGCAAAAACAGGGGGTGAAAAAGAAATAGTTTTCGGAAAAGGGGAATCATCCCCTACTCCAGATCATTTCTTGAACATTAATTCGGATGAAGAAGAACCCGAGTGACATTTCTCTCGGTACAGTTCACAAGCGAATGGTTATATGACGAACCAAGGCTATGACCTCTCGCTTGGTGAAGGTCTCTATTTTGGTCAAGGTGTCAGGGTTCCACCCCGTCCCGCCTATGTACCAAAAGGAAAACCGGATAATTATTACAGTCATAAAAGGGGTCTGGGTTATACTTCGTCATCTGATGACGAATATGGCCAACAGATTATTAGCCAACTAATAAATAAGAGTGGGCATTCATCCGATGCTTCAACCTGGGATTCTGACGTGAGCATTGGAGAAAGATTCAAAGCCCTAATGTCGAATATGGTGACAGTTGATCCTTCCACAACCGAAGAAGACGATCAGTTGCCTATTTGGGAAGATCCATGGATGCATTACATGAATATCCAATACGGTGATCGATTTGAGCAAAGAGAGCCTCCTACAGAGGATAAAGTAGTCCAAGTTAACATGGGTGACGAAAATAATCCGAAGCCTATATTTATTAGCGGTGATCTTCCACCAGATGAGAAAGAGGAGCTAATCGCCCTCATTAGAGAGTATATCGACGTTTTCGCTTGGAATTACGAAGATATGCCGGGACTCGACCCAAGTGTAGCGATGCACAACCTTAATATTAAACCAGATGTTAAACCTGTCAAACAACAACAAAGACGGTTTCGTCCGCAGATCATGGAGGCAATAGAAACCAAAGTCTAGAAACTAATTGATTCGGGTTTTGTCAGAGAAGAACAACATCCTGAATGGTTGGCCAACATCGTTCCAGTCCTTAAAAAGAACGAAAAAATCAGAATCTGTATTGACTTCAGAGATCTGAATACGGCCTGCCCCAAAGATGATTTTCCTCTACCAATTACGGACGTCATCATTGACAACACTTGTGGGTTCGAGAGAATGTCATTTATGGGCGGATTTTTTGGGTATAATCAGATTAAGATGCATCCAGACGATAAAAAGCATACAACATTCAGAACACCCCTTGGTGTCTTCTGTTACACTGTTATGCCTTTTGGTTTGAAGAACGCTGGTGCTACATACCAACGTGCGATGACGAAGATATTTCAAGAACACATTCGGAAGACCGTCGAATGCTATGTTGATGACCTGGTTGTCAAGAGCCGTGATAAAAACGATCACATTAACGATCTGAAGACGATGTTCGAACTTATGAGGACTCATCAGTTAAAGATGAACCCAACTAAGTCTTTCCTTGGAATGTCCAGCGGTAAATTTTTTGGATTCGTCGTCACCACAAAAGGTATTCATATCGATCCTGATAAAGTAAAGGCAATACATGAATTACAACCACCGAGGAATCTTAAAGAACTCAGGGGGTTGCAAGGTCGATTGGCATATATCCGTCGGTTTATATCAAATCTGTCTGGGAAATGTCAACCATTCTCTAAACTCACAAAGAAAGGCGTGCCATTCGTTTGGGATGAAGCATGCCAAAAGGCATTCAAAGATATTAAGAAATATCTGGAGAATCCACCTATTCTCGTTGCACCGAAATCGGGCAGACCGTTTTTGATCTATGTCAAAACGACGAGCCATTCGTTAAGTGCATTACTCGCACAAGACGACGATAACGGTCACGAACAAGCTGTATATTATCTGAGTCGCACACTGGTTGGAGCTGAATCTCGTTATCCAATGATCGAGAAAGAATGCCTCGCCTTGGTATTCGCAATCCAGAAAATGCGACACTACCTAGTTGGACAAACAATTTATGTCATCTCCAACATAAACCCAATCCGAGTATTCATGACCCAACCGGCCTCCATGAATTGGCGTTTAGCTAGATGGGCTCTACTCTTGTCGCAATATGATTTATACTTCAAGCAACAAAAATCAGTTAAGGGACGAGCTATTTGCGATCTTTTGGCGGAGAACCCTAAGAAAGATGCAGTGGAGCTGTACGATGATATGCCCGATGAAACTCACGAAGTTAATGTCACCTCACATCAGAAAATGTGGCAATTATACTTCGATGGGGCTTCCCGTGCAGCCAATGTAGCGAGCGCACCCGGATGTTCTAAAATCTCCTCAGGAGTGGGGGTCGTTTTAGTTTCCCCGGAAAATCATGTCTTGCCTAGAGCATATTCACTGACCGAACCATGCTCTAATAATGTGGCCGAATACAATGCGTTAATAATCAGGCTTAATTTCGCCAAAGAGCTGGGGGTCGAATACCTTGAAGCTTTTGGGGATTCTCAACTGGTAGTTAATCAAATACGAGGAGAGTATGAAGTCAGAAATCGAGATCTGATTCCATACCACCAGGTGGCCATCGAAATAGCAAGCTCGTTTGAAGAATTTTTCATCGAGTACGTTCCACGTCTCCAAAACGCATATGCAGACGCATTGGCGGCGTTGTCGGTATCCTTGGCTCAGCCTCCCGAAACAGAACAATTAATTACAGTGAGGACTCACCAGCTTATTGTTCCAATCTACGATTCAAATGCTAAAGAAGCATACTCGACAGGAGTCGAACCTGAAGTTCGAGATTGGCGTTTTCCCATTATCGACTACGTCCTACATGGTATACTACCTGAAGATGTAAAAGAAAGGGAATCGATTCGGCGAAGAGCACCGAGATTTTACTACAACGCCACAGCGCAAACGTTGTATCGACGATCATACGATGGTATTTTACTCCGTTGTCTATCCGGCAAAGAAGCAGAAAAAGTACTCAAAGAGGCGCATGAGGGGATGTGCGGTGCACATCAACCCGGTCCGAAACTCTGTGACCGACTTAGGAGAATTGAATATTATTGGCCGACTATGGTAAAGGATGTAATTGACTACGCCCGACGATGTCAAGCGTGTCAATTACATGCAAATTATATGCACATACCCCCTGAACATCTACATCCTTCGGCAACATCATGGCAGTTTGAGACATGGGGAATGGATATCGTGGGTCCTATTTTTCCGCCGTCGGTCAAAGGGGACCGTTTTATTCTAGCAATCACCGATTACTTCTCGAAATGGGAAGAAGCGCACTTCGAGAGGTGAAGACGAGTGATGTGATAAAATTTATCAAACACCATATCATATATCGATACGGTGTTCCGAGGCGAATAGTGCACGATAATGGACCTCAATTCGTCAGCAACGCATTTATCAAATTCTGTGGTAAATTCGGGATTAAAGACGTTTCATCGACTGCTTATAATCCTACAGCTAACGGATTGGCCGAAGCTTTTAACAAGACTATCATCAAATTCTGGCAAAATTGGTGAAAATAAATAAATGAGATTGGGACGACAAACTCGGTGAAGCCCTGTGGGCTTATCGTACAACCGTCCGTACGCCAACCGGAACCACCCCATATGCCTTAACATATTGAAGCTGTCCTTCCATTAGAAATACAGATTCCTTCCCTCCGTATCGCCCTTACAACGGGAATGACGACGGAAGAACGTCATCAGAAACGTCTCGAGGAATTAGAGATGTTAGGTGAGAAATGCTTGGAAGCTCAACAACAGATCGAGTTTTATCAAGCTTGAATTTCCCGGGCTTTTGATAAAAAGGTCCGACAGTGAAGTTTTAAAGAAGGAGATTTGGTCCTCGCCGTCCGAAGACCTATGATTCTCACTTCTAAGAAGAAAGGTAAACTTGAACCTAAATGGGAAGGACTGTTCGTGATCGAAACAGTCTATTCAAACGGTGCTTACCGCCTGATTACCCAGGATGGTAGCAAGTTAATGATGCCAATAAATGGGAAGTTTCTGAAAAAATATTATCCGTAATATATTCAGGATAACCTATGTAAGACGGGAAGTTCCCGGAGAATCCTGTATAAGGATATTTCGGGATAACCCGAGATCAGTTCACTGTTTTAAATAAGAAACTGATCATTCGAATAATTCATTGCCTGATTATCATGAAGTTCTTTTACAATTTTTGTTGAGATGAGATTTAAATCTATGAACAGTTAATCTCCCCTCGCAAAATCCCTCACCGATCAAATCGATCGACGAGGGGTCCGTTGGAATCCGACATGGGTTAAAACCATTCAAACCCCCACTGTGTTTAAAGCCTTTAACACTCCTACTGTTGAAGTCCTGACACAATATCCAAAATTTCAATCAGCTGATCCACAACAATTATCAAACCCCTTCGTGTTATGTACAAGTTAACATTCCCCTCGTTATTTGTACCTCACTCTCACTACTCATTTGGTCAAATCTTTAAACAGTTAGGACCAAAGCCAAAATCTCCTCTTGATTCCTTCAAATGAACGAGAGGTCCACAAATCAAACGATCAAACCTTCCTACAGTTAGGATTGTCTCAAAACCCCCACTTGGTCAAACCTTACTACAGTTAGGACCACAACCAAAATCTCCTTTCGACTCATTTTGCGAACGAAATGTCCACTTTTGAATTGAGTAATCAAACCTTATGACAGTTAGGATTATTCAAACTAATCCAGATTCTCTATGTCCACTTTTGAATTGAGTAATCAAACCTTATGACAGTTAGGATTATTCAAACTAATCCAGATTCTCTAAGTGGAGATCCCACTTTGAGTTTCTTTACTCCAGGAGATAGAATATAAAATTCTCCCTCTCCGATTTCGGGTTTATCTCTACCAACAAACAAGAGACCAGGAGATAGAATATAAAACTCTTCCTCTCCATCATCGGGTTCATCTCTACCAACAAACAAGAGACCAGAATACTCCAATAGGTATACGAGTCTAAACTATTTCCCTAATCTCAACAGGAAGTTTCTGGAGAATATTACTCAAAATATTCTTAAGAATAACCTGGTTACCTCATAACGGGTATATGAGGTTAAACTACTTCCCGAACACTCCGATGAGTATATGAGTATAAACTGCATCTCCTTGAACCTCCCAACGGGTATATGAGGTTAAACTATTTCCCAAACACTCGAATAAAGTATATGAGTATAAACTATCTCTCCACTCTTCAACGTTATATGTGAAACGGATCTAGATAATTCACATACTAGCCCGACTCAAACGGTAGTCGGTAAAGGCATATCAAATCCGTTGATGGCTGAGGATTTGCTAAAAATCCTATAAGTATTATGGTTATTTATTCTAAATAAGAATGGGTAATCATAATAAAATCTTAATAAGCAAAAAGATTCAATATATTGATCAAGAGTGTTCAAACAAAGCTAAAAAAAAAAATATATGTTCTCCAATTACAAAAGTTTATATTGACTAATCTGATCTTCAAGTTTTGAAAGCTCTAACGCATAAGCCTGTTCAAGCTCAGCCGCCAATTTAATCTTGAAAGCTTCTTCGTCAACACTTTGAAGTTCGGCGATCTCTTGTTCCTTTTCAGGAAGTATTTGATCTTGAAGATTCAGCTGCTGTAACAGGTTTTCTTCAACCTGAGTTTCCTGCGTCAACTCGGACTCCAAAGCCTCATGAGCATCCTTAGCCTTTGCAAGTTGCCCCTCTAAGCGAGCTATTTCCGCTCGACTCGATTCTAAGTCCCGACGTAGGTTGACCTTGGCTTGTATTCTTCTGCCAACACTCACCCTAAGTTGATCACTTCGGGCTCTTAGCTTTTGAAGTTCGAGATTAGCTGATTTTTGGGAATCACGCCACGCCTGCAACTTGGATTCCATGTGGGAAGCGATATAAGAGGGTATGCTTTTGGTGCGAAGAGCCTGCAGAAGTTCAACATGTCGCCTCAAGTCAACCAAATAAGCGTTGATTGAATCGGCTAACTCATTATACCCTTCTTCTCTGAACCCTGATATAAAACGCTCAAGAGATTTGTTATAACTCTCAAAGTACGATCCTTTGAAGAGAATACGATCGACCATAGAGTTCAAAAAGGGGATGAAGCCTTGGAGATTGGAACAGATGACAGCCTTGTCCGGATCGTCGTCGACCAATAACGCTTGGATATGATTTGATAATGATGAAGGAACTGTGATGAGGGCAAATAAGTCAATACAGAACATATATATCCATATAAGACAATGAGCTGAAGCATACCAAGTTCGACAGAAGAGCCTTCAGCACGACTTTGTTCACCCAATAGTGGTAGTCCGGCCTCCTGAACAGCCAAAGTTGGTTCAGGACTGACAGCCTTTGACGTGCCTGCTACGTCAGAAGATTTTTCAATCTCAGCCTCAGAAAACGGCGAGTCCAAACTAAGAGGTTCTTTAGGAGAATATGCTGCAAACAAAAGAACAACAATAAGTATGATGGAATGTTGATCGTAAATTTGAAATAAATAATGGGTAAAAACTCACCAACTCTAGGCACAACATCAGCTGACGTACCAACTTCTTCAGTTGGTCTCACTTTTGTTGCGACCGGACTAATCTGGGGAGTGACGGTGACTTCAATCATCATAGGGTCCATAAGAGTAGCAGGTTGAGATTCGAGAACTGAGGATTGCAAATCAAACTCAGTTCCCACCCATGGCACGAGGTCACGACCCTCCGATGTATGGAGTTTAAAGAACAAAGGCCTTACTCTCAGAAGGACCTGCTTCTGTTGAACCAATTCCCATATCTGCTCCTGCAGCCGTATCAGAAGCTTTACCCGACAAGTAATCGGAGATTTGCTGATGATCGTCTTCTGAAATATCAAGATTAAAGTCGAAGTCATTAAAATCATCGACTTTAGTGGCATGGGTAGTTTCTCCTTCAGTTGATTCAGGCATCGCAGCAGCTACAGAACGGGTTAAGGCATAAATAACATATAAATTTAGATGAATTTGCTCAAGACAAAGATTAATTTTACCTTCGTTGACGGGGACAGAGTCGAGAGCTCCACTACTTGCACCCGCTTCTTTTAGTTTAACTAAAAGGAGACCAAGCGCACAAGTCATTAGAGGAGGCACACGGTCCGACTCATTCATTTCTCGGATTTCTCTTCCGAATGGAGAAAGATCAGTATCTGTGTTTGAAGCTGATGGATCAATGTCAGAGATTGGTGGAACGCCAGCTGGTCCTTCCTTCATAGCGTCCTACATTTGTTGGACGAAGCTGGTTTCCTCAGTCTCCATACCACCAGGAGAAGTAGCTTCAACTCGATATTCTCCCTCTTCTTGACTCCCTACAGAAGTTGAGAATAAGATGAGTTTGAGTGTTAAGAAGCGTGAGAACAATAAAAACAAATAGTTACCTTGTTCATCAGAAGAAGCACTACGACCAGACGTCTCCTCTAGAACAGGAAGATGAACGCGTGGCTTAGAGACAACTTTCTTTTGTCTCTTCGGTGGACGTGCTTCAGAACTTTCGTGATGACGTTTGGTGCGTAATTCAGTTCCGGGAGGAATCTGAGTTTGAGCCTGAGTGGAAGATTGAGATCTTTGCCTATGAGCAAGAGACACTGTATCCTCTTCATCCTCTTCGTCTCCGCTGAGGACCTCTACCGTCATCCGGTTGGGATAATTCATAACGACACTTTCCCTCTTTCTTTTCGGAGCATTTTACGGTTGGGTAGGCGCAACAGATGGGCGCACAAGTCCCCTTTCAAAGAAAGAATCAGGGAGACCAGCTCTTTCATCAGAACTCGAGCCAGTCTCACCCACCTCTTCAGAAGTCTCCGTTTCCTCACTATCAAATTCCTCTTCACTACCAGCTGGGAGAACCAGTTCCTTTTCTTTTCTCGAGGATTCAGCAGCTTCTCTTCCTCGGGGCGACATCACGGCTTCGCGGGTCACTTCTGTTGCTTGTCGTGGAGCTACCTCTTCCTCTGAGTCTGATATTCTCCTACGTCGAGTGATGATATTGGCGGCTATCAACCACTTGCAATACAGGAAGGTCATCCGTAAAGGCGCTGCTTCTAAAGAAAGATCGAATTCAACATTTGTGCAGCCGGCAATGCGCCAAAACCAAGCTCTCACCCCATCGATAAGTCCACCTCGAAAGCTAAGGTGGCGGTTTGGGTTGCCGACATATATCTGATCATAGCTGACGAGCGAATCGACATGGAAGATAGGGTTCAATGTGACAAACATCTCTTACCCTGAACAATAGATATCCAGGTCGAATGTTCATCAACCATCTGAAGCACCCGACATCCAGGATGGTGCGATTCTGCCTTTGGTCTTCAGCATCCAATAAGGTCATGTTGTAGGTGCCGGAGAACCGAGGGAAGCAGGGGAAGAATTCCCAACACTTGTGAATTTTGAACTGCCTTGTGATGTCCGGCCCTCGATGTTTGACCCATTTACAACACTCAAGATTCTGCAACAGAGGGAGACTGGGATCCACCGTCTCGGGAGCCTCCATCAAATCTGGCCGGTGAAGAACCAACCATGTCATCAAATATGTATAGGGTAATTCCAGCTTTGGAGCAGATATACTGGCAGAAGGCTTCTTTTTCTCTTGTGTGAATACAGAAACTAATTGCCGTAGTCCACTGTGAATAGCCGCCACCATAGCCGGAAGTAAGGATAATTTACGACCTGTAGCCAACTGGACGGCTGGATACAATACCTCCATTGGCATGGCATCAGAAGATTGATAGGGAACTACACATCTCTTCAGCCATAAAGCCAAATAACCAGCCAACAGAGTAGTGGGGCGAATCAGAACACTAGCTTGCCACAGATAAGGGCGGAATTTAGTTCCATGCGAAAACCCATCTTCTGAATGAGAGGTGTAAGATTGTGCATTTTTTTTCTCCGACAGCCGATTGATATCACCCGAGCTCAAAGGAGATAATCCACGTACCTCTTTTGATCGATCATCCAGGTTCTTGAACAGATAATCGGCGAATTGTTTTAAGCTGACCTGGGGAGATTTCTTCCTAGCTTTGGTTTCCATCTCAGCCATAGCTATATGATAATGACAGGTCAGCTCCCATAAAGTCTCGTGGGTCACAGATGACCGATCTTTCATCTTATTAAGCTGATTGGTGGTTGGGAAGAACTCTTGATATGGAACATCGCCTATGGGCAAGCCAGACACCTTCATCATTTCGTGCAGTGGTAACCCGAGCTCCCCATTCTTGGTGAAGAACGTATTAGTGCCAGGATTGTAGATCTCGAACAAACAGAGGAATGACCTACACTGATTTGCAGACCATGCATGCTAGCACGGATCGAGACTTCCAAACCTAGTTCTGCTAACTCTCGTCCCCAACGGTTCAACACGTATCGGGTCATTCTAGTCCACCACCATTTGTCCCCAGAATAATGAACCCATCCGTAACATCTGAAGCTCTCGCGGGGTAATTTCTTCCTCATTGCAGCCAAACGATTCTTCATGGTGTTTGCATGTGCTGTCTTTTCATTCTGTGGAATATTATATTGACCTAAGATGCCCGGATGAAGTCCCCGCACAGAAGCTCTTTCACTCGAACCTGGGATGGCTTCCTTCCCAATGAAACCACAATGAATACGTTCGTGGTTTTCGGTTAACCTCCAGAACATCTCACGTCTAACCGATAAATTCCTGAACTTTAACAGTGAGTGCTCTCGAGGGATAAAAGGCAAGTACATGAATGATGAACCATCCTCACGTAACCACTGCGCAGGCTTGCAAAAAGCAATCGTCGGATCCTTTATGGAGTCACCAAACAAGAAGTCTGGTTTCCTTATACATTGGTTTGAGTCCTGCTCCGAAATTAAGGTTGCATCAGTGATTAATCGTCGTAGGACACGACAACTCCCTCGCTGAATCAGTTCTCTAGCTCCTTCACTATAATCTGACTTAAATTGGGGAACGGATTCGATTAGCGGTAACCCCTCATAATAAGAATGGATAGCGCTATTTTGGCCCGTGACCGCACCAGCAATAAAGACGGTAGAAGGAAATTGAACTGATAAAGAAAACATACACACTTTGGCCCGTGACCGCACCAGCAATAAAGACGGTAGAAGGAAATTGAACTGATAAAGAAAACATACACATAAATTGTGTAAGAATAGTCCTAAAGACGGTAGAAGGAAATTGAACTGATAAAGAAAACATACACATAAATTGTGTAAGAATAGTCCTCAAACTGTTAGAGAAAACGGTATATCTTACTCCATAAGATATAGTCGCTACCTCATAACAGGTGTGACGATTTTCCATCTACCACATGTATAAAGGAGATATGCGTTACTATGCGTGGACATTATAACGGCATATCGAAACCTTTCAACACACTTGGGATGATATGAAATCGCCCCTGTGTATTATGAAGTGTGTTTTGTCCAAGCAAAACAAACACTTTTAAGCGTCGATCCCCTCAAAGGAGGATACCGGCTCTTCTCGAGGGTATCTCAAAGGATACAAACGAGGATCTGCATGCAAATACAGGTACATATATATAAAATTGACGAAATACGGTATCTAAATTCGTGAAATGGTGAAAGAAATGTACCCCCATGCGAAGCGGCAACAGGGGCAGCCCCTTCGGGGGACTGAACAGTCGGGCGGCCTCGGGAACCTCTGGATCGACGCGACGACATGATAAAGATGTGATCTACAGTAAAACCTAACAGGAAAATTAGGGTTTTGAACGTGAAATTGAATAAGATAGCACAAAATCTCGCTGAAACAGTGCATGCATGAGGGAAAATTGAAGAAAATCAAAATTGTAAGAGAAGAAAAGGAGAACAGACCTCCAAACTCCAAATGAAATTCCTCCAAACAGAGCTCTACCCAAATCAGAAACAAAGAGGAGAAGAAAAGGTAGAGAACTGGTCGAAAATCACCCAAAATCACTGAAGAAATCGCCTAAAGATCGCCAAAAAATCGACGTGAAAAGCCTCTGAAGAGAACTGGTCCAAGTCCCACTGTGGTCGCCAGTTTGTTTGCGGTGAAAGTTGATTTCTTCATTGCTATCGAATCTATTACAACTTTAGTCGTTACAATAAACTCGAATGAAATAAAAAGTTGATCTTTTTATAAGATCTCCTTACACAATGAAAAGAAAAAAGTTTACAACTTTATCAAACAAATGCAGAGTTCGTTTATTGGTCTTCTGCTTGCGTGGGATCTTTACCTGTGTCGGGGTTTATCCGTGGACCACCGTCGATCAGATCTGATTGCTGAAAAATTGGGCAGAGCTTCGTCTATCCGCGAAGGGATCGAGAAATCGTAGCTCTTATCTCGGCGAAGCGAGATAATTACTCTTCTTAAGATTACCACAATGGGATAATCTTAAGGAACGGATCTGGGAAACTGTAGATCTGACGAATCTCTCTCTCTTGCGTTGAAGAACTGGATCCGATCTCTCCTCCTCTCTAAAATCCGTGCACCTTCAGTCTTCAATCCGGCAGGGCTTCGCCTAATCTCCAAAATTCCAGACCTCAAAAAATGAGACTCCAGGGGCTGTATTTATAGGCTTCCAGGAGATCCGGGCAGTTAAAACTGATCGAAAACCGTCAAAAACACGTCCCAAGTGCGAGACAGCTCGGGGTGTCTTGCACCTGTGCGAGACAGTTTGTACCCTCTTCAGTATTTTAGCTCTAATTCTTTCATCCGAACTCGGATTTGAGTGATTCAAGATGTGTTGAAAATCTGACAAAGAGATCTACAACGTTCATGTTTTTAGTTTCTTCAGATTTTAACCGGATCATGGCCAAAAGTTCTCCACAAGGTCCGAGACACCTTTGGGTGTCTCGGCCAGGTCCGAGACACCTTTGGGTGTCTTGGCTCTATTTTGATCATAACTTCCTCATATGACCTCCAAATGACCTGATTCCAGATGGGTTGGAAATCTGACAAAAATATATACAACTTTCATGTTTTGAGTTTCTTCAGATTCAAAACGAATCATGGTCAAAACAGCTCAATAAGTTCCGAGACACCTTTAGGTGTCTCGGCGCTATTTTGGTCATAACTTCTTCATATGACCTCCAAATGACCTGATTCCAGATGAGTTAGAAATCATACAAAAATATCTACAACTTCCATGTTTTGAGTTTCTTCGGATTCAAAACTAATCATGGTTAAAACAGCTCCACAAGTTCCAAGACACCTCGGGTGTCCCAGTTCAGCCTGAGACGTTCCGTTATGCCTGTTTGTTCGTTTTCGCCGTAACTTCTTCATACGAACTCGGATTTGAATGATTCAAAGTACGTTGGAAATCCGGAGAGGAGATATACAAGCTCCAATGATTGTATCATTGTGGAGTCAACTGGGACATGAGGGGCGTTGCGCCTTTTGTAAGCGACGCGGGGCTCCCGATCAATTTGTATCATCGTTATTCTAAAACTCCGTTGCTTCACATAGTTCGCTGATTCACTTCAAGCGTTCATCGACGTCAATCAAGCTTCTATGACTTGGATAGTGATGTTCATCATCTTCTCTTAGCTTTGAGCTATTCGTGAAGACCTATAGGCAATTTTCAACGCCTACAACAAGCATTTAAATTTGAAATGGAAATGGCTATGTTGCGGATGAGGGAAGAACATGACCAAAAAATCCAAGCTTTGTCAAATAAAATTGATGAATCCAGCCGTCGGAACACTGCTTACCAAACAGGTAGCGATTCAGATATGGATGAAGGCCTCAATACTGAGAACCCACCCGTTGATCAGAACACTGGGGGTGGCCCTACTAAAAATAACGACGCTGAGGGTAGACCCACCAATGACGACAACATCGGGGGTGGCCCCGTTATTCCTCTTAAGAATCGTCCAAAGCCCGATACGAGTGAGGATGAGAAAATGACTCGAGAGTAAAATCAACGCTCTAATGTCTGATCGAGAGGTAAAGAGGATTGGCATTCCATGTCCATACCCAAGAGAGTGGGACTCAATAGCATACCCGGCGAAGTTCAACTTGATTAACTTCACGTCGTTTGACGGGAAGAGTTCACCCACTCAACATCTGGTCTACTTCAAGTCCCACTTGGGTATGATCTCCGGCAATGAAGCCTTGATAGTTCGGTCATTCGTTGGCACCCTTCGCGGGCCGGCCTTCGATTGGTACCGCCGTCTCAAGCCCGGAAGTATTAACAACTGCGACGATATGGAGAACTCATTCCTTGGTAACTTCTTTGATGACGACGACAAGGTATCTATTAGGACACTTTTTGATGAGAAACAAGAAGATGACGAGACAGTCGACGACTTCATCAAGCGCTTTCAGAATAAAGCAATGAACTGCCGAGATCCGATCACGGAGGACTTCATCCTCCAGACATAACAACCTATCTATTGAGATATTAGAAGTTATGGGAGTCGCACCGTCCAACACTTGGAAAGAGTTGAAGATGCGCGGAGAGCGGGCCGAACGCTTCCTCCGAAGGAAGAAAGCCGAGAGGATCCAACCGACGGCGAATATTCCGAACTCAAACTTCGCCTCCCGTGGTAAAGGAAAGGCACATGCAGCTGTTGTAGATGCTAATCAAACGTCACAACAGCAATCCCGAAGGCAGCAGAAGATTTCGGATCCGAGACTCCAAAAAGAGTACTCCTTCAAGGACGAAGACGTTCCAGTCATCTTCGAGTCTCTCCTTGAAAACAACAAGATCAAGCTGCCACCTGTCGTAAATCAGGAGGAAGCTGATAACATCGCGGATCCGAAATACTGTGCGTACCACAAGAGAATCCTCCATCCCACCATGGATTGCTTCGCTCTCAAGAATATCATTCAAACCTTGGTTGAAGCCGGTATTATATCGCTCATTTAAGTCGAATGAACACTCCGACAAGTATACGAGTATAAACTGCTTCTTAATACTCCAATAGGTATATGAGTCTAAACTATTCCCAACTCTTGACGGGAAGTTCCTGGAGAATTTTTACATGTAATATTCTTAAGGATAACCCGATCATGCAACTGAATACAATGGTAAACCCAGCTTCACAAAGGAAGCTGGGGTAGATAATTTATGCAACATGAAGTTTCCAGAAGAATGTTAAATGTAATATTCTTAGGGATAACCTGATCATTATGAATAAAGTGATAAACACCAAACCCCTACTATGATTTCCAAACACTCTTTTGCTGAGATGAGATTCAATCACTTCATTGGATCAATTTTCCCTCACAAAACTTCCATTGGTGTTTGACGACTCATAGTCTTCCACCACAAAATCCCCCACCGATCAGACTAATTGACGATGGGATCACCAAAATTCTTTCCGGTTTAACTCATTCAAACTTCCGCTATGTTCTTGCACTCAACACTTTCATGATTAGAGTTCGGATATAATGCTTGGAATTCTGATCTATCAATCTTTGACGAATTGTCAAACCCCTTCGTGTTAAGTCCTTATCACTTGACACTAAGAACCCATACTGAGTGATTTGTACAAGTCAACAATCACATTGTGATTTATACTCCCACTCCCACTGTCCATTTGGTCAAACATTCCTATAGTTAGGACCACAATCAAAATCCCCTCTCGATTCCTTCAATAAACGAGAGGTTCGTTTTCAGATCGAGCGATCAAAATTTCCTACAGTTAGGATCATCTCAAACCTCCCACTTGGTCAAACCTTTCTACAGTTAGGACCAAAACCAAAATCCCCTCTCGATTCCTCCAATGAACGAGAGGTCCACTTTCAAATCGAGTGATTAAACCTTCTTACAGTTAGGGTCACCTCAAAACTCTCACCTGGTCAAACCTTCCTACAGTAAGGACCAAAACCATAATTCATTCTCGATAAACGACCGACAGTTAGGATTATCCGAATCTTTTTTGATTCTCGGAGTGGAAATCCCACTCTTAGTTTCACCTTTCCAGATTCTTGAAGTGGAAATCCCACTTTGAGTTTCCTTTTCTAACTGGAGATAGAATATAAAATTCTTCCTCTTTAGCTTTGGGAGATAGAATATAAAATTCTTCCTCTCTCACATCGGGTTCGTCTTTGCCCCAAGAGAAGACATTACCTTTTCAACTCCTAAAATTCGTGCCTCACAGGCATGGGGAATTTTATCCCGAATCCTGAGTAGGGATAAGTCAACGCCTAACACGCGTTGCTGGTTTAGTCTTTCACCGATTGAAAAAAGACATCAGAATCCAGTTTGGGGCATTTTATCCCGAAGCCTAAGTAGGGATAAGTCAACGCTTAACCCGCGTTGCTGGGTGGTTCGTTCCCGTAAAAACGACCGAGTCTACGTATTCAGCATCGTAGCAACAAAAATCCATGCCTTTTATGCATGGGGAATTTTATCCCGAATCCTGAGCAGGGATAAGTCAACGCCTAACACGCGTTGCCGGTTAGTTCTTAACCGTAAAAAGAACAAAAGCCCACATATTCGACATTGTGGCAGACCGTTATTAATAACGCCAAAATCCGCGCCTCACACGCGCGGGGAATTTTATTCCGAACCCTAAGTAGGGATAAGTCAACGCCTAACTCGCGTTGCCGGTTTAGTCTTTCACCGATTGAAGAAGACACCAGAATTCCAATCTGGAGACTTTTATCCCGAAACCTAAGTAGGGATAGGTCAGGGTCTAGCACACGTTGCCGGGTAGCCTATTCCCGTAACAATGGCGAAGTCTACGCATTCAATATCGTAGCATCAAGTCTAAGGGAGTTAATTCCTTTAGCACAACGTCACATACGGAACGGACTTAAACAATACGCATGCTAGCCCGACTCAAACGGTAGTCGGTAAAGGCTTATCAAACCCGTTGATGGCTGAGAATTTTCCAAAAATTCTATAAATGCGAGTCATTGACGTATCAACTTCATTAGTTGGTCTCATGACTTGAACATCCAACAAACTTCAGGATGAGATCCACACGTGCAGATGAATCAGCTTTAATAGTTGATCCTACAGCCCAACATTCAGGACCGTCACGCTCCAATGTCTTAAGAGCTTAAACTGTGTAGACTCCAACAAACGTACGAGTATAAACTGTGTTAACACCGGTCAACGTGTTATAGTAAACATCGATGCCGGTCAACGCATCTGCAATTTCGCCAAAATAAGGCAAAAGATGACTCCAAGGATTTCAGTTACAATCAGATATGAATTCCCGACGGAGAGGATTAGTTCAAAGTCAACTCAATGGCACGAGCTAAGTTCAGAAAGTTACACACCAATCTCAGTTCAAGATTTCGACAGCGATCAGACGATAAACACAGCGCCTGAAGAACTTCACCTATTCGACAAAACAATGAATAGATTGAAGACTGAAGAAGTTAAGAATTGAGATAGTTCAAGGTCACTCTACGAAATTGAAGAGATGACCTATCTTATCCAAAGCATTCCAGACTCCTCAATAAAAGAATGAGTCTGGAATACTTTGGAGGGGGTATCTGTAGGCGTCTAAAAATGCCTATAGGTGTCCGCACACAGCTTGAGATAGAGAGAAGACGACGAACATTGTTATCTGAGTCTAAGAGGATTATCTGACGCCGACAAGCGCCTGAAGCAAAACGGCGAATCAAGCTGACGCCGACAAGCGCCTGAAGCAAAACGGCGAATCAAGTGACCTGCGCGCTCGACAGTCAGCTCGCGTGCGCCAATCAGCTCGCATGTGTCAATCAACACGCGCGCGTCAATCAGTTCATGCGCGTCGATCAACACGCGCGTGACAATCAGTTCGTGGGGTCGGACTGATCCGACCCGCGCAAGTGCGGGTCGGACTGGTCCGACCCGCGCAAGCGCGGGTCAGACCAGTCATGTGCACTGTTTTGACCCCCTGATGTGTATTTTGACGGTTTTAACGGTTTTCTCGAGATCTTTTCAGTTCCAGAGGTTCCCAACTGACTTGATATCATCTACAAACGTGGTTAGGCCATTATTGACTAAAGATAAGACCAAATCACTTGTTCTCATCCAAATAGCCGCTTCCGAAGCTTATAAATACGAGCCCGGGTCCTCCTTTCAGGGGGGCGATTGATTATCAAGACGAGGAGGTGCTGCCGGATTGTGGAGTCAAAGGAGCACGAATTTCAGTGAGGGTTGACAGATCTTGGCGAGTTCTTCGGCATAAAGAAGGAGAGTTCGAGAGATCCGACGCCCGTTCCCATCCGTCCCTTGAGATCAGGCTTGGTCTTGATCTCGAGAAGAGCCCTGATTTCGCTTGGTCGATCTCAGCTCTTCAAATCAAATACTTCCTCGGCGAAGGCGAAGCTCTGCCGAATTTTTCATCAACCGGATCCAGATCAAAGGAGGTCCATGGATAAACCCCAGCACATGCAAAGATCCCACATAAGCAGAAGACCGATAAACGATCTCCCTGCGTTTGTTTGATAAAGTTGTAAACTTGTTTTATTTTCATTGTGTAAGGAGATCTTATAAAAAGATCAACTTTTTTATTTTATTCGAGTTTATTGTAATGACTAAAGTTGTAATAGATTCGATCACAATGAATACAACAATTTTCGACGCAAACAGTTGTAATCTCTCCCTCTAATAGTAAATCTCCCCCCTCCTTGCCCCGTGGACGTAGGTAATTTACCGAACCACGTAAAAATTGGTTATATCGCTTTTATGTGATTTGTAATAGCTTTTAGGATCCCTGGACAAGTCAGTCCTAGAACCGATGAGAGGAAAAGCCAATATCTCACTTTGTTGAGATATTCGCTTCAGATTCTTGTTTTCTTGGTGAGACAAGAATTCTTATTGCGATCTGATTCTCTTGTTGTGCTACCGAAGTGCTGCCAAAATTTTCGCTGCGTGCAACAAGTGGTATCAGAGCCTAGATTTCAAATCTAGGGTTTTGGAGTTTGGTGGAGGAAGATTTTTTGTGTGAAGCTTGGTTCTTAGAGTTCTAGGCTTCGGTGGAGATAGTATTAGGAGTTGCCGTTGGAGATTTCACTTTCCTCGTATGGATAGGAGATCTATTTGGAATCCGATCTAGGGTTCAGTTGGGTGGTTCCTAATTTCTATCAAATTTGTTCTTTCTCTATAATTTGGAGTTAGTTTGTAATGGGAGAAGAAGGTGAAAGCAGCAAATCGATGGCGAGTACAATACAAGTTAATTTTCAGAACACTAAGATTAGTGTGGTGAAGTATGATGGTAAAATTAACTTTGGTTTGTGGATGAGCGACGTACAGGATGCGCTCAATGCTCAGAATTTGGAAGAGACCATCATGTCCACGAGAAGCCACCTAAATATGATGAGGCGATATGAGAGAAGATGAATATGAACGCTTGTGGGGTGATCAGGTCCTGTTTGGAACAAGAACTGAAATATGATGTGATTGGGGTGACGTCTGCAATGAAGATGTAGAAAATTCTCAACAATAAGTATCTCACAAAGAGTGTTGAGAACAGGTTGCACTTGCTGCAAAGACTCTTCAGATTTCAGATGTCTAGAGGCACCTCACTAGCTGCTCAAGTGAACAACTACACTAAGTTATTGTCGGACTTGGCGAATGTTGATGAGAAGATATCGGATGAGTACAAGGTGATTATTTTGTTGGACTCCTTACCGGATGAGGAGTATGATACCTTCGTGCTCATTTTGTTGAGCGGGAGATCTTCTATCAGCTATAGTGAAGTGACTAACGCATTGACCAATTATGATTTGAGGAGGAAGGAATCAGCTATAGTGAAGTGACTAACGCATTGACCAATTATGATTTGAGGAGGAAGGACAAGGAGACTTCCCGTGCTAGCACTTCAGGCGAGGCCTTGGCTAGCACTTCAGGCGAGGCCTTGTCAACGAGAGGTAGAAGCCCATATCCGAAAGGTGGTAATAGAGGAAGGTCAAAGTCTAGAGGCCACCATCAATTAGTAAAGAACCAATGTGCATTCTGCAAGGAGCAGAGACATTGGAAGAGAGACTGCCCAAAGCTCAAGGAAAAGGAGAATGACAAGAAAAAGGGCCCGAAGGCCAATGAGGTGAACGTTGCGAAAGGCAATGATTCAGATGATTCGTGATTTTCTTTATTGATTACTCCGGAGGTGAACCATATGGATGCATCAGATTAGATGCTTAATTCCGGCGCTACTTATCATGTGACCCCTAGGCAAGACTGGTTTGTATCTTTTGAGAAAGTCAACGAGGGTGTTGTTGTCATGGGAAATGATCAATCATGTGGCGTTTGTGGGATAGGTACCGTGCGGATTAGGATACACGATGGAGTAGTCCGTGAATTGAAAGAGGTGAGATTCATTCCTCAGCTGAAGAAGAATCTTATCTCAGTTGGAGCTTTGGAGGTGAAGGGATTCAATGTGATTTTCGAAAACACTGTAACGAAGGTTACTAAGGGATCATTGGTGGTGATGAAGGGAGTCCGCAATCGAAATTTGTATTATCTGAAGGGAAACACCGAGATTGGCCAGGTTGCTTCGGCTATTTCAGAAGCGGACATGAGCAGACTTTGGCACTATAGGTTGGGGCACACAGGAGAAAAGTCACTGTAGACTTTGTGCAAGCAGGGACTATTGAAAGGAGCCAAGAGTGGAAAAGTGGAATTCTGTGAGCACTATGTTCTTGGCAAGAAGACAAAGGTGAAGTTCGGGACTACCATTCATCAGACGAGGGGCATCCTAGACTACGTGCACACAGACATTTGGGGTCCCACCAAGACTGCATCACTTGGTGGTCGATATTGGTTCGTCACGTTTGTTGATGACTATTCTAGGTATTGTTGGGTGTACACCATGAAGCATAAGAATGAAGTCCTAGATTTGTTTGTAGAGTGAAAGAAGAGATTGGAACTGCAGACGGGGAGAAAGATCAAGACGTTGCGATCCGACAACGGTGGTGAGTATACTTCTGACCCCTTTCAGCAGCTATGTTGAGACGAGGGCATAGAGAGACACTTCACGGTTAGTCATACATCGCAGCAAAATGGGGTGGCAGAGAGATTGAATCGGTCTTTACTAGAGAAAATCCGATGCTTATTGTCACAGAGTGGTTTGGAGAAGATCTTTTGGGCTGAGGCACTTACATATGCGAGCCACCTCATTAATAGGTTGCCTTCATCTGCGATTGAGAGGAAAACCCCTATGGAGATATGGTCGGGAGAGCTAGCACGAGATTATGACCAGCTCAAGGTATTCGGGTGCTCTGCATTTTATCATGTAAGAACTGATAAGTTGGAACCTCGAGCTAGGAATGCCATATTTGTAGGATTCAAGCGTGGTGTCAATGGATACAAGCTTTGGGATCTAGTTGATAAGTGTAGGCATATAAAATTGCTTATAGGTCCCTTTTGCTCAGCTCGGCACGAACCGACAAACCAACGA
>NC_033803.1:70164103-70178320 GCF_001876935.1 Asparagus officinalis | reverse complement strand
AATGGATTAACTAAGTTAACCCTTCTCCTTAATCCCTCTTCCTTAACCCTTTGCCAAACGGTGCCTAAAGTTTTATGATAATTTCAATAACATAAGATAATTCAAATTCTGAGAAACTTACGCTTTGGTAGCGGAATAAACAGTGTAGAGGGGAAATGAAGGAAGCACACAAGCAGCACCAGACCCAACATTGACAACCGCACCTCGTCCCCTCTCAACCATCCCCTTCATCACAACCCTACTCATCCAACTTGTTCCCTCCACATTCACCCTCACCACCTCCCCCAACACCCTTTCCTCTGCTTCGTCGAAATACGACGCCCTCCGGTACGTCGCCCCCGCATTGTTTATCAGAATGCCGATGTCCAACCCCTCGATCGCCTCCTCCACTCTTTGTATTCCGTGCCTGATGTCTTCCTATTAGATTCAGAGAAGAATATTTTCAGTCATCTAATATCTATGAATAAAGTGCACATAGAAGCATGTGTTGTCATGTTATCTCACTCATTACAGAAAAATATCAAGTGCACTCGGGTCCATGACATTAAATGTGCACCCAACTGATATCAACTATTGGATCATTAGGTTTCGAGATTTGTGCCCTGATCCAACGGTTGACATCTTCTAGGTTCACAGTTGGCATAGGTCATCCCCACTAGATACTTTCTCTAAGTTTGATATTTACAGATATATCCCCTCAAATTGAACTAACCAGTGCCCTCAATCTTTTGGATAATGCAATGTTTACGGTGAGGTTTACTCTAAGAAAGGAAGGGCGGAATTGGGATATTAAAGGGGTCCATCTACCGCAAAATTTTATGGCATTCAGTTTCAAAGAGTCTATCCGTCAACATCAAACTTAACGGTTTTTCTATAGAGTGCCCATGGGCAGTACTCTATAAAAGAGGAGAGAGATAGAGAGAAATGAATAGCTCATGAGCCCCCCTGATTTGCATTAATTTATATGCATAATTCATTTCTCTCTCTCTCTCCTCTCTTATAGAGTGCTTATGAGCACTCTATAGAAAAACCACAAACTTAATAGTATAGTAAGTAACCCAATGCGATGGTAAAGAGAATCTATGTGCAATCAATCCTATATCTATACATGTTTAGATACTTAAATGTAGAAAACCTCGGTACGGAACAAGGAATAAAGAGGTAAATGGCATATATTCTACCGAGCACGAGAGATATGCACGTAATAAAACAGATACACGCTGCTGTGAATACCACCACTGCACCTCGGTAAAATCGAAGGCTACCACTACTGGAAACAGGACTTTTAGCGACGGACAAATCCGTCGCTAAAGGCCGGAAATCCGTCGCCTAAAGTTTTAGCGACGGAAAAAAAGAAATTCCGTCGCTAAAACTACGTCGCTATTGTGAGGGTAGCTAAAGCTTCTTTTAGCGACGGCAAATCCGTCGCTAATTTTTAGCGACGGAAATATAGCGACGGAAAATCCGTCGTTTTTGTATTATTTTTTGACGACGGTATTTTCCGTCGCTATATATTTGTCCGTCGCTATTATTTTTGGCGACGGATTTTCCGTCGCTAATACAATATTTTGGCGACCGTATTTCCGTCGCCCTATTTCCGTCGCTATAAACTTTTCCGTCGCCAATAAATATTGGCGACGGAAATTCCGTCGCTGAAAGCTAATCTGCCGTGTCAGTTTTCCGTCGCTAAAAGTTATTTTAGCGACGGAAATTCCGTCGCTAAAAATGGACAGAAACTTTTTTAAAAATTGTTTTGAAAAATAGAAATTCCTGTACAATATATTTTACAACAATAACCTGTACAATATATTACACAACACATGCATTAACACATATTTCACGCATATATAACAATTATTTCACTAAAAACATAATAAATATCCCAACATTTATAATGTTATTTATACAGCACACCCATTGTTTTTAATGTTAAAACAAATAAACTCAGTCCCGATCATCATCATCCTCATCACCAACTCCACCTTGTCGAGAAGTCCCAGCCTAAAAAAATAAAAAAAACGTTATAGAGCAATACGTACATCATCAAAAACTGAATTTTACAGTAAAGTAACAAATTATAAAACAACAAGGCATAACATGCAAGTATAGCAATAATAGAGTATCATGGCATATTCTTACATGTTATATGATTCAGAGAGAGTATCATGGCATATATTTATGTATTATACGCAAGCACACACATGTTTTTAACAACGCACGCACCCGTACCTATCTCCACCGACACGCACACACGCACGCACGAGTACCCAGCTCAACCCAATCCCCACACTTCCCCCTCCCCCACCACGACCAAACCCAACATCAAGCACGCACATAACAATCACGACAATACATCTGCATGCGGCACCACAACACAACAATAATAACACCACCACCACCACAATAACAATCCCCCAACCCCACCCACGAACCAACCAAACTCCTACCCCCCCCACCCCCTCCCCCTCCATCATCATCATCATCACCACCACCACCACCACCACGACGAAAACACCCACCAACCAACAACATAACCAACGACCCTACACACGAACGCCCCACAACAAAACAAAATAACAACTAACTAACCAACTCACTATCCAATACAACCATCGCTACGCATGCACGCACCATCAACACCACCATCACATAAAAACATTAAGTATATAATTTTAGTTGTGTTTCGGAGAGAGATATAGTTTGTGTGTAACAGTTTGTGTGATATCATTTAGTCACACGGCATACTCGTAACTAAGTAAGAATTTTATATTTAATTCATTTAATTAAAAAAGAAATATACATATATATATATATTACCTGATCCGCCAAAAACCGTCTCCTATATGCCTCCTGAGCATCAGAAGGTAGAGTCGATATAAACTGGGTGAATTCCAGCTCCCTCTGCTCCCGACGCCTCCGTTCTTCCTCCGCCATCTGGAGTAGCTCCGACTCCCGACGCGACTGCCAATCTTCCATCGCTTTCATCCGCTGCTCCATAGTCGGGTCTTGAGAAGAACTGCATCCTGGTGGAGCTGCAGACTCGTAGGTGCTACTGGACTCGTACGGCCGATGCTCGGATCCTCTCCACCTGTATCTGTTCTTCCTACTCGGTCCAATGACCGTCTCGATGATGCTATCCTCCTCCTCTCTACTTAATCGGGTCGGAGTGTTAGAATCGACCTGAGTCTGTGATAATTGCTCCTGCACCTTAGCATGTAATTTCTCCTGCGATATACCAAAACAACCCGGTCAATTCTAACACATTTAAAATGCATTGGTATAAAAATTAAATATACAAATTAACTGCTACTTACAGCCAGATCCCGGTTCTGCGCTTTCTTCACTTCATCGGCGTAATTTGGACTCCAACCAGTCAGAATACGATCTGCAAAATGCCCGAGTTCTCCCCTTCCCTATTTTATTCACATATACCATTAACTCATAACACATAAATTATACTCAAATTGATAACCTAAGAGCTAATATATTATATACCTCAAGCGCCAATTGATGATAATGCTGGCTGAAGGACCTGGAGCCCCCGTGATGCTCGTAACTGCGGGGCGCATTGCGGTTCCTCCTTGCTATTTCAGCTTGTTCCTACAAAAGAATGTTAAACAGATATAATATAGAATTTCAAACAATAAACAAAGATATATACTTCAATAATACCTGAGCTTCGGCCGTGTCCCGGGAGACTGAATCTTGATATCTTTTGCGACGGAGTCGAGTCTTTCAGCACTTCTGCTGATGAGGATCAGGTTGAGGCCGCGGCGAGGGGGTTGGGACGACGGAGGAAGTTGCGGTGGAGCCATTGCAGGAGGTGGAAGGAGGTTCTTAGGAGGGAGATGAGGCCTAGGAGCGAGAGGAGGAGGATGAAGCAGTCCATGTGTTGGGGCTAGCTCTGGATTCTAGCTCGGGCGAGGGGGTTGGGACGACGGAGGAAGTTGCGGTGGAGCCATTGCAGGAGGTGGAAGGAGGTTCTTAGGAGGGAGATGAGGCCTAGGAGCGAGAGGAGGAGGATGAAGCAGTCCATGTGTTGGGGCTAGCTCTGGATTCTAGCTGAGGTTTAGACTTTGATGGGTTTGGTTGGGGTAGTGTGTATTAGTTATTGCGTCGGTCGAGTCATGGAAAGTTTGTTTTTGGGATGGTAAGGTGAGAGTGCATTTAATTGCTCTTCAATGCTAGGAATGTCAAGCCAACGGAGAAAGTATACATTGTACGTGGCAATATTAATGATACGTCAAAAGGACATCTCGGTGCACCGATGCGGCAAGTCTCGATATATTCAACTAGATCTCCTTCGTTTAATTTATCGGGACGATCGATCATCTCGGCAATAGAGAAACCACGAGAAGAGCAAAGATCGAATGAACTAGAAATTAGTGAATTACGGGGAAAGTAATACCAGACCAAAGACCCGAAATTTACATGGCTCGGAAATCGCCTGCATCTATCCGAAGAGATTTTAGCCTTTTCATGCCGAGGCTATACAAGACTATGTCTTTCTCGTGAACCTCACATAATCCGCAATGGACACTCTCAGTCTCACCGAAAGAACTTCACAAATATTAGATTTCTCCCTCTTGTTTCTTCTCTACACTCTTTTACAATATGCGGCTCTATTTGTAGAGCACAATCCTGAATAGAAAAGAATCTACGAGAAAATCCAAACCGAAACAAACTTGGAGCAGTGCAGCCTATGATAGATCACAGGCACCGTCAACAGTTCCACTCTGTTTGTTGTTTTGCCACCTTTTTGATGTATTTCTTTCGACTTATTTTGTCGTTTGCTTTTTGAATTAAAATACAAAGATAATCTCCAATAATCTAGATTATTGGATTTTGAGATTCAAGAATCGATGTCACACTAAATGCATCATCAATCTTATGGACCAAATCAACTGGTTACTTTCTCTCCTGACTGACGCATATCTCAGACAAAAACAATGGATATTGTATGCAATTGACCTTTCAAGTCGCGGGTAAATGTATTGGTATATCCAATTCCCAATCAAACTCGAATAATTACAGTTATACAGTTTTTTTTTTTAGAATTAGTATACAGATCTAAAAGGTTCCCTTTCACATAATGCACTATTAATCTGACAAAAAATACAAGCAAGGAGTTGGATATATTCAACGATTAAAGATTGAATTCTCTTTTTGAGTAAAATTAAAGGTCGGATTAGTGTGCTGTGTTCTTGAATTTCCTGAATTGGATGCTGCCAATTTCAATGCTATGATTGCATGCAATAAAGTTTTGTATATGTCGTTCTTGCACAGTGACAGAATTGATTCATTGGCACAGGACCATGGTGACTTGGACATCCAACAAGGGGCCGGGGTCGTTGGGGGAATTGATGACATAAATGGTTTGTTCATATTTTGAACATAAACAAATCGTCAGTGATGACTATAGTTTTTCAAACTACTGGCACGCTACTATGGGCGCGTTTGATTGCCTCTTTTAAAGGGTAAATGGGTTGAAAGCCTATCAAAAGTGTCAGTTTTGACAGGTTTTTTTGCAAAAATATATCTTTTGTAAAAACGTCTCTAAAAGATACGTTTTTACAAGAAAATCTGTCAAAACTGACATTTTTGACAGACTTTCCCCTTACTCTTTATGCAAACGAACAGCCCCTATACATCTAAAGATTGTGGGGCCCTTAACGACCACTGACTTTGATGACGCTCTAATATAATAATAGTGTAGAAGCAGGTACAGTTTAGTCAGAATTATCTTAATCAGAATTATCTTAAACAAATCCTAGTGGATCGTTGGGAGGATGAATGCGAATACAAATTTTATCAGAATCATACCCATCGGGGGTGGTTAAACCGGATTCGGATCCTCTCCACTACAAAAAAAATAGTGGAGGGACCACTACATAATCACAGCCATTGATTATCTAGTTGATGGTTATGATTTTTTTCTTTTAGTGCAAATTAGGAATGAGTGCAATACACGGGGGTATTGTAAGTGTTAGATTTAGATTGTATCATAACCGCCTACTAAATAATCAACGCTTGAGATTAAAAGTAGTGGAGAGGATTCAAATCCGGTTAAACCATGAAGAGACCTAGTAGCTTAAACTTTTTCAAACGAGTGCTTTTATCCTTCCTTGAATGCTGGCGTTCTAGCTAGTAGGATTTATACTCAAGTCTGAGTTTGTGCATCTAAATTAAGTCCTGGCTTATGCTAAGATATTGTGAAATAATAACTCTAGAATCAGCGCGTCAATCTACTCCTGATAATAGGTTAATACGCTTAAAACATCATTTTGACATGCTATTAATATATTTATGGATCAGAATCACTAGATACTTTCTTAATATTCTATTGTTGAAAGCAGTTAGAATAATTTAAAGCAAAAAAGAGAACTAACTGTTATGAGCATGAAATTAATCCATATTTCCGGTGGATATTTAGATCTGTCAATCTTAAAGCAAGGAAATTAAATGGTTCTTTTTGCATGCATCTTGAATCTGGATCTTGATTCCCTATCTTCTGTTGGATTTATTGGTCAAAACCGCTTTCCAAAAAAAGTTTTCAAACTATATATTTACTAACTACTGGTATTTTTCAGAAATCCATAGTAGCGTAGTGGAAAGTAAAATTTTTGGTGTTTCAAAAGGTTCTCAATTCAAGGCTTGCCGTAGGCAAGCCGAGAATTGTTTTGTCTTAAATAAATCAATTAATCTCTCATAAATATTCGTGGGTCATGGGCCGTGGGTTGTGGGCTCGTGGACCGTGGATCGTGGGCTAATGGGTCGGAAATCAGGGCTAATCGGGTTGAGGCGCTAAGTGGCGATTTGTAAGGCGCACTTTGCATTTTGCACGGAGGCATCGGGGTTAGGTGGCGTCACGTTTGCTGCCACTATTGCCACCTCACAGGCTGCCTCGCAACATGGGGCGAGTCTCACGTTCGTGAGGCGTGATGCGACCCTCGCATTTGCACGAGGGTGCGAGCCTCACGTTCGCGACCCTCACGTTCATGAGGCGCAACGCGACCCTTGCGTTGCGCAGAGACGCAACCCTCACGTTCGCGCGAGAGTGCGAGCCTCGCGTTCACAAGGCGCGACGTGACCCTCGCGTTGTGTAGAAACGCGACCCTCACTAGCCTTGCGTTCAAGTGTTACTGCATGCAGCAGTTACAATGATTAAGTCATTTGTTATTACAATCATAATTGTCATTATGATTTGTAACAGTCATATTGATTATGGATGACCCTTGAGCTAGCCTTAGAGGCCTATAAATAGTGTCCTTTTGGGGTAGCTCTTGGTGGACGTGAACACACTGAAGTGTTAAAAAACTTGAACAATTTGAATCTGTTGAGCTGTTTTGTTGCTGCTACAGAGTTTAAAAGCGTGCAAACTTTAGCATGTACACGAAGGAACATAGTCCTGAACCGAAAGGTTTTGAACCGAAAGGTTTTAATATATCGAGGAGATCGTTGCCTTGACTGAAAGGTCTTATAGATTGAGGAGATATTGACATCATTTCTTTGACCGAAAGGTCTTATAGATCGAGCAGATATTGACAGTACTTGGTTGATGCACACCATTGTACTATACTATTGTTCTTGGAAGCAGTTTGGTCTTGGGATCCTTACACCGGAGTAGGCCAAATTTTGCTTTAAACATAGCGTTTCATAAACGCACAGCAACTAACTTAAAAAAGTTTTAAAATACAATTTACAACAATAATTTAGTTTTTGTTGTTTTATATCTGTTTTATTCTAGATTTAGCTTTAGGCGTCAGCAATCTTAAAGCAATATTCTGATCTACCATGGATCCTGCGAGGACTCTTGGGGTGGAATGTCTTAAGTTAGAGAACTTTGACGGATCCAACTTTAATGCATGGCGTCGGAAAGTGATTTTTGGGATGCAACTCCTGAAAATCTACTATGTGATTTCTAAGAAGAAACCCTACTCTGAAGAAGATTCTGAGTCTGAAGCCTCTTGGGCTAGAATGATCACTTCTAGAGGAGTTATCTTCTTAATTGTCTGGCCGATCATCTAGCAGATACTTACACCAATAAGCCTTCAGCAAAGGAAATCTGCAATGCTCTGGAGAACCAGTATAAGGATGAGGAGAAGTTGTCCAATTCTCACCTCAATGACATGTTTCTGGACTTTAAATTCCAAGATGACATTAAGGTTTTGCCTCAAGTCAAAGAGCTTGAAAAGCTTGTTATGAAACTAAAGGATAAAAAGATCAATCTTTGTAAACTGAAGAATGAAAAGATCAGTCTTTGTCAAACCTTCATTTCTGGTGTAATTATCAATAAACTTCCTTTATCTTGGATGTTATTCTCCACTGACATTCGGAGAAGAAAAAGACAGGTGACTCCGTCTGATTTGAAGAGGTTCATTCAGATTGAGTACGAGATTCGGACTCGCACGAGGACTAAGCTCCTTTACTAAGCAGAAGGCGTATGCTAATATAGTGGCTGCTAACTTTGAGAATGGTAGTAGTTCTTCTTCCAAGAAGAAGAAGAAATCTTTTAACAAAAAGAAGAACTAGAATCCGAAGAACCTGAACGTTCAGAAGAAAGAGATCAAGAAGAGCGGCAAATGTTTTAACTGTGGGAAGCAAGGGCAATTTGCCAAGGATTGCAAAGCACCAAAGAAGAGAACATCACACAATGTCAATCAAATTGACAATTGTGTGGCTATGCTCTTTCAGGTGTCAACTCCCAGCAACGTCTCTGGTTGGTGGTTAGATACAAGTGATACCTGTCATGTTTTCTTCAACAAAGATCTGTTCTTTTCTTATGTTGCTACCAAAGTGAACGTATCAATAATTGATCGTTCTATAGCTCCTATTCTTGAAACTGGGACTGTGATGCTAACTCTCTCTTTAGGAAAGTCTCTCACATTGAAGGATGTAAACATGTTCCTTTAATTATCAAAAATTTAATCTCTGGAAGCCTGTTGTGTGATGCAGGTATGAGGCTGGATTTCCAAGGAAAAAATGTTGTGTTATCCTTTAAAAAATATATATTTTGACAATACATATCGTACTGATAGTATGTATAAGATCAGTACCATTGTACCCAAGTCAGTTATAAATGAAGTATCCTCTTCTGCCTACTCCTCTGTGTTATGACACAATAGACTTGTAGGATCTGAAATAGATACACTAGAACACTAGAGGGGGGGGTGAATAGTGTTCTTTTAAAATTATTGCAAAGTAGATAATAAATTGCAAAGAAAAAATGGCAATCTCAGAAATTTGCAAACACAAACACAAGGATTTTATACTGGTTCCACCAAACCGGTGTACATCCAGTCCCCAAGCAAATCCCGCTTGAGAGTTTTCACTATGATTTTGAATAAACTTACAAAATCAAACGCAAACCTGACCAATTTGCAAGTCCCTGCAAATTGCAATACCAATTGACAAACTCCTTGCCAATTTGAACACCAATCTCTAACCCAAGAGACTAACCCTCTCACAACCGAGAGAAAACTTGTTGAAGAAGAACACAATGATCCTATAAGCCTTGAATGTGTAATAATGTGCAGCAGTGGCTTAGGATTCTTTTAATCTCTGTAAAATTGCCTAATTGATTTGTTTTTGATGAAAGTATATAGGAAATTTTAGAAACTCTTCTTTTTCAGAAAATCAGAATGTTTTTCACTTGGAAAATTGCTCTAGAATCAAAGCTTATGGGTATGTATATATCATCCATTTTTCTGAACAAATAACCTATATATACCCCTGTTTGTGGAAAAATTTGTAATAAGAAAATAAGGAAAGAACTGTATTTGATTTTATTCTCTCTAACTGCTTAGAAAAATGAAAAACTGTCTCTTGTAGTCGACTACTGTAGTCATTAGTCGACTACACTGAGTTCAGACAGACTCTGTGTTTTCGGAAAATGTTCTCAGTAGTCGACTATAATGATAATTAGTCGACTACACTGAGTTCAGACAGAAACTTGAAAACTTATATTTTTCTTCAGTAGTCGACTACTGTAGTCATTAGTCGACTACACTGTAAAAAGACAGAAACTTATGTTTCTGTCAAACATCTCAGTAGTCGACTATAATCTCTATTAGTCGACTATACTGTAAAAAGACAGAAACTTGTATTTGAGTTATATACATGAGTAGTCGACTACTATCCTAATTAGTCGACTATTGATCTGATTATCAAAAATCCGATCCTTAACTCTGTTGAGTTTGTTGTTATTTATAGGGGATTAAGGGGTGTAACCGCCCCCTTAATTCGCTCCTAAGTGGGGCTAATGGGATGTAACCACCCCTTAAATCACTCCTGAGTGGAGTTGTGATCCCCTCAGATCGTGGGAAACGGTTTTGAAACTGTTCAGCTCGTGTTTGAACGAGTCAAACGCAAAATCCGCGTTCTGGCGTGAATTCTGCATTCAAACGCAGTGTCTGGAAGCTCGGACGCAGCGATTGGAAGCTCGGACGCAGCGATTGGAAGCTCGGACGCAGCGATTGGAAGCTCGGACGCAGCGATTGGAAGCTCGGACGCAGCGTCTTATTGGAAGCTGCGTTTGGCGGCTTGAAAGCTGCGTTTGGCAGCAGATGGCAGCTGCGTTTGAGCTGCGTTTGCAGCTTTTGGAGCTATGTTTGCGCTGCGTTCGTGGCTATGAACACGGTGCGTCTTGATGCTGGTACGCGGGGAGGACTTCCACGTCTTGATTTGAAGAGACCGTCGATTTGTAGTGCAACTTTGTGGACTTATCATCCTATTGATGAGGATTGATAAGTGGGTTGTCAGAGGTTTAGTGTTAACGTGACAGGATTTGTGTTGCGATTGGAGCAACTTTGTGGACTTATCATCCTATTGATGAGGATTGATAAGTGGGTTGTCAGAGGTTTAGTGTTAACGTGACAGGATTTGTGTTGCGATTGGAGCAACTTTGTGGACTTATCATCCTATTGACGAGGATTGATAAGTGGGTTTTGTTAGAGGTTTAGTGTTAACGTGACAGGATTTGTGTTGCGATTGGAGCAACTTTGTGGACTTATCATCCTATTGATGAGGATTGATAAGTGGGTTGTCAGAGGTTTAGTGTTAACGTGACAGGATTTGTGTTGCGATTGGAGCAACTTTGTGGACTTATCATCCTATTGACGAGGATTGATAAGTGGGTTTTGTCAGAGGTTTAGTGTTAACGTGACAGGATTTGTGTTGCGATTGGAGCAACTTTGTGGACTTATCATCCTATTGACGAGGATTGATAAGTGGGTTTTGTTAGAGGTTTAGTGTTAACGTGACAGGATTTGTGTTGCGATTGGAGCAACTTTGTGGACTTATCATCCTATTGAAGAGGATTGATAAGTGAATTTGTTAGAGGTTTAGTATTAACATGACAGGATTTTTGTGTTGCGATCGGAGCAACTTTGTGGACTTATCATCCTATTGACGAGGATTGATAAGTGGTTTGTCAGAGGTTTAGTGTTAACGTGACAGGATTGTGTTGCGATGGGAGCAACTTTGAGGACCTATCGCTCTATTGACGAGAGTCGATAAGTTGATTTTGTCAGAGGTGTTTGATATTAACGTGACAAGAGAATGTTGTGATCGGAGCAACTTTGTGGACTTATCATCCTATTGACGAGGATTGATAAGTGGGTTTTGTCAGAGGTTTAGTGTTAACGTGACAGAATTTGTGTTGCGATTGGAGCAACTTTGTGGACTTATCATCCTATTGATGAGGATTGATAAGTTGATTTGTCAGAGGTTTGGTGTTAACGTGACAGGATTGTGTTGCGATGAGAGCAACTTTGAGGACCTATCGCTCTATTGACGAGAGTCGATAAGTTGATTTTGTCAGAGGTGTTTGATATTAACGTGACAAGAGAATGTTGCGATCGGAGCAACTTTGTGGACTTATCATCCTATTGATGAGGATTGATAAGTGGGTTTTGTCAGAGGTTTAGTGTTAACGTGACAGGATTGTGTTGCGATTGGAGCAACTTTGTGGGCTTATCATCCTATTGACGAGGATTGATAAGTGGATTGTCAGAGGTATGGTGTTAACATGACAAGAATTTGTTGCGATCGGAGCAACTTTGAGGACTTATCGCTCTATTAAGGAGAGTCGATAAGTTGGAAGTGTTGCGATCGGAGCAACTTTGAGGACTTATCGCTCTATTGACGAGAGTCGATAAGTTGATTTTGTCAGAGGTGTTTGATATTAACGTGACAAGAGAATGTTGCGATGGGAGCAACTTTGTGGACTTATCATCCTATTGATGAGGATTGATAAGTGGGTTTTGTCAGAGGTTTAGTGTTAACGTGACAGGATTGTGTTGCGATGGGAGCAACTTTGTGGACTTATCATCCTATTGACGAGGATTGATAAGTTGATTTGTCAGAGGTTTGGTGTTAACGTGATAGGATTGTGTTGCTGCGATTGGAGCAACTTTGAGGACTTATCATCCTATTAAAGAGGATTGATAAGTGGGTTGTCAGAGGTGTGATATTAACGTGACAAGAATGTGTTGCGATCAGAGCAACTTTGAGGACTTATCATCCTATTGAAGAGGATTGATAAGTGGATTGTCAGAGGTGTGATATTAACGTGACAAGAGGATGTGTACTTGTGACTTGCACAATATTTTAGGGACTAGCGTCTCGCTGGGGAGAATTGCTATGTGAGTTTATCATCAAAAGCGATGAATTTTGATACTAAGATTTAAACAAGATTTTGAAGACTTAGTGTCTTGCTGGGGAAGATTGCGATTTGCACAATTTTGAGGACCTATCATCCTATTGGTAAGGATTGATAAGTTGATTGTCAGAGGTGTATTATTGTTAACGTGACAAATTGGGAGCGATGCAAGCTATATTCATACTCTGTGGGGTGATGATCGTCAGAAGTGTAATGTTAACTTGACGATGAAAGATTTATTACTCTTAATCCAATGGATTCTAAGTAACCAACCCCCAGTCTTGATTAAGACTTAGTAGGGGAATAAAAAAGAGATAGACAAGGCACATCACCTAGTGGGGCACTATTCATAAAGTCAGAATAGAGGCACATCACCTGGTAGGCCATTATCTGATGAGTTTGACTATCAGAGGTAACTGTTAACGTGATAGTTTTGGTGGACCCGCCATCCTACTTGAAGAGGATTGGTGGGGAAATTTGGAGGAAAAGGACTATCAGAGGTGATCATTAACGTGATAGTTTTGGTGGACCCGCCATCCTACTTGAAGAGTATTTGTGGGGGAATTTGGAGAAACTAGACTATCAGAGGTAACTGTTAACGTGATAGTTTTGTGGACCTACCATCCTATTAAAGAGGATTGGCAAGTTGATGGACTATCAGAGATAAATGTTAACGTGATAGTTGTTGGACCTGCCATCCTACTGAAGATGATTGGCTTCAATAGTCGTAGTATCTTCTTCTTTTGACTGAGAAGATTGGGCTTGGTCCGATTGCTCAGGAGAAGATTGGGCTTGGTCCGATTGCTCAGGTGGATCCTGCCTACTTTGTTCTTCAGCTTTGATCCTAGCAATAATCTTTTGAGCCTGTTCGCCTTGAGAGATTAGTTGTCTCCAAGAACGACATTCTGCAACCCTCATTTGTGCTAGAAGGTTGGTCTGCAAGTTGTGCCGACAGGTCTCTACTAAGGTAGACTGTGTCATACCTGACGAACACCGGAGAGCCATGGTTCGAAACCTCTTGACGAAGGCTTTGACGAACTCCCTCTTCTTCTGCTTAGTGGCAAGAAGGGTATGGATGGAGACTTCTGTATTCTCTTCAAAGAATCTCTTCAAAGAATCTTGATAGGAAGAGTCTCTCTAAATCTGCCCACCTTTGGATACATCCGGCAGGTAGTTTTCTGAACCATTCAAAGGCAACTCCCTTGAGGGTGCCAATGAATAATCGAGCCAGTATGGCGTCGTTTGATATCACATTTCCAGTCTGTGACTTGAAATGATAGATATGTTGGTTCGGTGATCCCGTGCCGTCAAAAGTTTGTAGCGTCGGAACTTCGAATTTTGGAGGATAAGGGGCTGCATCCCATTCGGCAGGATAGGGTCTGACAGCTCCCTCTTCTTGGAGCTCGCTTCTGTTGGCCATGGCATTGAGGCGGGCTTCCAATTCTTCCATTTTAGCAGACTGGAGATTATACTCGTTCTCAGTCTCTCTTCCTTCATCAGAGGAAGATTCCAGGTTGTGGGCTTCTTGGTCAGAAGCCGTGTCATCAACCACTTTT
>NC_033803.1:70143749-70146387 GCF_001876935.1 Asparagus officinalis | reverse complement strand
CATGGATTTTTGGTGTCGTTTCTTCCTGTGTGGCTTGAAACACCGAAAGAAAGTTGGAAGTGCCAGAGGTATGATATTAACTTGGCATGAATTTTCACCTAAAGTAAAATTCAAAAATTTATTATCACTAGGATAATTCCAGAAAATCTTTAATCTGCTGGGGATTTTATAATGAAAACTTGCTATTCTTATTGAAACTATGATTTTGAATACATAGACTTTGTCATTTTTACAGAAAAAGACTAACCGGCAACGCGTGTTAGGCGTAGGCTTATCTCTAATTAGGGATCGAGATAAAGTCCCCCATGCGTGTAAGGCATGGATTTTAGTGTTATTAATAACAACCTGCTACGATGTTGAATATGTAGACTTTGTTACTATTTCTTCCTGTGTTATATTTTCACTCGAAACACTGAAAGAAAATTGGAAGTGCCAGAGGTGTAGTATTAACTTGGCATGAATTTTCACTAAGAGTGAAATTCAGAAATTTTCTTTGTTATCACTAGGATAATTCCAGAAAATCTTTAATCCGCTGGGGATTTTATAATGAAAACTTGCTATTCTTGTTGAAAAAGAATTAACAAGTTCATTTGGGGGGTTTGACTGTTAGAGGTGTGATGTTAACCTAACAGTATTTTATGGACCTATCGTTCATAACTTGTTATTCTTGTTGAAAAAGGATTAACAAGTTCATTGGGGGGTTTGACTGTTAGAGGTGTGATGTTAACCTAACAGTATTTTATGGACCTATCGTTCAATTGAAAAGAGTCGATAAGTTGATTTTTTGTCAGAGGTGTAGTGTTAACGTGACAGGATGTGTGTTGCGATTGGAGCAACTTTGTGGACTTATCATCCTATTGACGAGGATTGATAAGTGGGTTGTCAGAGGTATGGTGTTAACGTGACAGGATTTGTGTTGCGATTGGAGCAACTTTGTGGACTTATCATCCTATTGACGAGGATTGATAAGTGGATTGTTGTCAGAGGTATATTGTTAATGTGACAGGAATGTGTTGCGATTGGAGCAACTTTGTGGACTTATCATCCTATTGACGAGGATTGATAAGTGGGTTGTTGTCAGAGGTATATTGTTAACGTGACAGGAATGTGTTGCGATTGGAGCAACTTTGTGGACTTATCATCCTATTGACGAGGATTGATAAGTGGGTTTTGTTAGAGGTTTAGTGTTAACGTGACAGGATTTGTGTTGCGATTGGAGCAACTTTGTGGACTTATCATCCTATTGACGAGGATTGATAAGTGGATTGTTGTCAGAGGTATATTGTTAACGTGACAGGAATGTGTTGCGTTTAGAGCAACTTTGTGGACTTATCATCCTATTGACGAGGATTGATAAGTGGGTTGTCAGAGGTATGATGTTAACATGACGGGAATTTGTTGCGATCAGAGCAACTTTGTGGACTTATCATCCTATTGACAAGGATTGATAAGTGGATTATTGTCAGAGGTATATTGTTAACGTGACAGGAATGTGTTGCGATTGGAGCAACTTTGTGGACTTATCATCCTATTGACGAGGATTGATAAGTTGATTTGTCAGAGGTTTGTTGTTAACGTGACAGGATTTGTGTTGCGATTGGAGCAACTTTGTGGACTTATCATCCTATTGATGAGGATTGATAAGTGGGTTTTGTCATAGGTTTAGTGTTAACGTGACAGGATTGTGTTGCGATGGGAGCAACTTTGTGGACTTATCATCCTATTGACGAGGATTGATAAGTTGATTTGTCAGAGGTTTGGTGTTAACGTGATACACTTATCATCCTATTGACGAGGATTTATAAGTGAATTTGTCAGAGGTTTAGTGTTAAACGTGACAAGGAAGGTGTTGCGATTGGAGCAACTTTGTGGACTTATCATCCTATTGACGAGGATTGATAAGTGGATTGTTGTCAGAGGTATATTGTTAACGTGACAGGAATGTGTTGCGATTGGAGCAACTTTGTGGACTTATCATCCTATTGACGAGGATTGATAAGTGGGTTTTGTCAGAGGTATGATGTTAACGTGACAAGATTTGTGTTGCGATTGGAGCAACTTTGTGGACTTATCATCCTATTGAAGAGGATTAATAAGTGAATTTTGTCAGAGGTGTGATATTAACATGACAGGAATTTGTGTACTTGTGATTTGAACAAGATTTTGGGGACTAGCGTCTCGCTGGGGAGAATTGCTAAGTGAGTTTATCATCAGAAGCGATGAATTTTGATACTAAGATTTTAAAGACTTAGTGTCTTGCTGGAAGGTTGCGTGATTTGAGCAATTTTGAGGACCTATCATCCTATTGGTAAGGATTGATAAGTTGATTGTCAGAGCTGCAATTCATACTCTGTGGGGTGATGATCGTCAGAAGTGTAATGTTAACTTGACGATGAAAGATTTATTACTCTTAATCCAATGGATTCTAAGTAACCAACCCCCAGTCTTGATTAAGACTTAGCAGGGGAATAAAAAAGAGATAGACAAGGCACATCACCTAGTGGGGCACTATTCATAAAGTCAGAATAGAGGCACATCACCTGGTAGGCCATTATCGGATGAGTTTGATTATCAGAGGTAACTATTAACGTGATAGTTTTGTGGACCCGCCATCCTTCTTGAAGAGGATTGGTGGGGG
>NC_033803.1:70141815-70142749 GCF_001876935.1 Asparagus officinalis | reverse complement strand
ACAATACATGAAGATAAAGCACTATACGTCCCTTGCACAATTCAAATTTGGAAGCACTATACGTCCTTGGACATCACTTTGTTACCCAAAAACATCCTTAAATCAAGAACTCAACCCAAATCTACTTCTAAACTAGCATCATACCAATATTGCTAAAATTTTAAAATTAAAAAATTAGGGATCTCATCAAATAAAGATAACTATAATACAAAAATCCATAAAATTGAAAGAAAAAACAAAAACATTCAGGAAACCTGCACTGCATGAGGTTGGAGGATCCTTCTGCAAGTCCTTCAACTCCTTCAAAATCCTCTTCGACGCCATCAGCAATCAAACAACCTACTGAACAAAATAACACCGAACAACATCAGATCTATCCAATTTTTAAAAAAAAATATCCAGGGGAAAAAATGAAAAACTTTATGAGGGTGATGAAGAATTCCTCTCCTCAGAAGTGTTTTCCGACGAAAAATACCACAAAATCCCCAAAAAAAATGCAAATGAAAAAATAGAAAATTGAAGAAAGAGGAGAGACCTTTGGCGACGTACTGGATCTCGCCGTCGGGGGCGTTGGTGAGGAACCACTTGGCGTTGGTGAGAAAGAGAGGAGAGAGTGTGTGTGAGATTGGATTGTAGAGAGAGAGAAGGGGGAGCGTGGTAGGCGGAGTGCCGAAGTGGGTTGGCGGCTGTAGTTGGAGACTTGGAGGGGAGTTAGGGTTTAGGTATGATGGGTTTTAAGTGAACATCAACGGGTCAGGTCGGGTATGTGTTACGGGTTAAAAATGCAGCGTTAAATTCGGTCGGTTCGGGCGGTTCGGGTTGAAAATTTTTCAACCCGACCCGAACCGACTTGTAAATAAAACCGACCCGAACCATTAAATTTCGGTCGGTTCGGTCGGTTTTTTCGGTTTGGACCGAACCATGCTCACCCCTA
>NC_033803.1:70128348-70141549 GCF_001876935.1 Asparagus officinalis | reverse complement strand
TCCTGATCGATCTTAACTCGTGCTGGCGAGCCGACCGTAAGGCGAACCTGGAATCGAACATATCTGACATCTATGCGATTTAGGCTCGTGCCAGAGAACCGAGCGTGCGAGCTCTTCTCGCAGGCAAATTTCTTGTAAGCCTATAGAGGTATTTTTTTTACCGTCTACAAGACCCCCTTCAAAGTTTTCAGACCTAAACTGGCTCACGTGTGGTCTGGAATACTTTGAATGAAGAAATTTTCGGCGAAGTAAGCGCACTTGATTTCTTTTAGGATTTTTAGCAAATCCTCAGCTATCAACGGGTTTGATGTGCCTTTACCGATCACCGTTTGAATCGGGCTAGCCATACTATTCCCCTCAGTATGATGAGTTGTCGAACAGTTTCTCTCAGGCTTAATGCTAAGATTTCTGCTCTAACCCTTAGCCGTCTGAGGCGTGGGTTTTAACCGTTTTAGCGAGGTCATTCTATTGGCTTTGTTTATAATTTTACCTTTAGTGGCGAGCGAGTCGTCCAGGCGAAATTAGTCTTTGGGAGCCAAGTTTCGCGCAACTCGTGAGGTCATGCCAAGTATTTGCAGGCGAAACCCTCCCTTTTTGAGGCGGGCCCAGATCTGACGGGAGATGAGCCACGTGTCTGCTGATAGGGCTTTGTGCTTCCCAGCTAAGGCGGCGCAGTCTCATCGGGTCGTGGCGATCGTGACTTGACAACACGATTTTCGTGTGTTTCGCCCCGCGACGCATCGTGGCCGTGGTTTTCGGGCTCAACCGTTGGATGCAGCCGCCAACCTCGGTTCTTTCGCTATACCGAGGGTGATCTGGGCCGTCGAATTTGATCGTGGCCACGTCTTCTGTCCGTTAGGGTTTTCGCTTTTTGAGGGCAGCTTAACAGTTGAGGCGAGCTCATCTCTTTGAGCCAGGTTCCCAGTTTCGGCGAACCGCTCAAATCAGGCGAGCTTAACAGTTGAGGCGAGCTCATCTCTTTGAGCCAGGTTCCCAGTTTCGGCGAACCGCTCAAATCAGGCGAGCTTAACAGTTGAGGCGAGCTCATCTCTTTGAGCCAGGTTCCCAGTTTCGGCGAACCGCTCAAATCAGGCGAGCTTAACAGTTGAGGCGAGCTCATCTCTTTGAGCCAGGTTCCCAGTTTCGGCGAACCGCTCAAATCAGGCGAGCTTAACAGTTGAGGCGAGCTCATCTCTTTGAGCCAGGTTCCCAGTTTCGGCGAACCGCTCAAATCAGGCGAGCTTAACAGTTGAGGCGAGCTCATCTCTTTGAGCCAGGTTCCCAGTTTCGGCGAACCGCTCAAATCAGGCGAGCTTAACAGTTGAGGCGAGCTCATCTCTTTGAGCCAGGTTCCCAGTTTCGGCGAACCGCTCAAATCAGGCGAGCTTAACAGTTGAGGCGAGCTCATCTCTTTGAGCCAGGTTCCCAGTTTCGGCGAACCGCTCAAATCAGGCGAGCTTAACAGTTGAGGCGAGCTCATCTCTTTGAGCCAGGTTCCCAGTTTCGGCGAACCGCTCAAATCAGGCGAGCTTAACAGTTGAGGCGAGCTCATCTCTTTGAGCCAGGTTCCCAGTTTCGGCGAACCGCTCAAATCAGGCGAGCTTAACAGTTGAGGCGAGCTCATCTCTTTGAGCCAGGTTCCCAGTTTCGGCGAACCGCTCAAATCAGGCGAGCTTAACAGTTGAGGCGAGCTCATCTCTTTGAGCCAGGTTCCCAGTTTCGGCGAACCGCTCAAATCAGGCGAGCTTAACAGTTGAGGCGAGCTCATCTCTTTGAGCCAGGTTCCCAGTTTCGGCGAACCGCTCAAATCAGGCGAGCTTAACAGTTGAGGCGAGCTCATCTCTTTGAGCCAGGTTCCCAGTTTCGGCGAACCGCTCAAATCAGGCGAGCTTAACAGTTGAGGCGAGCTCATCTCTTTGAGCCAGGTTCCCAGTTTCGGCGAACCGCTCAAATCAGGCGAGCTTAACAGTTGAGGCGAGCTCATCTCTTTGAGCCAGGTTCCCAGTTTCGGCGAACCGCTCAAATCAGGCGAGCTTAACAGTTGAGGCGAGCTCATCTCTTTGAGCCAGGTTCCCAGTTTCGGCGAACCGCTCAAATCAGGCGAGCTTAACAGTTGAGGCGAGCTCATCTCTTTGAGCCAGGTTCCCAGTTTCGGCGAACCGCTCAAATCAGGCGAGCTTAACAGTTGAGGCGAGCTCATCTCTTTGAGCCAGGTTCCCAGTTTCGGCGAACCGCTCAAATCAGGCGAGCTTAACAGTTGAGGCGAGCTCATCTCTTTGAGCCAGGTTCCCAGTTTCGGCGAACCGCTCAAATCAGGCGAGCTTAACAGTTGAGGCGAGCTCATCTCTTTGAGCCAGGTTCCCAGTTTCGGCGAACCGCTCAAATCAGGCGAGCTTAACAGTTGAGGCGAGCTCATCTCTTTGAGCCAGGTTCCCAGTTTCGGCGAACCGCTCAAATCAGGCGAGCTTAACAGTTGAGGCGAGCTCATCTCTTTGAGCCAGGTTCCCAGTTTCGGCGAACCGCTCAAATCAGGCGAGCTTAACAGTTGAGGCGAGCTCATCTCTTTGAGCCAGGTTCCCAGTTTCGGCGAACCGCTCAAATCAGGCGAGCTTAACAGTTGAGGCGAGCTCATCTCTTTGAGCCAGGTTCCCAGTTTCGGCGAACCGCTCAAATCAGGCGAGCTTAACAGTTGAGGCGAGCTCATCTCTTTGAGCCAGGTTCCCAGTTTCGGCGAACCGCTCAAATCAGGCGAGCTTAACAGTTGAGGCGAGCTCATCTCTTTGAGCCAGGTTCCCAGTTTCGGCGAACCGCTCAAATCAGGCGAGCTTAACAGTTGAGGCGAGCTCATCTCTTTGAGCCAGGTTCCCAGTTTCGGCGAACCGCTCAAATCAGGCGAGCTTAACAGTTGAGGCGAGCTCATCTCTTTGAGCCAGGTTCCCAGTTTCGGCGAACCGCTCAAATCAGGCGAGCTTAACAGTTGAGGCGAGCTCATCTCTTTGAGCCAGGTTCCCAGTTTCGGCGAACCGCTCAAATCAGGCGAGCTTAACAGTTGAGGCGAGCTCATCTCTTTGAGCCAGGTTCCCAGTTTCGGCGAACCGCTCAAATCAGGCGAGCTTAACAGTTGAGGCGAGCTCATCTCTTTGAGCCAGGTTCCCAGTTTCGGCGAACCGCTCAAATCAGGCGAGCTTAACAGTTGAGGCGAGCTCATCTCTTTGAGCCAGGTTCCCAGTTTCGGCGAACCGCTCAAATCAGGCGAGCTTAACAGTTGAGGCGAGCTCATCTCTTTGAGCCAGGTTCCCAGTTTCGGCGAACCGCTCAAATCAGGCGAGCTTAACAGTTGAGGCGAGCTCATCTCTTTGAGCCAGGTTCCCAGTTTCGGCGAACCGCTCAAATCAGGCGAGCTTAACAGTTGAGGCGAGCTCATCTCTTTGAGCCAGGTTCCCAGTTTCGGCGAACCGCTCAAATCAGGCGAGCTTAACAGTTGAGGCGAGCTCATCTCTTTGAGCCAGGTTCCCAGTTTCGGCGAACCGCTCAAATCAGGCGAGCTTAACAGTTGAGGCGAGCTCATCTCTTTGAGCCAGGTTCCCAGTTTCGGCGAACCGCTCAAATCAGGCGAGCTTAACAGTTGAGGCGAGCTCATCTCTTTGAGCCAGGTTCCCAGTTTCGGCGAACCGCTCAAATCAGGCGAGCTTAACAGTTGAGGCGAGCTCATCTCTTTGAGCCAGGTTCCCAGTTTCGGCGAACCGCTCAAATCAGGCGAGCTTAACAGTTGAGGCGAGCTCATCTCTTTGAGCCAGGTTCCCAGTTTCGGCGAACCGCTCAAATCAGGCGAGCTTAACAGTTGAGGCGAGCTCATCTCTTTGAGCCAGGTTCCCAGTTTCGGCGAACCGCTCAAATCAGGCGAGCTTAACAGTTGAGGCGAGCTCATCTCTTTGAGCCAGGTTCCCAGTTTCGGCGAACCGCTCAAATCAGGCGAGCTTAACAGTTGAGGCGAGCTCATCTCTTTGAGCCAGGTTCCCAGTTTCGGCGAACCGCTCAAATCAGGCGAGCTTAACAGTTGAGGCGAGCTCATCTCTTTGAGCCAGGTTCCCAGTTTCGGCGAACCGCTCAAATCAGGCGAGCTTAACAGTTGAGGCGAGCTCATCTCTTTGAGCCAGGTTCCCAGTTTCGGCGAACCGCTCAAATCAGGCGAGCTTAACAGTTGAGGCGAGCTCATCTCTTTGAGCCAGGTTCCCAGTTTCGGCGAACCGCTCAAATCAGGCGAGCTTAACAGTTGAGGCGAGCTCATCTCTTTGAGCCAGGTTCCCAGTTTCGGCGAACCGCTCAAATCAGGCGAGCTTAACAGTTGAGGCGAGCTCATCTCTTTGAGCCAGGTTCCCAGTTTCGGCGAACCGCTCAAATCAGGCGAGCTTAACAGTTGAGGCGAGCTCATCTCTTTGAGCCAGGTTCCCAGTTTCGGCGAACCGCTCAAATCAGGCGAGCTTAACAGTTGAGGCGAGCTCATCTCTTTGAGCCAGGTTCCCAGTTTCGGCGAACCGCTCAAATCAGGCGAGCTTAACAGTTGAGGCGAGCTCATCTCTTTGAGCCAGGTTCCCAGTTTCGGCGAACCGCTCAAATCAGGCGAGCTTAACAGTTGAGGCGAGCTCATCTCTTTGAGCCAGGTTCCCAGTTTCGGCGAACCGCTCAAATCAGGCGAGCTTAACAGTTGAGGCGAGCTCATCTCTTTGAGCCAGGTTCCCAGTTTCGGCGAACCGCTCAAATCAGGCGAGCTTAACAGCTTAGGCGAGCCCCATCTCTTTGAGCCAGGTTCCCAGTTTCGGCGAACCGCTCAAATCAGGCGAGCTTAACAGCTTAGGCGAGCCCCATCTCTTTGAGCCAGGTTCCCAGTTTCGGCGAACCGCTCAAATCAGGCGAGCTTAACAGTTTAGGCGAGCCCATCTCTTTGAGCCAGGTTCCCAGTTTCGGCGAACCGCTCAAATCAGGCGAGCTTAACAGTTTAGGCGAGCCCATCTCTTTGAGCCAGGTTCCCAGTTTCGGCGAACCGCTCAAATCAGGCAAGTTTAACAGTTTAGGCGAGCCCCACTTCTTGAGCCAGGTTCCCGGTTATGGCGAACCGCTCAAAACAGGCGAGACTAGCAGTTCAGGTGGGCTGCATCAAACTCCCACTTGGTCAAACCTTCAGATAGTTAGGACCAAAGCCACAATCCCCCGCCAATCCTCTTCAATAGGATGGCGGGACCCCCACTGTCATGTTAACGGTCACCTCTGACAAATCAACTTACCAATCCTCTTCAAAAGGATGGTAGGTCCTCAAAGTCGCTCCGATCGCGGCAATCCCTATCATGTTAACGATTACCTCTGATAGCCGACACCATCATTCCCGCAAATGATGTTGTCCAATCAATCGTCACACTCATACGTCCCTGAACGATTTGATTCTCCCAGCACCGTCTTTCCCATAAAAGGCGTTGTTGTTTGATAGTGGCCTACTATGCGATGTGCTGCTATTTCAGGGTTCGTCTTTGCCCCAAGAGAAGACAAATCAGGGTTCGTCTTCATCTTTGCCCTAAGATAAGCTTCCCCCCTAGACTCCAACTGGTGCATGAGTCTAAACTGCCCCCTTACACTCCAACTGGTGCATGAGTCTAAACTGCTCCTACCCTCCGACTGGTATACGAGGTTAAACTGCTCCCTTAAATCCAAACGCCTCGAAAGGCTAAGGATAGAGGAGAAATTTTAGCATTGAGCCTAAGAGAGACTCCTCGACAACTTACCATGCTAAGGGCAAGAGCATGGCTAGTCCAACTCAAACGGCAGTTGGTAAAGACAAATCAAGTCCGTTGATAGCTGAGGGTTTGCTCAAAATCCTAGAAGGCGATCATCAGCTGCGAGTGAAGAGCAGGGATCACTTTACGGGACTTCATATCCAAAGTGTTCCAGACCCCATGCGGCCTGATTCAGGTCTGAAAACTTTGGAGGGGGTTTTGTAGGCAATAAAAATTGCCTTTAAATCCTTATCAGAGAAGTTCAGAACAAAACTGCTAAAACCTCACCCGAAATAGCGAAAAAGGGGAAAACGCAGATATCTCCCAAACCGTAAGGAATTTGGCAAAACGGAGGAAGCGAATCGGCTTGGTTCGGATGGCTCCATCTCGTCGAGATAGGCGATTTTCATATATAATTCGTCCAATTCCGACTTACGGTTTGAAAGTTACGGCCTATTCTTCAATCCATGCTCAGGAGCTCGCCTGCAGCTCAAATTCGCCTGCAGTCCCAAATCCGCCTGCAGACCCAAGTCTGCCTGCGCACCTGAGCTCGCCTGCAAACCCAGTTCGCCTGCTAGCTCGCCTGCAGACCCAAGTCCGCCTGCAGTCCCAAACTCACCTGCAGACCCAGTTCGCCTGCAAGCTCGCCTGCAGACCCAAGTCTGCCTGCAGTCCTAAGCTCGCCTGCAGACCCAAGCTGCAGACTCGCCAGCTCACTGTCAACTGCCCACTTGGAGTATGGGAACAGTTACATCAGTGGTCAAATCCCACAAATCAAGGGAGAGGGCACAATACTCCAGGCCCGTCAGATGGCCGTCCACAGTACGAATGAGCGGACAGGCGCCGAAACAGCCTGCACCCTCATAAATGCGGCTCACCTCAGTTGTCCAGGTGAAGGGACGAGAGCCGCCAACGCTCGGTGGTTGGTCAGATCCACGCAAGCATCTGACAGCCGTTGTCACGCATACGAGGAGGGGCTTTCCCACTCCTATGTAGCGTGATGCAGAGCACAGCTCTTCGAATGACCATTGACGGTACGAATGAACAGCAGGACGTCTCCGAACAACGTGTGGTCACATCCCATAATTCAAGGAGCAGTCAAGCTATCTCCCTCACCTCTATTAGTGGTCAAATCCCATGAATCAAGGGATGGCCCATGTCATCCCTTGCCTGTTAAAACCCATCTTCAGCAGCATGAAGAGGGGGATTGGCCGTTGCATATTCTGCTGGCTAATCTCCCAAAGGTTGAACCTGGACCTTTGCCAAAGGCTCCCTCATTTGAGAACCGAAGCTCCGGCTCCGGCATCAACTTCGATCGGATCGTCCAAGGGAAGCAGACTCGGCACGAGCACCGAGCGAGGCATCCTATCGCCACCTAAAGTCCCCACACAAAACAAAGAGGGCCTTCCCTCTGCTTCTGTTGTAAACATTTGATTTGTTAGTTTGTAATAAGCTTTCTTATAAATACAAACGAAACTCCTTTCTTCGGAAGAATCAAATTTTCACCCTACAGAAGATGGCGACCACAGTGGGAGAATCCGTTCATTCAGATGAATTGGTGGTGGCGCAGTCTGACGAAGTTGCTGCAGGGACTACTGTTGAGTCCCTTGTGATCAAATTCGAAGGGTACTTACAATCGTCCTCTTCTCGCAGCAATACATCTCGCGATGGTTGCAGAGTCGTGCGGGTGGCCCAGCCCCAAGAGGCCGAGGCAACCAAGCCTGAGGGATCTGCCCAAGCCGAGGCAGGGGGTTCTTTTCCCCCCAAACCAGTTGAGGCCGAGCTGAGATTCGAGAATACGGGTCTAGGAGCTACTGAGTGGGTCGATGAACGATCCTCGCATACCCCTGTGCAAAAGGAATCAACCATTCGTGTCGACGCAGAATACGCCTCCGCCGTCGACATGAACGCTCCTCGTTCAAAAAGATCCAAACAGCGGCAACGAAAAGCTCTCGCTCGTTTCGAGGCACAATCCCTCATCCCCCACGACAGCCTGAATTATTATTCAGGCTTGAAAAGAATCAACCTCTTGAGCCAGGTTTTAATTTTTGGCGAACCGCTCAAATCGGGCGAGCCTAACGGCTTAGACAAGCCCAACCTCTTGAGCCAGGTTCCCAGTTTTGGCGAACCGCTCAAATCGGGCGAGCCTAGCAGTTTAGGCGAGCCCCACTCTGTGAGCAAGGTGCTCAATTTTGGTGAACCAAGGGCACCTGGCGAACTCTGCAGTTCAAGAGGTCTTCGTCAAACAAGCGGACTTCACCAATCTCGCCTGACGGCCCAAGTTCGCCAGAAAGGCGAAGCAACATCTCGCCAGACAGGCGCAGGCACACTGTACCAATCTCGCCTGACAGGTGAACCTCGCCAGCCTGAACCTCGCCAACACGCTCACGCTCGACGATTGCTCAGCAGTGGCAATGTCGGAGACTTCAAGCTCAGTTCAGGGCAAGCACACAAATGTGCACATGACTGACATCCCTGACGAGATATCCAGGAGACTCGATGAGCAACAAGCAACCATCGACTCCCTGAAGGAGATGTTGGAGCAGCTCCTGAGCGAGAAGAAGAGGAAAAGAGAGAGGACTTCGCGGGCTTCGCATAAATCCTTGAAGCACAAAGAGAGGGTGCCTACTCCTTCTCACTCCTCATCCGAGTCATCTAGAGGAGCGTCATCTTCGGGTCATAACCAAAGAGACAAGATGTTTGACGATCTCCAAAGTCAACTCGACGCCTTGAAGCTCCAGAAGCATGCGAACAAGCTGGGGGTTGTCAGACCGTATCCAATTGAATGGGATGCGGTCTCCTACCCAGCAAAGTTCGAGCCGCTGGACCTCCTACAGTTCAATGGCAAGGGTTCTCCTACCCAGCACCTCTACTACTTCCAGGCGCAAACTGGACACATAGTGGGAAACGATCCCATTATGACTCGACTGTTCATTGGTACCCTCAAGGAGGTCGCTTTTGAATGGTTTCGCAGATTGGAGCCTGGGTCCATCACCTGCTGGAAGGACATGGAAAGGCTCTTCGTGGCCAGATTCTTCGATGATGACACAGAAGTATCTATGGCCACCCTGCTAACTGTGAAGCAGAGGAAGACAGAGTCTGTAAGCAGCTTTGTCAAGAGATTCAGAAACCGATCGTTGCATTCCCGCGATCGAGTTTCCGAGGCCACGCTCATCGAGATGTGCCGGAACAATCTCTCCATCAGCGTTCTGTCCAATATGGGCGCTGTTGAAGCTCGCTCATGGAAAGACTTACTTCGCCAAGGAGAACAAGTCGAGAGCATGCTCAAGCATATGGGTGACGAAGACCCGCATGAATTTCGAGGGGATGATGACCAAGATGCCTTGGTAGTGGAGACCGATCCCTCATATCTTCCAAATTTCCCCCGTTGATCCTCTTCAATAGGACAGCGGGCCCACATAGTTGCTCTAATCGCGACAATCTTGTCAAGTTAACACTACACCTCTGACAATCTCCCGTCGATCCTCTTCAATAGGACGACGGGCCTACAAAGCTATCACGTTAATAATCACCTCTGATAGTTCTTCTACACTCCAACTGGTGCATGAGTTTAAACTGCTCCCTTAACACTCCGACAAGTACACGAGTATAAACTGCTTCTTCTGATCCTCCAACTGGTATAAGAGGTTAAACTATTCCCTACACTTCCACTTCTTGAGCCAGGTTCCCAGTACGGGCGAACCGCTCAAATCAGGCGAGCCTAACAGTTAGTCGAGCCCCACTTCTTGAGCCAGGTTTCCATTTGTGGCGAACCGCTCAAAACAGGCGAGACTAGCAGTTCAGGTGGGCTGCATCAAACTCCCACTTGGTCAAACCTTCAGATAGTTAGGACCAAAGCCACAATCCCCCACCAATCCTCTTCAATAGGATGGCGGGACCCCCACTGTCACGTTAACAGTTACCTCTGACAAATCAACTTACCAGTCCTCTTCAATAGGATGGTAGGTCCATAGAGTTGCTCAAATCGCAATAAACTCCCACTGTCATGTTAACACTACACCTCTGACAAAATCAACTTACCAATCCTCTTCAAAAGGATGGTAGGTCCTCAAAGTCGCTCCGATCGCGGCAATCCCTATCATGTTAACGATTACCTCTGATAGCCGACACCATCATTCCCGCAAATGATGTTGTCCAATCAATCGTCACACTCATACGTCCCTGAACGATTTGATTCTCCCAGCACCGTCTTTCCCATAAAAGGCGTTGTTGTTTGATAGTGGCCTACTATGCGATGTGCTGCTATTTCAGGGTTCGTCTTTGCCCCAAGAGAAGACAAATCAGGGTTCGTCTTCATCTTTGCCCTAAGATAAGCTTCCCCCCTAGACTCCAACTGGTGCATGAGTCTAAACTGCCCCCTTACACTCCAACTGGTGCATGAGTCTAAACTGCTCCTACCCTCCGACTGGTATACGAGGTTAAACTGCTCCCTTAAATCCAAACGCCTCGAAAGGCTAAGGATAGAGGAGAAATTTTAGCATTGAGCCTAAGAGAGACTCCTCGACAACTTACCATGCTAAGGGCAAGAGCATGGCTAGTCCAACTCAAACGGCAGTTGGTAAAGACAAATCAAGTCCGTTGATAGCTGAGGGTTTGCTCAAAATCCTAGAAGGCGATCATCAGCTGCGAGTGAAGAGCAGGGATCACTTTACGGGACTTCATATCCAAAGTGTTCCAGACCCCATGCGGCCTGATTCAGGTCTGAAAACTTTGGGCGCGGGTCGGTTTGTTCCGTCCCGCGCTCGCGCAGGTCAGTTGATTTTTTTTCTTCTTTTTTGTTCTCTTTCTTTGAGACTTGTCCTTTCGCGTGTTTGGTTCGCTTCGTTGATTTATATGCTTTGAGTTGATTGACGCGTGCGTGTTGATTGACGCATGCGAGCTGATTGGCGCGCGCGAGCTGACTGTCAAGCGCGCAGGTCACTTGATTCGCCGTTTTGCTTTAGGCGCTTGTCGGCGTCAGATAATCCTCTTAGACTCGGATAACAATGTTCGTCGTCTTCTCTCTGTCTCGAGCTGTGTGTGGATACGTATAGGCATTTTTAGACGCCTACACCAAGTCTGCCTGCAATCCCCAGCTCTGCCTGCAGTCTCAAATCCGCCTGCAGACCCCAAGTCTGCCTGCGCACCTGAGTTCGCCTGCACGATCAAACTCGCCCGCAGACCCAAGTCTGCCTGCAGTCCCAAACTCGCGAGGACAAACCTTCCTTATTTTCCGTGATGTGAGGAAGAGGGCACAGTATCCCAAGACCGTCAAGCGACCGCTCACAGTACGAATGATTGGGCGGGTGTCAAGTCGACCTGAGCATTCATAAATGCGACTCACCTCGGCTGTCTGAGCCAAGAGATGGATCCGCCGGCACTCGGCAAGCTGGCTAGAGCTCACTGTCAACTGCCCACTTGGAGTATGGGAACAGTTACATCAGTGGTCAAATCCCACAAATCAAGGGAGAGGGCACAATACTCCAGGCCCGTCAGATGGCCGTCCACAGTACGAATGAGCGGACAGGCGCCGAAACAGCCTGCACCCTCATAAATGCGGCTCACCTCAGTTGTCCAGGTGAAGGGACGAGAGCCGCCAACGCTCGGTGGTTGGTCAGATCCACGCAAGCATCTGACAGCCGTTGTCACGCATACGAGGAGGGGCTTTCCCACTCCTATGTAGCGTGATGCAGAGCACAGCTCTTCGAATGACCATTGACGGTACGAATGAACAGCAGGACGTCTCCGAACAACGTGTGGTCACATCCCATAATTCAAGGAGCAGTCAAGCTGTCTCCCTCACATGGTCAAATCCCATGAATCAAGGGATGGCCCATGTCATCCCTTGCCTACTAAAACCCATCTTCAGCCAGCATGAAGTGGGGGGGGATTGGCCGTTGCATATTCTGCTGGCTAATCTCCCAAAGGTTGAACCTGGACCTTTGCCAAAGGCTCACTCGTTTGAGAACTGAGGCTCCGGCAGCAACTTCGATCGGATCGTCCAAGGGAAGCAGACTCGGCACGAGCACCGAGCGAGGCATCCTATCGCCACCGAGGAACCCACGTTAAACAAGGAGGGCCTTTCCCTCCGCTTCTGTTGTAAACATTTGATTCATTAGTTTGTAATAAGCTTTCTTATAAATACAAACGAAACTCCTTTCTTCGGAAGAATCAAATTTTCACCCTACAGAGCTCTTGGTGCAGAATCGTCTCCACCGCAGTCGTGATCAACGTCGGTATGAGTAGTAGTTCTAGCTCTTGTAGTAGGAGTATTAGGACTCATTTTAACATCGGAAATTGGGATTTGCCCTTCATAATTAGAGGAGGAAGCCATTTGATTGAAGAATTAGAGAACAAAAGCGAGTAGTAGATAGTATTAGAGAGTATATTAGAGAGAAGTAGATGAGTTTTGGATGAGAAAAATAAATGAAAACCCCCTCTATTTATAGAGGCAACCCCCTATACAAATGACCAAAATACCCTCAAATTTTGATTGTTTTTTGACCGTTTTTAGGGTATTTTGGTCAAATAACACAAACTAGCCATTATGACCGTTCGGCCCGGCCCAGGCGACTCCGGCCGGTCTTTTACCTGGCCGGGCCGGGTCAGGCCCTATGCGAGCGCCGACAAAGTGGCCCGGGCCCGAAACCGCCGGGCCGGGTCAGGCCCTATGCGAGCGCCGACAAAGTGGCCCGGGCCCGAAACCCGGTTAGGCCCGAGTTTCCGGGCCTTGGACAGCCCTAAGCATGATAGTGTTGAACAGTGATTTTCAGGTTCTACTCTAAAGTTAGGAGAGGTAGTAGGTATATACCCACATGTTGACTAAAAATCAATAAGCATGGATGGGGGGAAAATCTCAGCATATAAAGTTTTGGCTGTACCAATGCAAGTGCTTTCATTTCTTTTCCACTCCATCATCTTCTCCTCTTTTCTTACTTGAGCAGATTTCCTTGTGACATGAAAGTAGAACACGAGGACAGAAAAACAGGAAAAACGTAGCTCATCCTCAACTGACATTTTTACCTCTAATCTGCAACTAATGACTTATAGACCATGTTTCAAAAAGCTCAGCTCTCCCAGTGCCATGATTATCTTTCTTCAACGCTTGGAGAGGAGAAAGCCTTGAATAAACTTTTCTCCTGCAACATCAAGTCATTAGTACAGGGTGAAGCTGATGTATGAAAAGCTAATGGAGCCACCAAGTTATATGGATGCATCAAAGTGCCAACAAAGTAGAAATAACTGCTAGTAATTGATACAGAGATGAAAAGATAAACTCCATTATTTACACTTGCAGGAGGACATTTCTAACTGTCTATATATGACAGGCCATATATTGTCATCATCCTCCCAAAATTCCCTGTACAAATCACCATACTCTCTATAGTACGTTCATATCCAAAAAACTGGTTTGACTTGGATCCTGGTCGATAAAT
>NC_033803.1:70118360-70128338 GCF_001876935.1 Asparagus officinalis | reverse complement strand
ATTGTTCATACGAAAAGGCAATCATCCGTGACCTGGTACTCCACTGGGTCAAACGAATAATCGCCGTTGAATTCCAATCCATCGTACCAGTTACTGTGAAAACCGGTCAGTGATGTAGAACCGGTATGCTGAAAAATGTCCATGCTGTTAAGCCCAATATTCTCAAAGCAACCAATATTTTGAAGAGAGGAAAGGGGTGATTCCTCAGGTAGAGAAACAAAGTCTTTTTCATTCTTGGCTCTCGGTTCTCTTAATGGAGACATCCAAATTTTCGACCCATCAGTCTCGTGTTTTACTCCAAAACCTTGAGAATCTACAGACCCGCGTTCAACTTGGACTGAAACAGAGTCACTCGTGCATATCACCGGTAATACCACTGTACTGTTGAGCGCTGGCTTGGTTCTAGTTGAGGCTGTCTTCTGCTCTGGATTACAAGCTACCGAGATAATAGATGTTGGAGGCAGCGACTGACTAGTGGTTGTCTGATGTATTTGGCCAGTAAGCGGCAGGTGTGAGCAATCCTCTAATGAACTGTTTGGCTCATGATCATGTTTTGAACGCTGCACGCACGATGTTAGAGGGATGCCATTGCTCCAGGGTTCTTGCTTTGGTGTGGAAGTTTCAACAGATGATATTGTCCCTATAAATGAGAGAACATCACTTAGTGGAGGGGCACTGCTTACTTTCCTAATATTAGGAACGTTAGGCTTCACTCTACCCATTTGATCTTTTAAACGCAAGGCTACTGTGCTCTTTACGTTGTTGGCAAAAATAGCGGGAGTTCTATTATACGCCTGGAAATTTTGGGTAATGGGCACATATCGGCCAGAAGCGCTGATTTGATTCATTGTGGCTGAGTTCTGGAAGTTAGCCCGGGGACCAGTAGGGTTGAAATCAGGTTGGATGTTTTTGACACTACTTCTCTCTTCATGTTGCTTCTGCAATCTACTCAAATAGAGACGGTATTTCTGCAGAATGAGCATTCAAATTAGATATGCTATGACTTTATTAAATTTAAAGAAAAACTAGATTTTAGAAATACAAAGAATTACAGATGTCTACGGCTAGACTATACTTATGCCAGATACATCATGTGCCAGGAAGATGAGGCTATGGAGCGTGCAGTAACAGTTAAGAAAAATAATTCATTTCATGACAGGAAAAAAAAACAATGAAGATTTTATAGAAAGAGGTAAATATTTGGCTATATATGCTACTTTTGCCTAGGAGAAAAGCAGAATACATGGAACGTCCAAGAAAACTATAAAGAGGAATAATTGCATAGTGCATATTGATGATCAAGAAATACTAAAAGAGTGATCACTTTTGTTATTTAGGATCAATTATTCGGCATGATGGTAAAATTGAGGATGATGTTGTACATGGAATCAGTTTAGGATGGTTAAAATGGAGAGTGATTCTAGAGTATGTGACCGTCAAGTATCTATGAGATTGAAAGAAACTTTTATAGACAGTTATAAGACCAAGAATGCTATATGGATCAAAATGTTGGGCAATTAAAAATCAACCCAGGCAAAAAATGGGCATAGCATAAATGAGAATGTTAAGATGGTGTTATGAATATACCCTAAAAGATAGAATAAAAAATGAGTGCATACGTAGGAGAATAGAGGTTGCTCCTATTAAGGATAAAATGAGTGAAACAATTTTGATGGTTTGGCCATGTACACAGGAAGGCGGTAAACGCACCGCTGATAAGAATTGAGAAGATCATATTTAATGGAGCAAAGCGGACTAGAGGTAGACCTAAAAGAATTTGGTTAGAAATAATTAAGAAGCCCACAGGTGCCCCAGCTCCGTAGTCATGCTAGCCGCCCCCCGCCCATGGTCTCGCACCCTTTTGCTTGCTTTTTTCCATTGAGATTCGTGAAAACAGAAAGAAAACTGACTCCTAAGATCATTTATCGATTCACAGCTTCGCCTTCCCTTCCTTCCTCGTGTGTACATCAATACCAAATAATACCTACAAGAAAAGAGTCTATATTGATAGAAATCTTTCTGTACCAGTTAAAATTAGATCATGTTTATGGCTTTAATATCTTATTTTTGAAGTTTATTCAATAATTTATGAAGAGATAAAAGTATTGTAAAAACTTGTGGGGCTCAAGTTTCTTACTCTTCTCGTGTAAGTAAACATTTAGATCTCCTGAATGTTTGGTTCATTTAGGGGTGTTTAAGGAGATAACACATGTTTTAATGTTCAAGTTTTTCAACCGTGGATCTCATGTCATGCATCAAACATCAAAAAATAGGCTGAGAACGTGAAAACACAGATATATTTTGTACGCGTATGAACTCCCCTGTACACTTAGCCAATTCAAACTAGCATATATATATATATATATATATATATATAATATATATATATATATATATATATATAATATATATATATATATATATATGAGAAAAGCGGAGGTGAGCTGGCAGGTAGGAAATTTCTACGCTGCAAGTGTATGACATGTGAGCCCCACACCAATGTGACTAGTAGGGGGTTCACATGTCATACACTTGCAGCGTAGGAAATTTCTACGCTGCCAGCTCCACCTCCCCGTTTCTCTCTCTCCTCTCTCTCTCCTCTCTCTCTCTCTCCTCTCTATATATATATTATAATATATATATATATATATATATTATATATATATATATATATGAGAGTTTCGCTAAGGTGACGTCTTAGGTAATCATCTAAGGACGCGGCCTAAAATCACATGATTGAGCTGCATTATGGATGATTCACTCCGTTGAACTTGATCTACATATTATAAAACCCCAATACACTAAGTTTGAGGTGAACCCGTCGTCGTTTGACCCTTCATCCACTCGTATCAATTTTAACGGGTTCGAATGAATAGAGCTTTTCACATGGCTCGACGGAGGGTCAAACGACGATAGGTTCACCCCAAACTTGGTGTGTTGGTGTTTTAGAATATGTAGATCAAGTTCAACGGAACGGATCATCCACAATGTAGCTCAATCATGTGATTTTAGGCCGCGTCCTTAGATGATTATCTAATGCGTCACCTTAGGAACATTTCATTTTAACAAGAGAAAATTGACAACAGCCAGAAGTCTCTGAAATTTCATTTTAACTAATTTATAATCTCCTCAAATAAATTCAGACATGATAAAGACTTGATTACAACATATCCCATCTTTCGCTCGCCCACTAAATCTAAAGCTAATATGATACGAAGTCTTCTAATAACCGACAGATGTCGCTTCTATTCCCACTACTGAACTCTTTGAGCAATCTTACAGATTACTTCGTATCTTAAAATTGGAAAAGAAGGGATAAGCTAACATGCCTAATGAGTTTGACTGTTTGTTACACACTTAACAAACTATGCACTAAAAGTGACTTCAACCTTTTCTTTTAGAATAAGAAATTCTTTATTTAATTTGCAAAAAAGTATATGAAATGAAAAGGTGTTTAAACCATGTAATTTCCAAGTGCATAAACATGATAAGCATAATATTGTTTCTTCAATTAAAATTTTGTTGTAGGGTCTAGCAGGGAAAAAATGCAAAATATATCAATACATCAGGAAAGATAAATAAAAGTTAACAAGAATTACAGCAAACAGTATTGCTAAAAGATCAAATTCTAGCAGCTAAGAAAGTGTGTTATCTTACCTGCAGGTGACTACCAACATTTTCTCTTGTTAACCCGGGGATATTCATCAAGTCAAGAATCTTCTTTGGACCAACTTCTGCGGATAGGAGTAATCATAAATCAACCATCAATAAAAAGTAAAATATGTCATCAGTCAAAGAAAGAGAGATTGGCATACTCACTGTCAAATCCTATTTCTTTCACAGCATTCACAAATTTTTGATGAAGATCCACAGACCACACAACTCTAGATTTCTTCACTGCTGCAGTATCGTTACATTCTTGATCCGAAGTTTCTTTGCTGTCCAAATCTTTTCGCTTTCCAAGACATCCTTGCCTGTCATCAAAATCCTCAGAAAAACTTCTACTCATTTGAATATCTTCACTGATATCATGGTCTTCAACCTCTTTCAGTTCGTGCATTTTCTTTCTATAAACATGTTGCCATATGTTTCTCAGCTCTTTCATTCTAATGGGCTTAAGTAGGTAATCGCATGCACCATGTTGAACCCCTTTCATTACCCTACTTGTTTCCCCATTCACGGACATCACTGCACGGATTCAAGTAATAAATCAAATGTTAATAACTTATACTTTATCGTGTTATCCCCATAAAAGCTACATGTTGTCACATAAATAACTAACTGATGACAGGGAGATCCATCTCAAGTCCAACTTGTTCCAGAAGCTCGAAACCATCCATGTCGGGCATATTGACATCGCTAATTACAATGTCAAACTTATCCCTTCTTCCACGAAGCAGGCTCAGTGCAACTGTTGCTAAGCCGCATGTTGTTACTGTATCACGGAGTAACAATTAGAATTTGTTAATTGCTATGAGATGAACTTATCAATATCCAATGTAACCACTTCGAAAAATGTCGTATCGTCAAAGATTAAAAGCTCAAGCGATTCAGGCATTCACAAGTATATATTAACTGTAGTTGACATTATTTTCTTGGCACCAATACTCCATTGAAACCTCATGTTTTACAAAGTTCAGTAAGAAAAATCCTCTGCTACTTGAAATTTGAAACTGACTCTCTTCTTTCATGTAGTACTAAAAAAAACCTTGCACTGCCTTAAATTTAGCATAAATATCCCAGTATTCAAGATAATACAAATATGTTTTTTGTTTAATTAAACAGAACAAGGGTTTTATGAGTTTGCTGCTAAATCTTGATAATACATGTGGATTCTTCTACGATTTACCCTCTGTCCTATTTTCCTGGCCTTTCTTCTCTTTTCCTTCCTTGATTTACTTCATGTAAAAGGTTAATGTGCAGAAACATCATATGAAACATGCACAGACAAGAACACAAGGAGTGTCCCCCAAATCACAAGTAAAAAACTACTAGTGAAGCTAACCAAAATAAGCATCTAAAAAGGAAATCAATTACTGCTATTTCAGACACTTGATCCTCTTTAGATATCTATTCCACTCCATTGAGCGTGTCAATATAAGTTTTGCTCGATATACATTCTTAACAAACAACATATCATCAAATCAAGCTTATGTCTAGTTATGAAAACATGCGCAATTTAAAGATATGCTTACTTATTTACTTAAAAAAAACTAGTTCCTAAGCCAAGAAAGATACCATTTTCAATCTCTAATGGTCGGATGGAAATAGAGCTGCAAGTTTAAATAGAGCAACTGGATTTGTAAATGCATTGTTTGGTCTACAATTTTGAAATTAGGAAAGGTAAATGGACTTGCATTTTGTTAGGAAAAAAAAAAACAAATGCTGCAGCCAATTTGGTGGGAGGAAAAGCTGCCGGATGAAACTAAAAAATGAATATAAATTCCACCTTATCCAAAAAAAAACTTTTAAACCCAGATAGAAAACTACCTCCACCAAAGTTTTCTTATATGGCAAAATTATATAGCTTTTGCGCTAATTATTTTGCACCAGACACTGAATTTGAAATGGAAATACATTTCCTAGAATAAAATTACAAACATTCAAACAATGAATTTGAAGTTGATTAACTGCATCAAATGATGCATGCAACATTTGCTGCTGCATTATTTGCAGAAATTTATTTTTGCAGCAAACCAAACAGCCCCTAAGTCCATTAACCCACAAACCAGTCCATTTCAAAAGCTCATCCAGACATAAAAACAAGCACCTGCAGTGCACCAGACCCAGCTGAACAAAACCAATCCGAAAAAAAAAAAAAAAACAAAAACCCATCAGAGGTTGAATCAAAACACCTTCATATGAGCACTTTCTGAGCATTTTCTCAAGGATTTTCATCCAAGTTGGGTCATCATCCACCACCAAAACCCGAAGGCCAACCGGAAAAGCCTCGGCCCGAGATGGGTTCTCCATTTCTAAGCTTAGAAGAAGAAGAAGAAGAAGAAGAAGAGAAAGGAGTAGGGGAGTCTTGAAGTGAATGTGCTAGCAAATATGAAGTTCTTTTCTTATATTATTTTTGGAGGAAGAACGAGGGACAACTTTGTAACGAATATTGGCGCCTGTGACAGTTGCCTCTACGTGGTGCCACGCTTTAGGTATTAGCTTTTGCTTTTTCATTTTACTATTAATATATAAAAATAGTTAAAACACATCAATAATACATTAATAATAATGTTGAATATTATATTGGAGATGATGATAATGAAGTTACTTTGTTGATAGGGCCTTTTTTTTTCCAATATCAGGGCATCTCCAACCCAGCATCAAAATGGTGCAAACAGTGCTTTTTGTTGCACTGTTCATTCTCCAACCCAGTCCCATTTTCTGCGCCATTTTGGTGTAGTTGAACAGTGCTGTACCAAATATGGCGTTACACTGTTCATCCACCCCATTACTGTTCATTTTTAAAAAAAAATTTAAATATTTATTTTTACCTCTTACTTAATATAAAAATAGATAAAAGAAAATAAACTGAGAATATTCTGAGAATATTCTTTTTTGGTGCAAAAAATGGTACAATGGGTTGGAGATGTATTACTGTTTGATATGATTTTTGCACCATTTTGATGCAAAATTTGCACCATTTTGATGCAATGGGTTGGAGATGGTCTCAGTCCCTGAAGTCTTTAACATTTTCATATTAGTCACTTAAATCGTCGAAATTGTCATTGGATCCTGTGTTTTCTGTATCTTGCGGTAGCAGCTCCTCTTGATTAGAGAGATTAATTTAAAACAACTTATAGAAATTAGAGAACCTATGTAGCAGTTTCTATGATTTGAGGGACTAATATTAAAACAACTTACAGGCGATTGAGATGCGAAATATTAATTTCAATGACGGAGGGGCTATTTTCAAATATTAAAGATTGAAGAGACTAATAGCTGCCCCCTTACAGTCTATTTATTACTGTTATCTAGTTTTGAAATCTAAAAGAATGCCATGAGTAATTATATTTTTATAGTGAATAAATGTGAAACAAGCTTAAACTAAATAGAAAATCACATCAAAATAATTCATTACGAGTAGGCTAAATAGCACTTAACTACCTTATAGTTTTACTCACTTTGCACTTATATACCTAAATTATTTTTATTAGCATTTACATAAATTAAGTTGTTTAAAATTGACGCATTTGTACCCTCAGCAAAGATGAAAATTTTCACCCGAATATTTTCAAATGACATTACAAATTAGTTTTAGAGTTTTTTAATTGTTACTGTTTGTTAAATTTACCTTATCGAAATTCTTGTTTTATTGTATCCTAATTCTAGTTTAAAAATAGAAATTGAATAGATTACACAGTAAATTCAACAAAAAAATAATAGTAAGAAAGTTATAAAATTAAAATATGAATGTTATAATGGAATATTTGGGTGAAAATTTTCGTATTTGTGTAATTGAGAGTACTAACGTGCTAATTTTAAATAACTTAGAGTATATAAATACTATGAAAAATAAAAAGTATATAAGTATAAAGTGAGTGAAAATATAAAGGAATTAAGTGTTATTTAGTCCTATAAATGTGACAACAATTATTGTGACCATTATGATATTGAGGAGGCGAGATTGAGTGCAAGGACGGTAAGAATCACGGGCGTTACAAATAGGTCCCAGTTTTAGTGAAATCTTTTTCAGTCTTTTATAGTAAAAAATTCTTTAGGGGGGGTGGGTAGTAGGGCTGAGCATGGTTCGGTTCAAACCGAAAAAACCGACCGAACCGATCCGAACCGACCCGAAAAAAAAATGTTCTAATGAGTCAGCTCCTTTTTTTTGTCTCCACAAAGACCAAAGTCAAAGCTTGCTACACAAAGACAAAGCAAGTCCGTTACTAAAAAATTACAACGTCAGAGTCTAGTATTTAATCCAAAAGGACAAGTTACTTCACTTAAAAACAGTATACATACATGAGTAAGAATAATAAATTGAAGTGAAGTTAAAAAATAAATACATGCTGGCATAGGGTAATAAGAATATATAAAAGATAAATTGAAGTGAAGTTATACTTGATAAAGTTAGAACCGAACAAACCGAACCGAACCGCACCGAACCGATTTGCAACGGTTCGGTTCGGTTTTGAATTATAAGTGGTTCGGTTCGGTTGTTCAAATTTTGGTAAAAACCGACCCGAACCGAACCGTGCTCACCCCTAGTGGGTAGTCACCTAGAACTTAAAATTGGAACTGAGATAATATATGAGATAACTTTTAAGATGTTAGTCACATAGAACTAAAACTAGAACAAAACTTTACAGTGTTAGTCAAGTAGAACTCTAACAAAACTAGAATTGGGATAATGATACAAAATTATCCCATTTTTTATTTTCTATACAAAAATGAGAGTTCTAATCTCTCAAATTATTTAAAGTTTTAACTTGGAACTAGGTGGTAAAAAACTAGAACTCATATTCATTTTGTTATTTTTTATATTTCTTTTTTTCTTTACTTCTTTTCTATTATGGTTATCATCATCATTAGACCATCATTATAATAATAATTGTCAATATCTTATAGTCTAACCAAAAGTTATTTAATAGTAAAATATATTCTTGAAGTAATTATCAATCAATAATAGTAAGTTTAAAATACATAAATAATATTTATATCTTCAAAATACATAAATATATATTTCATGATTATAAAAATTTATCCCACGTTATTTTTATCAAAATATCCCGCTTCACAAAATTGTTCATATTTATCCCACTAAAATATCTCACTAGCAAAAAATTATTCCACTTTAACAATTATCTCATTTTGCATGAAAAATCCCAATTGACTAACACCCCCTTAGGGGGGGTTAGTCACCTAGAACTTAAAATTGGAACTAGGATAATATGTGGGATAATTTTTTAAGGTGTTAGTCACATAGAACTAAAACTAGAATAAAATTTTACAGTGTTAGTCAAGTAGAACTCTAATAAAACTAGAATTGGAATAATGATACAAAATTATCCCACTTTTTTTATTTTTCTATACAAAAATAAGAGTTCTAGTCTCTCAAATTATTCCAAGTTTTAGCTTGGAACTAGGTGGTAAAAAACTAGAACTCATATTTATTTTGTTATTTTTTATATTTCTTTTTTTATCTTTACTTCTTTCCTATTATTGTTATCACCATTAGACCATCATAATAATAATAATTGTCAATATCTTATAGTCTAACGAAAAGTTATTTAATAGTAAAGACCATTCTTGTAAGTAATTATAAATCAATAATAATAAGTTTAAAATACATAAATAATATTTATATCTTCAAAATGCATAAATATATATTTCATGATTATAAAAATTTATCCCATATTATTTTATCAAAATATCCCGCTTCACAAAATTGTTCCTATTTATCCCACTAGCGAAAACATATTCCGCTTTAACAATTATCCCAATTTGCATTAAAATATCCCAATTGACTAACACCCCCTTAGAGAATATTATAAATTTTCGTATAAAGGACTAAAGGAGGTCGTAGTGGTTATAAAATTTCATAATCTATTCTCTAAATCCTTGAAGGGGAAAAAGGTCATGAGTTTGTTATTTAAGCTACTACTAGTAGAAAAACGGTCAACCTAGACGGAACAACCTAGACGAAAAAAATTAACATCTAGGTTGGGGAAAACTAGACGAAAATTTTCCATCTAGATTGCTCCGTCTAGTTTGGAGCATTCTAGACGTAAATTTTCGTCTAGAATGACAAACTTGACGGAAATTTTGATTTTTAAAAAATAAAAAAAGCAATCTAAATGGAAATTCCGTCTAGGTTGCAACCTAGACGGAATTTTTATCTAGGTTGCGTTAAAAAAAAAAAATTTAAAAACTTAACCTAGATGGAATTCTCTCTATGTTGCAACCTAGACGGAATTTTCCTCTAGGTTACGTTTAAAGAACAAAAAAAAACCCTAACCCTAATCCCTCCCCCCA
>NC_033803.1:70106151-70118007 GCF_001876935.1 Asparagus officinalis | reverse complement strand
CCCTCCCCTTCAGTTAAAAAAAACCCTAGCTTCCCCCCTCCACGTGTGATTCCCGCAACCATCTTTCTCAGCCCGACCGCGACCACCAACGCGCCTATTGTTTTCAGATTTTATCGTCATACATCTCCTTAAAAGGTATGCTTTTTATGAAAAATCTAGAATTTTTAAATATTATATTATTTATTACTGAATTTAGTTTAAAACCCCTAATTTATGATAAAAAATAAACGAGTTTAATTCTTATAACCCTAATTGAAAAAAATTTAGTTAGTATTAACCCTAACTCAACTACATTTTAACTCATTTGAACAACACAAGTAATTGTAAATTTAATTAAACAATTACAGTCTCTTCAATAGGATGATGCAATAGAGCGATAGGTCTACAAACCCGTCAAGTTAACATCACACCTCTAACGACCAATCAACTTATCAGTCCTCTTCAATAGGATGATAAGTCCTCAAAGTTATTCCGATCATAACATTTTACCCGTCAAGTTAACACCATACATCTGACGACTAAATAAGCTTATCGACTCTCTTCAATAGAGCGATAGGTCCACAAACCCGTCAAGTTAATATCATACCTCTGATGACCAAATCAACTTATAGATTCTCTTCAATAGAGCGATATGCCCATAAAATACTGTTATGTTAACATCACACTTCTAACAATCAAACCCCCTAATAAAATTGTTAATCTTTTTTTTCAACAAGAATAGCAAGTTTTTATTATAAAATCCCCAGCAGATTAAAGATTTTCTAAAATTATTCTAGTGATAATGAAGAAAATTTCTGAATTGCACTCTAAGTAAAAATTCATGCTAAGTTAATACTACACCTCTGGTACTTCTAACTTTCTTTCAGCGTTTCAAGTGAAAACATAACACAGGAAGAAACAATGACAAAACCTACGTATTCAACATCGTAGCACCAAAATCTATGTCTTTCATGCATGGGCGACTTTATCTTGATCCCTAAATAGAGATAAGCCTACGCCTAACACGTGTCGCCGGGTAGCACATTCATGTGAAAATGACAAAGCCCACGTATTCAACATCGTGACAGGTTGTTATTAATAACGCCGAAATTCATACCTTACACGCATAAGGGACTTTATCTCGATCGTTAATTAGAGATAAGTCTACGCCTAATACACATTGCCGGTTAGTCTTTTGCCATGAAAAAGATACCAGAATCCACGTCTAGGGGACTTTATCTTAATCCCTAATTAGAAATAAGTCTATGCCTAACATGCGTTGCCGGTTAGTTTTTTTCCGTAAAAATGATAAAGACTATGTATTCGATATCATAGCACTAAGTTTAAGAGAGATTATTCTTTTAGCACAACGTTACATATGGAACGGATTTAGACAATCTACATGCTAGCCCGACTCAAACGGTAGTCGGTAAAGACTTATTAAATCCGTTAATGACTGAGGATTTGCCAAAAATCCTATGAATGTTTTGGGCCCATCAGCTGAGTGGATGTGAGCCGTGATGTGGCGTTTGAGAGCTTTTACTCATGAGTAGCTTGTACCGTCGCTATAGTTTCTCTTCGAAGCACATTCTCATACAGGTCCGATGTGACAAATCCCTTTAACTAAGATGTCTTTAAAGTGGTGCAGAGAATAACTCCTTTATGATAAAGAATCAATAGCTCTAAGATAAGAGTTGAAATCCAAAGTATTCCGAAAATTCGTCCTAGTCAACCGCGAACTTTCGAAAACTTTAGAGGGGTTTTTGTAGGTTATCTAAAAATCATTATAGATAGCTGATCCTCCCATCAAACACCAATGATGGAAGTTATAATTTGATGGCTTCTAGAAGGCTACAATTTGAAGACTTTCACGTAGATCGATGAAGGTTACAATCAGATGATCTTCGTAACAACTGATGAAAACTCTAATCAACAGCCTTCACAATCAACATCGAGAGTTACAATCTGATGGCTCTTATATTTTCAAAGAGCCAAGAAGAAGATTACAAGATGACGATCTTTGCAACACTCTAGCAAAAGAGACTACAACTTGATGGTCTTTTTAAATTAAAACGCAGATATCTCTCAAACCGTAAGGAATTTAGCAAAATGGACATGCGCAAACCGAGCCCTATGGGGTAGGTTTTGTTGGCTCCGTCTCATTGAGATAGTCGATTTTCATATATAACTTTTCCAATTCCGACTTACGGTTTAAAAGTTATGACTTGTTCTTCGCAGCAAGTTATGTTCCAAAGTCCGTCTGCAAGACTGGACTTCGCCTGAACATTGGACTTAGCCTGAAGCTCACCAAGCTCGCCTCTGTGTTTTAGAGTTAAAACATAGATCTCATGCCCGCGTTCCAAATGCAAAACGCAGGGTTCATCCCCAGCGTTCAAATTCAAAACGCAGGGTTCATCCCCAGCGTTCAAGTCCAGACACAGCTCGTGGCCGCGTTCCCAGAACAAAACGCAGAGGTCCTCCCTGTGTTCCTCTGCGTTGCAATACCAAAACACGGAGGTCCTCCCCGTGTGTTAATAATAAAATGCAGAGGTCCTCCCTGCATTGTAATATCAAAATGCAGAGGTCGGTTGGTCATGCGTTGCAACATCAAAACACATAGGTCATGCCCGTGTTTCAGATTCAAAACGCAGGGTTCATCCCCAGCGTTCTAGTTGAAAACACATAATTCATGGACTCAAAACGCTCTGCGTCCCAACTCTGCGTTTCAGATTTACAACGCTCTGCAAACACATTATTTTCAACCTAAAACAGGCCCAACTCTGTGTTTCAAGTCTAAAACACAGAGTTCGGGCCCAGAACGCCATTTTCAGTGTTTGACTCGTTCAAGCTCGACCTGAACGGTTCCAGAAACCATTTTCCCCTATGATTGGAGGGATTTCCGTCCCACTTAGGAGTGGATTAAGGGGGCAGTTATACCCCTTAATCCCCCTACAAATATGGGTAAACTCAACTGAGTTCGGGACTGGCTTTTTGGGGAATTGCTGAAGAATTAAGATCAGTGATTATCTCTTGGAGAATCTTTAGATTTTGGGGCTTGGAAGCAAAGAAGTGATCTTTGGCTGGCTTTTTAGGGAATTGCTAAAGAATTGAGATCGGTAATTATCTCTTGGAGCATCTTTAGATTTTGGGGCTTGGCAGCAAAGAAGAAATCTTTGGCTGGCTTTTGAGGAGATCGGCTGGAATTTCTAGGCAGTTCAAGGAGGATTTTTTGGATCAGATCATCCAAGAGATCTTGAGGCAGCGATCTTCAGCAACAGAAGATTTTTAGAGATTTAACACTTGGCTTATCAACCGATTTTTTTTCTGGTTAAAACAACTCTTTTCACAAGAGTTTAAACTCGTTCTGAGCTATATAAAACTCGTCAAGAGTTCCTTTTCAAACTTACCACGCAAGTTAGTTATTCCAGTGAATTGAGACGTGCGGATCGTCAACGGAGAGAAAACTTGATGCGAGCATTCGAGAGAGACACTCCATCGCCACCGTGAAGAACCCATAATTAAACAAATGGGAGGATCTCCGTCGATTCTCTTCTCTTTTGTAATCAATAAATTCGAATTGTAATTAAGTTTGAGAGAGTTGTAAACATTCTTTTTCTAAGCACTTAGAGAGAATAAAATCAAATACGATTCTTTCATCATTTTCTTATTACAAATTTTCCAACAAACAGCCATAATCGCTGGTCATGTTACTTATTGTTGGATGTATCCAATTGAAAGGTTAGGGTTTTCATTACATTTATTAATTTCATATGCATTTCGTATATTATTTTGATAATAATTAGTTCTTTTTATAATTTTAAGATACTTGGGCTCCATGAAACACAATGTTCGCAATTGAGCTCGTCCTGAGGGCTCGATAGCGGAAGGATATATGACTAACGAATGCTTTGTGTTTGTATCATGTTACATACGTAAGAAGAAAACCACATCTCAGACACCTAATAAGGAGAAGAAGCGTGAAAAATATCCAAGATCTCATTTAGATCAAATTCATGCATATGTGTTGGAAAACCTTGATATATTCAAAGACTATCGAAGGTAACAAATATAGATGATAAATATTTATTTTACATATAGCTTACCAATACAAACTTATATATTATTCATATAGGCGACATCTGGAGAAGTTTAAGAATGAAATAACTGGTATGAATGCAGCGTATAATATTCAGAAAAGACATAAGAAAGAATTTTTAGATTGGTTCAGAATTGATGAAGTGTTTTACAATTAAAATTTGAACATTCATAATATAACTTGTCCTAAATATTCTCATATTATTTGGCTTAGGTTGAAAAATCACTTCTTGCTAGTACTATATTACCAGATAAAATTATTATTCATACACAATGCCCTTATCATGAAGTTAGATGTTATAATGAGCATCTGGTTAATGGATAAAAATATCGAACGTTAGAGACCGATAATAGGAGGGTTACCCAGAATAGTAGGGTCATGAGTTATTTTGCTCAAAAATGTTTTTCAAGTATAAGAGATCAGAATCCAATTCGAGGCGACATACTATATTATGGCCAATTAGAAGACATTGTTGAGGTAATTTACGGGTTTGGTAAACCAAAACAATGTAGTAACATGATGTTCAAGGTTCGGTGGTATCCTGTAAAAATGCAAAAGGATCATTATGGGTTCACACTTATCAATCTCCATCGAGAAATATATATGGATAAGAAATTTATTTTCGCAGAACAAGCTGATCAGTGCTTCTTTGTGAAAGATCCGAATGCAATGTCTGATTGAGTGGTTTTGTACAAGGAGCCAAGATCTGTTTTTCTTCCTAATAACAATAAAATATTAATGATGAAAGTAAAGATAACTATAGTGAACCAATTGGATCATCTGATGAATTTTGGTAAGAATTCTCTTACACACAGAATGTGGCGCTTATTGTAGGTATGAACTATGTTACACTGCATTACCGATTGTTAAAAATTCATAATAAAATCAATAATGCTTTTCATAATAATATATCTCATGAGCATGTGTATATTTTTTCTTAACTACGTTAAAATTTGAATTTGCAGATGAGGAATGTGAGGAGGCTATTTAGTGGGGACCATGATCGATCACAGAGTATCACCCCGGGTACTGGTAATAAGGAGACACCACCATTTCTGGATGCATGTATAAATTGTTTAATATTTTAATATCTTTTTAAATTATTTGTTATCTAGCTCATAGTGTTCATTTATTGCAGATGCGGGTTATTCAACACCCGACCCCTCTGATGCAGCACCAGAACCATCCCCCGACATCGGTATTTAGTATTTAATATTTGATTCTGGTCAATTTAAAATTTATATTAATGATACTCTTTTGTTATGTAGATGATTCATGGACGCCATCATTTCCTTCATATACATTACAGGCTGACTTGCATCCGAAGACGTAAGACTATCGTAGTTTACCCTTCCCTATGGACTCTCATAGGTCCATGGCTGAATCAGTGAGGCACCACCCACGTGATGCGAGAAGATTGGAGGAGATGATGCCTATGTTGGAGACTAGGAAAGCTGTTGCAATCGCAGCCAAAGAAATGGAGATCGTGAATGGTAAATTTTATAAATACTTTTAAATTTCACATTTATATATTATATGATATATTATCATATTATTATTATTGTAGGTGCTAAGCCAGATCGCATAGAGCAATGACGTGGCGGGGGTAAGCCTGAGTCTAAACAACCGCCAAGAGGCATGAGGGTCATTATTCAGTGGAATAATGACTCATTGCCCATTGGTGCTTGGTCATCCAGATTGAATTCATATATCGGGGTTCTCGTGCGTAAAGAGAACATCATCAATCCTTATTTTAATTTTTGAGTACTACCATGGACCGCCTACGAGGCGATATAGAATGAGCTTATGGTAACTTTATATTACTTTAGGTTTTCATTTATTAATAATTAGTAATTGATATTAAATTACCCTAACTGAATGTGTATGCAAATTTACAGGAAAGCTTTTGCCTCAAGGACTTTGATGGGGCTTGGCATTATGTTTTTAATGTCACAGTTGAAGCTGTCCTCAAATAATGGAGGCATGAGATTAAGCACAAAGCCTATGATAGGTATTCGGGGGACTGACAGAGGTTTTTAAACCTCGATGATAGAGTTGACGAGCTTCATTTCATAGCTCACCTCATGTACTGGGACACCGTTTGCCGCATGTTAGTTTCATGAAAACTACACTAAAACATTTCATTGCATATTTACTAAAATATATTTTTTAAAGAATAAATCAATGAAAGAATCACTGAATAGAAAGAAGAAGATGAATGACCACCACCTGGGCGCACACTCCTATGCCAACATGGAGGATAGTTATTGTCGGGATACGATATATGTCATTTAACGCTTTAAATGATCTTAATACTTAGTATGACTATAAAATCTCATAAATATAGAATATGACAAGGAAGATCAAGAATGCTGATAAACTTGAAGACAAAGTTGGCATATGGTACTTTCCGTGATCGATATAGGGATGAGGACAAGAATCGAGATAAGATCAAGGCAAATCTCGAGTTGGTGGTGAGACTTATATATAACTTAATTAGTATTATTAACTCTATTTCATTCTTAATTTTATGAAAAAACGAGAACACGAATAATATGGTCTTTACAGAGGAATATATGACATGTGAATAATCTAACACATTGACCTAGTAGTAAACAAATTTGCAAGTAAATCAATTTGGTATTTACCTTGAATAATTATTAAAATGAAGTTGCAACCAATTTGGTATTTGTAAACTTATATTTGTGCTTTAGGAGGGTTTTAAAACTGCAACCAGGGAGGTTGCAACATTGTACATGTCGCAGGAGGAAGAATAATGCGAGACGGACCCTCACATGCTTTCTCAAGAGGATAACATCTCTCTCACTCAGAACCTATTGGGATATAATAGGTGTAGGCTGTCTAAAAATCACAATAGATAGCTTATTCAAACAAGCTCCGACAACGGAGGTCACAATCAGACGACTTCCCAATCACTGTATCCGCAACTCCACAATTGCCACAAACGCGACCTCACCTCTGAGATGATTGATCTTGATGGCTGTGACAACAGCATGGCTAATATCATAGCAACTATTAGAGATGCTGATGAGCAGTGGGACAATTTCAGAAATAAAAGGTTGGACTCAGTTGGTGAGTTGCTTGGTAGAGAGCTATGGGCGAATATTTATCTTTAAGACACTATGGATGTTGATTCCCGTCTAGCTCCTACAACGAAAGCTACAATCAAATAGTTATCGGGTCGGTGAACGAATGTTGCGAATGGAGGGCTTTTCACATAGATCGAGAAGAGTTACAATTCAACGACACTTCCGACGACGGATGAAAACCCTATTCAGCAGTCTTCACAATCTGCAGTGAAAGTTACGATCTGACGACTTTCACACTCCCCAACAGCTAAAAGTCAGGATTACTGAACAACGGTCCTTGCAACGCTCTACAGAAGAAGTTACAAGTCAAATGGCTCCTTCTGAAACGCGGACGTCATCCCCGCGTCACCAATTTGGAAATGACGACGACCCTCGCGTCGACAATGCACAAGCTAAACACGAGCGACCCTCGCGTTCAATGGTGTTCAACCAACAGCAACCCTTGCGTCGACAATGCACAACCCAAACGCGAGCGACCCTCGCGTTCAATGGTGTTCAACCAACAGCGACCCTCGCGTCGACAATGCACAAGCCAAACGTGAGCGACCCTCGCGTTCAATGGTGTTCAGCTAACACCCAACTTCGCGTCTCAATTCAAAGAACACGAAGTTGAGTTCTAAACGCCAGAATGGGCGTTTGACTTATTCAAACATAAGTCGAACGGTTCCAAAACCGTTTACCCACATTCTGAGGGGATTTTCACCCACGTAGGAGCGGATATAGGGGTCAGTTACAACCTCTTATCCCCCTATAAAAGCTCAACGAACCCAACAGAGCAACGGGTTGGATTTTTGGCATCTGAACCACACAGGTTGGATTCAAAAGATCTAAACCATACAGGTTGGAGATTTTCAGTTCTCAAACAAACTCGACAGAGTTAAAGGATCGGATTTTTGATAATCAGATCAAGGGTTGGCTTCTTTATCATCAAAACCACTCAGGTTTGGAGATTCGGCAACAACAGCAACGAAATCCTCGGAGATAGGATTTTTGAATCAACCTCAGAAAATCAAATCTGAGAGGATTCTTCGACAACAGAAAAACAGCTTGATCTTTAACCGAATTTTCGGTTCCAACAACTCTATTCACAGAGTTCAAACTCGTTCAGAGTTCTTAAACTCATTCAGAGTTATTCATAAAACTTTCCACGAAAGTTCATTGTTCCCACGAGATAAAGACGGTCGGATCGTCAACGGAGAGCAAGTTCGACGCAATCAATCGAAGGAAGCACTCCATCGCTGCCAAGAAGAACCCAGTTTTAAACAAAGGGGAAAACCAAATTCGTTTTCCTCTCTTTTGTAATCAAGTTGTAACCGAGATCAAAGGAATCAAAGTCACATTTTCTTTATTCTCTTCTTTACAATTTTCTCTACATACAAAAGATGGCGACTCCGCTGGGGACTAGCTTTTCCGACGAGGAAGTGGTGGCTCAGTCCGACGTCCACCTCTTGGGAACGACTGTAGAAACTCTCGTCGTAGAGTTTGATCAGGCGAAATACGAGGAAGCCCTATCCTCTGGATCGCTTAGCCCCAAGGCTAAGCATGGTGTCCGCAAGATCTCCAAGGAGATCAATTCTGTTGTTGAAGAGCCGAAGAAAGCCCTCTCCTTCGGCCAGGAACTCAAACTGGCTCTGATGGCGGAAGATCCCACCTCCGCGTCAGCAAGACGTGCTTCAGGCCACAAACGGCCTCTGGAGGAGACGAGTCCTGTAAACGTCAATGACGTTGCTGCAAAGGCTTTGAAACAAGCCAAGAAGAACGCCGCTCGCCGACGGAGAAGATCCATCCGACGAGCACACTTACGAGAAAGCCGATTGTTGGCCCAACGCGAAGATCGCGTTTCTAAAGATCCAACCGAACCTGGCGTCCCCAAAGAAGAACGCTCACTGCGTGGCAATGAGCCCAACTATCAGCCTAGGCTGATACAGCTCAAACGCGACCCTGAGTGGCGCGTTGTTCACTCAAAACGCAGCCCTCAGAATGGAGCTGCCAAAACCAAACGCGACCCTCATAGGCGCGTTCCAATTGAACATGACTCTCAGGAGTCTGTTTCACAAATTAAACGCGACCCTCAGGTGCGCGTTCAAACGAAGCATGACTCTCAGGAGTCTGTTTCACCAACCAAACGCGACCCTCAGGGGCGCGTTCAACCAAAACTTGACCCTCAGAGGTCAGGTTCATCATTTAAACGCAGGCCTCGGCCTGGTGTTTACAACTCTCAACGCGACCCTCGCGTTATTTCTCAGGAACGCGATCTTCAAGAGGTCCGTCAGGTTCAGAAAAGTCAGCGTGGCTTTAAAATTCACGTTCGACAAGAACCAATCTCACCTACCCAAGGGCAGGGGGTTCCAACTCCACCTCCAAGTCCGGGGAAAGTTTCCTCCCAAGTTCCTGATCTGCGGGAATTATTGTCAAGAGGAAAATCAACAGTGCAAGCAGCTCACTCATGTCAATGTGAGAGGCTCATCTCTGCAGTCCTGTCAGAATGCCCTTGTTGTGCATCCACACCTCGGCAGTCCGTATTCGACAGGTTGACAAACGTTGTTAGGCCTGCCAAACGACAACGCCGCAACAAAAAGAAGACAGTTGAAGCGGAATACCCTCAGGTCACTATCAACATGATCGGCCGAGGGAAAGCCTTGCCTACTGATTCCGATGAGTCACAAGAGAGTCATCACTCGACTGTCAGAGAAATTTGTGACCAGTTCGAAGGAGTATATCAGAATACTCGGACTCGAACAGGAGCTATTCGCCCGGTTGACTATCAAAAGTTAGCCAAAGGCATTACAACAAGTGAAGAACATTCAGCAATAGCTGAATCTCAATCGTCAAGCTCTGTTGGAGCACGCGAGGTCTCCGCTTACATGTCAGGGAATCACGAAGACATCGCCAAAAGAGTGGACGAACATCATGTCATGCTCCAGGCGCAACAGGAGACACTTCTCCAATTGAAGGATATGTTGGCTCAGCTTCTTGCTGAAAAAGGCCACAAACCTGAGTCTTCCCGGAGAACAACTTCAAAGGGAAAACAAAAACTGCATGAATATTCAGACCGTGAGACTCACAACCTGGGATCCTCTTCCGAGGGTGAGAGGGAGATCGAGAAAGAACTGCACCCTCAATCTACTAAGGTGGATGAGCTGGAAGCTCGCCTTAACGCAATCGCCAACAGAAGCGAGCTCCGCGAGGAAGGGGTAGTGCGACCTTACCCTGCTGAGTGGGATACAGCTCCCTACCCACCGAAGTTTAAGGCCCCTACCTTACAACCGTTCGATGGTACAGGATCGCCAAATCAGCACATTTACTACTTCAAGTCCCAAACTGGGGATGTAGTAGCAAACGACGCCATCCTGACCAGGCTGTTCATCGGTACCCTTAAGGGTGTCGCCTTCGAATGGTTCATGAAATTGCCTGCCGGATCTATTCAGAAATGGGTAGACCTGGAAAGGCTATTCTTGGCCAGATTCTTTGAGGACGACACGGAGGTCTCGGTCCCAACTCTTCTTGCCACTAAGCAAAGGAAAGGAGAGTCCATCAAAACCTATGTGGAGAGATTCCGCAGCATGGCATTGCGATGCCCCTCAGGTATGACCCAATCAACTCTGGTTGAAACTTGCAGGCACAACCTGCAGACCCAGCTCCTTGCTCAAATGGGGGTGGCAGAATGTCGCTCCTGGAGACAACTAGTCTCACAAGGAGAACAAGCTGAAGAAATAGTGGCACGGGTCAAAGCCGAAGAAATGCCACAACCCAAGCCGCAGCAGCAAAATCAGCAACGCAACCAGAACAACGCCCAACGGTCTAAGGGGAAGGAGACCTTGGCGGCCGACTACACGCGAGTTCCACCGCCCCAAAGAAGAGCGCTCACTGCGTGGCAATGAGCCCAACTATGAGCCTAGGCTGATACAGCTCAAACGCGACCCTGAGTGGCGCGTTGTTCATTCAAAACGCAGCCCTCAGAACGGAGCTGCCAAAACCAGAGCTGCCAAAACCAAACGCGACCCTCATAGGCGCGTTCCAATTGAACATGACTCTCAGGAGTCTGTTTCACAAATTAAACGTGACCCTCAGGTGCGTGTTCAAACGAAGCATGACTCTCAGGAGTCTGTTTCACCAACCAAACGCGACCCTCAGGGGCGTGTTCAACCAAAACTTGACCCTCAGAGGTCAGGTTCATCATTTAAACGCAGGCCTCGGCCTGGTGTTTACAACTCTCAACGCGACCCTCGCGTTATTTCTCAGGAACGCGATCTTCAAGAGGTCCGTCAGGTTCAGAAAAGTCAGCGTGGCTTTAAAATTCACGTTCGACAAGAACCAATCTCACCTACCCAAGGGCAGGGGGTTCCAACTCCACCTCCAAGTCCGGGGAAAGTTTCCTCCCAAGTTCCTGATCTGCGGGAACTATTGTCGAGAGGAAAATCAGCAGCACAAGCAGCTCACTCATGTCAATGTGAGAGGCTTATCTCGGCAGTCTTGTCAGAATGCCCTTGTTGTGCAACAACACCTCGGCAGTCTGTATTCGACAGGTTGACGAATGTCGTTAGACCTGCCAAACGACAACGCCGCAGCAGAAAGAAGATAGTTGAAGCGGAATACCCTCAAGTCACTATCAACATGATCGGCCGAGGGAAGGCCTCGCATACTGATTCTGATGAGTCACAAGAGAGTCGT
>NC_033803.1:70079930-70105151 GCF_001876935.1 Asparagus officinalis | reverse complement strand
CTTAAGGATAACCCGGTCATGTAACGGAGTACAAAGTCAAACCCAGTTCCAAGACGGAAGCTGAGGGTGGATGATTCATGTAATGGGAAGTTCCCAGAAGAATGCTATATGTAATTTTCTTAGAGATAACCCAATCATTACGAACAAAGTGATAAACACTAAACCCCCACTGTGATTTGTACTCCCACTCTCACTGTCAACCTGGTCAAACCTTCCTATAGTTAGGGCCACAACCAAAGTCCTCTCTCGATTCCTTCCATGAACGAGAGGTCCACTTTCAAAAATTGAGCAATCAAACCTATAAAAGTTAGGATTGTTTCTAACTTCACTTAGTCAAACTTGCAGATAGTTAGGACTAGGATTGAGTTCACCAAACCTATAAAAGTTAGGGTCGAAATTGGGCTTTCTCCTCAATGAATGAGGGATTCTTTTGATTCAAATGACCAATCCTATAAAAGTTAGGGTCGTTTGAACCTTTCTGATTCTCGGAGTGGAGATCCCACTCTTAGTTTCATCTTTTCGGATTCTGGGGGTGAAGATCCCACCTTGAGTTTCCTTTCCTACTGTAGATAGAATATAAAATTCTTCCTCTTCAGTACCGGAAGATAGAATATAAAATTCTTCCTCTCCCATTTTCCAGTCTGTCTTTGTTCTTAGAAAAGACACAATTTCTTCCTCTCCCATTTTTCAATCTGTCTTTGTTCTTAGAAAAGACACAATTTTCAATTTCCAATCCGGGCACTTTGCGCACGGGGAATTTTATCTCAACTCCTAAATAGAGATAAGTCTACGCCTAACACGCGTTGCCGGTTTAGTCTTTCACCGATTGAAAAAGACACCAAGGTCTAAACTTGGGGAATTTTATCCCGAAGCCTAAGTAGGGACGAGTCAACACCTAACAGGGAGATAGAATATAAAATTCTTCCTCTCGCGTTTCTCAATCTGTCTTTGCTTTTAGAAAAGACACGATTGTCAAATCCGGGCACTCGATGCACGGGGAATTTTATCCCGAAGCCTGAGTAGGGATAAGTCAACGCCTAACACGCGTTGCCGGTTAGTCTTTTGCCGTGAAAAGGACAAAAGTCCACATATTCGACATTGTGGCATGTCGTTATTCATAACGCCAAAATCCGTGCTTCACACGCGCGGGGAATTTTATCCCGAACCCTAAGTAGGGATAAGTCAACGCCTAACTCGCGTTGCCGGTTTAGTCTTTCACCGATTGAAGAAGACACCAGAATTCCAATCTGGGGACTTTTATCCCGAAGCCTAAGTAGGGATAGGTCAGCGTCTAACACACGTTGCCGGGTAGCCTATTCCCGTAACAATGGCGAAGTCTACGTATTCAATATCGTAGCATCAAGTCTAAGGGAGTTCATTCCTTTAGCACAACGTCACGTGCGGAACGGACTTAAACAATCCGCATGCAAGCCCGATTCAAACGGCAATCGGTAAAGGCACGCCAAATCCGTTGAAGGCTGAGGGTTTGCCAAAAACCTTAAAGTCTACGTCTGATACACGTCGCTGTTTAGTCTTTTCACAGGAGAAAGACGAAGTCTACGTATTCAATATCGTAGCACTAAAAGAGTTAACTCTTTTAGCATAACGTTACATGCGGAACGGACTTAAACAATCCGCATGCTAGCCCGACTCAAACGGTAGTCGGTAAAGGCTTATCAAACCCGTTGATGGCTGAGAATTTGCCAAAAATTCTATAAATGCGAGTCATTGACGTATCAGCTTCATTAGTTGGTCTCATGACTTGAACATCCAACAAACTTCAGGATAAGATCCACACGTGCAGATGAATCAGCTTTAATAGTTGGTCCTGCAGCCCAACATTCGGGACCGTCACGCTCCAATGCCTTAAGAGCTTAAACTGTGTAGACTCCAGCAAACGTACGAGTATAAACTGTGTTAACGCCGGTCAACGCGTTACAGTAAAGATCGATGCCGGTCAACGCATCAGCAATTTCGCCAAAATAAGGCAAAAGATGACTCCAAGGATTTCAGTTACAATCAGATATGAATTCCCGACGGAGAGGATCAGTTCAAAGCCAACTCAATGGCACGAGCTAAGTTCAAAAAGTTACGCACCAACAATCCAAGACTTCGACAACGGTCAGACGATAAACGCAGCACCGGAAGAACTTCATCTATTCGACAAAATACTGAATAGACTGAAGGCTGAAGAAGTCAAGAATTGAAGCAATTCACAGGTCCTTTTATGTGATCTCCTCAATGAAATAATGAAGAGATAAAGACATGGCTTATCTTATCCAAAGCATTCCAGACTTTTCTATAAAAGAATGAGTCTGAAATACTTTGGAGGGGGTATCTGTAGGCGTCAAAATTTGCCTATGAGTTCCCGTACGCCCTCGAGGCGAAATACAGACGATAAGCGTCATCATCCAAGTCAGGAAAGGATTATCTGGCCCCATGAAAGATAACGAATATATAAAGTGAGTCATTGGAGTGTACAAGTCAACGGAATGACGAAATGCGCAATACAAGTTCGGAGAAGTCACAAAGTGTCGAACACCTCAAAGTGGCCCGTAAAAGTAAGAGGCATTTAGACCATGATATGATTTGAATCTAAAAAAGTTCAAAACATGAAAGTTGTAGGTCTCTTCGTCAGCTTTCTAACACATCTTCGATCACCTCATTCTGAGATCGGACGATAGAGTTATAGTCAAAATACCCAAGACCATTTAGGCCGTTTTACGCCAGCGAGACACAATCTGTGTCTCGGAGAAAATAGAGATTTTGGCGATGATGTGGTTCTAATATGAAGAATCTTAAAACATTAAAGTTGTAGGTCTCTTTGTTATCTTTCCAAAACATCTCGCATCACCTCAATCGGAGGTCATATGAAAGAGTTAAGACTAAAATACCCGAGATAGTCCAAGCTGTCTCGGACATGTGCGAGACAGTCGAAGTGACTCGAGCCCATGTCAGCTCCCGACGTGTTTTCTGATAAGATTGGCTTCTAGAACTCCTTGGGGTCATCCATAAACATGTGGGGTTATCTTTAAACATGTGGAAGTTGTTACACAACCGAAAACCCACCTAAACGGATAATAACGGTTGTTCTTTGATCCTATCCACAAACACGTCATTCCTATCCACAAACACGACATCTAAAGCCTATAAATACACCCCTAGCACCCTCATAAAATCAGATCTGAAGGGAGCCACGAATTTCACAGGAGCTAGGGTGAGAGTGGGTCTGAAATTCGTGCTCCTTCTTGTTTGAACGATCAAGCCTGTAAAAGGTAAGATCATCTCTAACCTCCCACTGTGGTCGCCAGTTTGTTGGATGTTCAAATCATGAGACCAACTAATAAAGTTGATACATCAATGACTCGCATTTATAGAATTTTTGGCAAATTCTCAGCCATCAACGGGTTTGATAAGCCTTTACCGACTACCGTTTGAGTCGGGCTAGCATGCGAATTGTTTAACGAAGCTCTGCCGAATTTTTCATCAACCGGATCCAGATCTAAGGCGGTCCACGGATAAACCCCGGCACAGGCAAAGATCCCACGCAATCAGACGACCGATAAACGATCTCTGCGTTTGTTTCGACGAGAGTTGTAACTTTTGTTTTCATTGTGTAAAGATCTTATAAAAAGATTATCTTTTTGTTTTCATTGTAACGACCGAAGTTGTAATGAATACCGCAATGAATACATTAACTTTCTACGCAAACAGCATAAGCATAAGATCATCCACAGCATCCTCCACGCCATCTACAATAATGAGAGCAGCCCCAAGCAGTTTCGAGGCTATGCTATTTGTCTTACGTGTCTCTACGTATTTGTGTGACAATATTGACCCAGAGCTACATGCTTAGGTGACTGCGGAGATGACTAGAGTTGTGAGGAGGACCCACTCGATGGACGATGTCATGTCTTACGTTGTAGAATATTTGGCCGGTGTGATTCCCTCTAGTGTGTTTGGTGATATCATACGGCTCATAAGCTTGGGTGTTGATAATTACGGCGTTGGGCAGAGCAGCGCTCAGGTATCTTATTTTTTCTTATATTTATAAAATCATTTATGTTTAATATGTTATCAAACACCACATAATTATTATTCAATTGGACCTTCAGGCTGGAGATATTAGAGGGAGCAGCTCCCGTCTTCATATGAGGGATAGAGATGTTGCCGCCGCCGACGAGATTTGAGGTTTTTTTTATTTTTAATGCAATGAACAGTTTTTTATTTGTTATAGCACTCTACTTTTTTATTCATGTCGTGTACTCTATCTTATTCATGTGTATTGCTAGTGTATATGTTGTTGGATGTATTTATTGGACGGAATTGCTGGATGTATATTTTGGATTGGATGGTTGGATCTGTATATTGAAGATGATATTTGATTATATTTGGAATTGTTGGATGTATATTTGGATGGTTGGAATTGTTGTATTTGTATATTCATGTGTATATCGTAATTGTAGTTAAATGTACAGGGAAAGCTGTTTTTGAAATAATTTTTTCTTTGGAAAAAAGCAACCTAGACGGAAATTTCGTCTAGGTTGAACCAACCTAGACGGAATTCCATCTATGTTGCTATAATGAAAACCTAGACGAAATTCCGTCTAGGTTGCAACCTAGACGGTTTTCCACTTTTCGTCTAGGTTGATTTCCGTCTAGTTTGACCTATCTAGACGGAATCGGACTAGACGGACTTTTCTAGATGAAATTCCGTCTAGATTGATCAACCTAGACGGAATCGTAAGCAACCTAGACGGAAATTTCCGTCTAGTTTGCTCTTTTTTCTACTAGTGTACTAACAAATAACAACGTCCAAAACACCAATTAGTTTAAGTTGAGTCCAATAAGGATATGAGAACATCTTAGTTATTTCCATAGACTCATGTGGTATCTCCTGAACAGAGCACTAAGCAACCTCAATTATAAACATATATAACTAGCAATAGATATTGTAACAATCTTGTTACTATTTAGAGAGGACTTGGCTACTAGATAAGAAACCCAAAATCATAAATCTATATAAGCAGTAAAGCATATGATCTATAGTTAAGTGTGGGTGATACTTCAGAGTAGTATCAAACTGTCAAAACAATGAGAGAACCCAAGTAGCTATATTTTGAGTACTAAAGTGAAAAATAAGCCAAATGATCTTCATGCCTCCAAACTATGATGACCCATGACAATCAAAATCAAGATATTTGCCAGCTTGGCCCCATCTAGATGTTAACAGCCATTTCAAAGCTCGTTATAGCTAAACCCAATCCTGTCTGATCTTCAACAGTGCCCTCCCTCCCCCAAGATAAATATCCACAATGTCATGAGGACATCTCAAATCAATGAACCATTTGTCCCTAGCTAACTAATAGTAGTACTAAAGCCTGCCCTTAGTGCTAAAAAATGTACGTGTCCCTTGCTACAGTACATAGGGGTCCACACGAGAATTTTAAAAAAAATTCACATGTGGGCCCTAATGCAATATAACGAGAGAGGAGTATGATTGAGGATGCGACTGTAGCGCCTCCCTCCTATCAGGACCGACTGCATACGAGCGGTCAGTTTTAACCTTTCACACAAATAGTAAGTAAAGCAAATTTCCCAAACGAGCGGTCAGAACCGACTCCTTGGCATGCGGTCGGTATATATTGATGTGATTCGTAGTCCATTAAAAGACTATCAAGTGACCAAAGTAGCTTTTTTAGTTTTTTTTTATGAGATAACTTCTCTCTCCTACTCCCTTCACTCACCCCCTGACAAGTGCACGCACAACACCCTTAAAAAGCCAAGACTTAAGCGGTTGGAGAGAATTTAGAGGGGAAAAGTGTGATTAGTGGGTGGATGAGGATGATCACACTACAAAAAAAATTAGCATTAAAAAAAAAAAATAGAACCAACTAAGAACTTTGATTGATATGTACTTTGACAAGAGAGCCTTTGGTATCTATGCTGAAATCCAAGTGGAGAGAGAGACCACGAGTCCCTTCAAACTGTAGAGAATCCACTAAGAACCAGGCTTTGCCCAGACTAACTTAAGGGGCCGCTTGATTCTACACTATCTTTAAATTTCTTTATGGTTCTTAATTAGTACGTAGTTTATTGGTCTTTTAGTTATAAAATACTAGGATTAGGTTGTATCAATTAATGTTGTGGGTTCATCTGTTTGTGTCATATATGCTTTACTTTTTCTTACTGGCGAAGTTATGTATGTGCGTGTGTTTTGAACTTTGCGTCTGAAAACATATTTCATTAAATTCTTTATAATGATCAAATAGATGGTCGACAACAAAACCACAGAGAAAGATTGGTTCTAATAAGTTAAGATTAGTTATGAATTTTTTGGGGTTGGACCAGTGTTGGCCTGGTTATTGACCAAAATTTAGCCTAACAAAACCCTAGTTAATTATTGGTTTGTTACAAGACCACAATGATTAAGGTGGACAATACAAATTTTGAAAATGTCAATGATCTTTTAAGTATATCAAAACTCTAAAGTTATTGCGAAGATTAACTATTATAATTTTATACTGTAAATGTCCTGGCAGGTTATTTTTATGGGTCGAAACCTAAACTCATGTAAGCTGTTGTGTGTGTGTGTCTATATGTATAATACACACACACGCACAGAGAGCTTTAAATTCATGGCCAAAATTGAAATTTACGGTGTGGTTAGGGGCTATTTGGTTCAAAACCTAAAATTATAGAATTTAGAATCTCATCAAGAATTTCAAATCCATAGGTCTCCATACATATTTTAAAATTCCTAATCTTTTGTTTGACTCAACATGATTAGAGGAAAACAAATCTTGGAATTCACAAGTTCTTATTTGGTTCAAACCCAAAATACAGGATAGTACAAATCGTATGGATATCTAAGTCAAAAACTTTAAATTTTTAGCATTTGACAAATCCTCTCCAAACTGTAGCATTTTGGCAAATTCCAAAAATTCCTACTTTTTTTATGGATATCTAATGGTAAATTTTTTTTTGAAACAAACACTCTATATAAATAAAAATGAGACACTCTTTGTTCTAAAAATTTTAAATCCACCTCAAATGCAAAAAATTTTGTTGAACTAAACAGCCCCTAAAACAGGGGAATGTTCTGGAAAGTAGTGCTGGGTGTCGGCTGAATAGATTCTGGAATGCACCCTGAAGTTTGACAGGAATCAGGATGTACAACCTGTCCTTGGCTTACAACCACGGGGCCTTTTGCTTGAAGCATATGCTCAAAACTTAAAAGTAAATGCTCTGAAATAATCTTTCCATTTTTTTTTTTTTTTGCTAATTTAAAACTACACTCATAAATCACTTAATGTCAAAACTTAACTACCAAAACCATCTAAATTCCGCCAAACTAATTATCTTCACGCGTGGGCTATCACAATCAGAATAGTATAGCAAACATTCCACAAGTCCTTGTTTGATTGAATTCATGCTGATTCCAGTGAATAAGAATATAATGGTTTTCTTCCCCAACTTTTTATTGAGGATGGTGGTTGTCAATTCAGTAGTTATCACAGTGAATCATGATGCCCTTGAAAATGTTCTCACAAAGCTACAAACTGAGGTTTGGTGAAGTTGTTCTCAGCTCAAGACCTTTTCTACCAATATTATATTATTGTAGAAATATTAACTGATAAAGGGTATGGAAATTGACTGGTCTGTTCATTAGTTAGCAAGCATTTGATCTTACATTGAAGAAAATGATAAGAAACATAGCTAGCTAGTGTTTTCTGAGCACAAGTTTAGCTCGGCTAATTAGTATGATCATCTTGGTTAAGAGTGAATTTCCTTCACTGTCAAGAAAAGGCCTTTTCACCACCCAATTAGTGGTTGTAGTTATACTTCTCTACTGGCTTTCGGCTGTGAATTAGACAAGCTAAATATATTAATTTTATGCAAAGCCCAAATTATCAGTATGGACATCGTCAGGAGTAGAGATTCTATCAGATCGTCCTCATTATAATATAATGAGTGATCTATACTATAACTGCATGGAACTAGGTTCATTCCAGTTCACGAGACGGGTACGGAAGCATGGTATGTCACTCATCAGGAATCGGGTATAAGGGGGGTAGATTTATACGATAAACTAGGGGACGTGGAACACTTTAGGTTTGGTTCTTAAATGTAGGAATCACAAGTTTTGCAAGAGTAAATTTTAAAAATTATGCTAGTTGATACCAATAATATTAAAACAACATTGAGAATCATGTTGCAATTAAGACGTGCATACTTTATTTTCTTAATTCCGGTTCACGAGACAAGTACGGAAGCATGGTACGCCACTCATCATGAATCGGGTGGGGGGGTTGGCTTATACGATAAACTAGGGGACATTGGACACTTTAAGTTTGGTTCTTAAGTGTAGGATGTTGGCATTTTTGTTTTGATGATGATGTTTTTACAAACAATTTATAACTAATATTGTTTGTCTAGTATTTGTGTTTTCTTATTTATTCTAGGCAAATAATGTGTTGAAGGTTGGATGGAATTGAGCTAAACGATCACATCAAATGGAGGTTGGCAGAATATCGGTATGAAGCCATTTGTAATTCAAGTCAAATTCAAGATCAAGCTTCATCCGCATCCAAGTTGCGCTATATTGAAGATTTATCATCTTGGGTATATTTTAGTTTAGGTGTTTATACTTGTGTGTTAAATACTTTGCTATATTGAAGATTTATCATCTTGGGTATATTTTAGTTTAGGTGTTTATACTTGTGTGTTAAATACTTTGAGCTCAATATCACACATACACACGGGTATATTTTAGTTTAGGTGTTTATACTTGTGTGTTAAATACTTTGAGCTCAATATCACACATACACACGATTCTTGTTTTTGAGTAATTTTAAAAAAATATTGAGTTATGGGTTTATGGACTTAACAATCATTATATATATCTTTTATTAATTCTATGAAATCATTTTATAAGGTTTCAAAATATTGTTTAACTCAAAAGTCAAAAATCAAGAAATTTATACACATATTCGTGCATGTTTTTGCAAAACAGATAAGTTCTCACAAATGGGAAATTAAAATTAAAAAATTCATTTTCTAACATGTTCTATTACATGTTTACAACCATTTTCAAAAATTTTATTATTTTTGGAGTTGATTTACTATGCTGAATTGATTTTACAAAATCAGGTGTTTTAGCAGTTTTCAAAATATGGAATATCTATTTTAAAACATTTATTTATCAAAAATAGGAAGTGATATTTCAGAAATTTCTTCTCTAACATGTTCATATATATATATATATATATATATATATATATATATATATATATATATATATAGTATATATATATATATATAAAACCTCAACTGAAAATTTCAATGATTTTTAGAGTTGAATTTACTATTTTTTAATTAATGTTACAAAGTCAGATACACAAAAATTTCTAGAAATGCCCAAAATCTGTCAACGACATTGATCAGTCCCGACAGCATTGTATTAGTCAACTGATCATGTCCTTTCAGCCTATAACGGATAGTAATGGCTAGTTTTTGTTTTTGGGGTTTTTGGGGGGTTTTGGGGTGTTTTTGTGGGTTTTTGGCTTGTTTGAGAGGCTATAAAAAGCCCTCTCCTCCCATTTGTTTTTCATGGTGTTTGAGTGAGTTTCATACAAGTTTGTTTAATGATTTTTAAGTTTGATTAAGAAGATTTTAAGCATTTTACAAGTTTGGTTTTGTGAAGAGAATTTCACAAGAGCTTGAGGAGATCATCCATTGGTGTTTGAGCATTCAACTCTTCTCCCTCTCTCTTGTCATCTAGAGAAGTTTTTCTAAACTCTTATCTAGCTATTTATATGTTTGATTTTCATTTCCTTAAGCTAGATTTATATTGAGTTTAGTTTATTTTGATTATACTCATTGTTCACACATAATCTATTGAGCTTATTGTATTTACATACATAGTATATATTAGGGTTGTAGGATTGTGACATTGAGAGTGAGCCTTAATTGAGTTCTCATCTATTGTAGAGAACAAACTTTGTATTTGTGCTTAATTTGTGAGATCACTTTGTAATACACTTACTTGTACATCAAGAGGAGTATGCGGTAAGAGACGGGGTCGTCCCAAGAGGAGTGACGTCGGTAGTAAAGCCTAGGGAAAGGTTGTAAATCCGAGTACCTAAGGGAGACACAGGCTAGAGACCAACACTTAGAGGGTGTAGAGTGTGATTGTAAGAGTGTGAGATTGTAGAGTTTTCGGTGAGCTAGAAAACCGAATGTGAGGTGTAAATGTTATTCGGGTAAGCGTCGAAAACCAGGTTGTGTAGTGGATTCTCCCTGAGAGTGGGGAGCGGAGACGCAGGTCGGAAAGACCGAACTCCGTGATCATTTGCTTGTGTTTGTGTTGGATTATTTGCGCACTATCACTCTTGTTTGTTTTTGTTTATTTCACCCTTGTTTATTTTGCTTATTTTTACTAATAATTCATTGCATACCTTATTTGCTAGGATAACTTGTTAATAAGTTTTTAATCGGCATAAAATCGGATTAGATTAGCATAAGCCCTATTCACCTTCTCCCCCTCTAGGGTTCTTTCCTAGTGGCATTAGGGTCTAACATAGGAATCATAGGTTTTGCAAGAGTAAAATTTTAAAAATATGCTTGTTGATACCAATAATATTAAAAGAACATTGAGAATCATGTTGCAACTAAGGTGTGCATACTTTTTTTCCGTAATTTCTCACGTTTTTTTGTTGTTTATTCTTTTAAAAAAGAATTATTTTTTTAAGTTTTAACTAATTTGAATTCTAAAGTCGGGTCACTAGAGCTGCTGAATTGGTTCGTGTTCCACGCAAATTTAGGACAATTATTGAACCAAAGTCGTAGTTCGCTAAAGCTTCCCACATTCATGACTTCTATGATCTATACCATTTATGGATGTTAGATAATTAATTTGAGAATTTTAGCTAAAATATTTACGGTGCAAATCACTCCACATCTATACGAGCGGTTCCACACCTATAGGAGCAATTCTGATAGGATTTCTATTCCATTGCCCGGTTGTATATGACAGTGAACAACTGAAGCTTAGCATTTATTATGAAAATAAATCCAAATCACTAGCTATATTTTCATGGATAAATTTAAGTCCTTCCATTTTATTCTCCAAGCAAACCATTCTTTTAAGCTCCCTACAGGCTGAATCAAGCACAAGAGTTTTTGAAGTCATCAGCACTAGAATTACCACTTAAGCAGGAATTTACAATTTTTATGGTTGACGACTTCATGGTAGTAGTCATTTTCTCTTTCATGACTCTCAATTACCCACAAAACAAGGAAATTTGAAATTCTACCATCATTATTTCACCAGAATTGATAGATCACATAGAAAAACTTCCAATTTTTGTCTTAAAAAAAACCTCCCAGTTTAAAATAAAGATAAATGTAGATACTTCAACATGAGGAGATTCATTGCCTTATAGCTTCCTTTACAATACAAACAAAAGATCTTCGAAACCATTCAGGTTCTGATAGAGATCACAAAACATGTACGTACAATTTACGTCACTCACATTGGATTCTGAGAACTCGAGAACTGAACTTTAAAGGTAGGTTCTGATGAACTAACCAATTCAATTTGACAAGTATCACCTTGTTGAAGCTTGTTTGCCGTAGCGAAATCCTCCCAGCCACCGATGAAGCCTATGAATTCAAAGCTTTCATGGTAGAGAACTGGCCACAGTCTCATGGATGGATCTTGAAGAACAACAACTTTCCTTAGACATCTCTTTCTTAAGGGACAAGCTGGTAATTTTTCAGGCAAAAGCTGCAAGGAAAATAACGATCGTCATAAAAATCATGTAATTAAGATAAGAACAGTAGTATTGTTGTTTTGCACTTACTACCCTGTAAGTTTCATTGCTGCAGACAGAATCCCTGGTTTTTTTTTTTTTTTAACGCTACCACCCTTGGTGAAATCTTGGCAGATATTGCCCTTGGGTGAAATTTGTGAGTCTTGAGGGAAAATGAGAGAAAAAGTTTTAAGCAGGAGGTCTATCTGCAACCATGAAACTACAGGGCTAGTAAGTTCAAAACAACACTACTGAAGGGGTCTATGTGAAATTAACCAAATTCAATTATGTCAAAGAATTATCTTGCATGTTCCGGAACTTGGATTATAATCCACAAGTGGATTATAATCTAGAATGTTTGGTAAATTTAGTGGATTATAATCCATTTCCAGTAGTAGAGAGTATCGTAAATTGGTGGAATCATAAGGGGTATAATTGTTATCAAAATGACCAAAAAGGATGTGGGCTTGGTGATGAGTTATTAAATGAGGCCTTGGATTTTGTGAAATCATAAGGGGTGTAGTTGTGTTTTTACTTGTTCAAATCTCAACAAATTTTTTGGTGGAGTATAAGCCGAAATAAGCTACTTGCCAAACATCTCAAGGTTACTTATATAAGCCACAAAAGCGACTTGACCATTTGCCAAACATGCTCTTATCTGCTCTAAACTTCAGAATTTATGGTGGATGATTTCTCATGTCTATGTGACTATCAAGGTATAACTTACAAAATATAGCAGTAGAAGAAATCTATCTTCTATTAGGAAATCAAGAAAACCAATAATGTTCTCATTCCATATCTAAAACAACAGAAAAAAATTCCCAAGAAAATGGATGTAAAATTTCTCGTAATTCTTAATCATTTATTGTGAATGATGCTGATAAGTATTAATTACTATTAAAGAAATCTTGAATATTCTACAAAGTTGCAAATAATTGAGGAGTCACTCACAAGCCAAGTCTGAGAAATCAGAGAAACCGTAATGCTGAAATCAGTATTTTTTACGGTCGTAGAATCAATTGGATCCATTTCTTTAGCTTTAACAACCTCTGAAGCCTCTCCTTTTGAGCAGGGACTGACCTTCTTATCATCCAATTCTGGGAATTCACCAGCAAGTAATAAAAAAAACATCAGGTTATAAACAGTACTAAATATCCTGATTTCAGAATGCAAGCCTCATTTTTTTTCCTAACAATGTAGCGGATCAAGAAATGGAAAGAAATTTCTCAAAAAAATTAAAACATTAGCTAGCCTTTAGCTCTATTGTTGCAAATAAACCCCGAGTGAAATTTTTTTGACTCCTTCACCCTCAAGGAAAATGCTTTTTTTTTTGACGAATATACCTCCTGAGGATAAAAGAAGTAGAAAAAAAAAATCACTAAGGGGCTGTTTGGTTGTTGTTGGTAAAGTTGTGTTTTTATGACATAACTTGGAAAGTTGTTGTCCACCTCATCAATTTCACTTTTATACTTTTCTTTGTTTGTTTTTTATTCCATTGGAATCATAAAACACTTGTTTGGTTTGCAAAATAAAACTTTAATTGTTTGTTTGGAAAGTGTAAAAAGTGATCCCTATTCAAATGATCATATTGGTTGGAATTATTTTTTATTATTTTTTCCTAACTTCAATGTTAGCTTTCTCCTAAAATCATGTCTTTTTTTCATGAAATCACTTTACAAGCCACATCAGCATATGAAATCACTTTACAATATTTTCACAACTACAAACAAACAATTGAAAGTGATGAAAGCTGACATTGGGACCCACTTTTTTTATACTTTACATCCTTTTACATGGTAAAAACATACAACCAAACAGCCCCTAAGGGGGTCCATCTAGGACAATATAACTGAGGGTTTCTATCTCAATTGAGCAATAGTACAAGGGGTCTGCTCGCAATTAACCCTACTTATAAATCAAACCAGACTATCTCTCTCTAGGATAAGTTAATTTCTGCAATCGTAGTATGTAATAATTTTTCCTTTCTGATATGGTAAGAAGAAAATAGATAGCAAAATGTATGGATAATCTCAAAAAAAAAAATTAATTGAACGTACTAACCCAACTTTCCTTCAGATTGATTGTCATTAATAATCCCCTCAAGCAATAGCGGGAGATCGTCTTGGTCATTATCTTTGCAATTCAATATCGGAGAGCATGATGGTGCTTCGATGCCATTTTCATGTAGAGATGAACCTTTACTTGTTACTTCTTCTTTCTCAGCACCCAAAGCTTTACAATCCTCTTTTGGAGCCAATAAGCTAATCGTAGCATCACTCTTCACTTCAACTTCATCCTTAGAATCCTCATTACCAAACTCTTTGGATACAATTCGATTCTCATCCTCATCCTCATTAGCAAACTCCTGTGGAGCTTCATTTTCAGATTTTTCAATACTATTAGGCTCTGAACTATCATCTCCTTTGGGTTTCCCCTTTTCAATCTGATCTTTCATAAATACATTATTCTCTTGTGAGAATTCCACAACGGATAATTTTTCCTTAGAGAGAGGAGATGTGACTATTGCCCAGTCGTCAATCTCGGTTCTCATTTCATCCTTATTATTATTATCCAATGTTGAAACAATTTTGGGTCTTCTGGAAACAAGTTTGGGTCTTTTGAGGCTATTACACTGATCAGCTAATTTTTTCTCATTTGCCTTTGTATCTCGAAAACTCGTATTTATCACAGAACAGTTTTTCTCTAAACCCGAATCTTCTTTCATATCCTTGGTACATTCTACTTCCATTGCTTGCTTATTCATTGACGTTTTCCCTTCGTTTGATGCTTTATGAGACCAAGAAAACCCTGGAGGTATTTTGAATATCTCTTGCTCGCATTCTGCCTCCTTGCGCACATTCGACGATTTTCTCTCAGTAGCATACAAGCATCTCCTGGTTGTCCTTTTATCAACAATCAGATTTTTCTTTCTATTTTCGATATTATTTTCTGCTGATTTTTTCACCCATCTGTTAGATCCATCTTTAGTAAGTTTTTCCATAACTTTATCATCATCAGACAAGACTATGGGAGAATTTCTGCCAGCATCTTCATCGGAAGCATTATGATTTCTTTCTGAAGCTTCACAATTTGTCTTAGCTTTACTTAGAGGCGAAATATTAGGGGAAGCTTCATTCTTACTCTCTTTCCTTTTTCGTTTGTTGTTATTTCCTTCTCCTTTGAACTGAAATCTCTCAGAGCCACTAGTGCCATAAATTTGGACAGTGAATTGAGATATACCGATGTGCTTAAAAATAACAATTTCTCCCAAAGATATTGAATGATCCAATATAAAATCATGCCATCCTTGTTTAAAGATCAGAGAACCATCTTTTGTCGCGCTTAATTTTACTATTGAACGGTTTCCAGCAGAATCTTCAAGATAAATTTTCTTGTTAATGAGGCCTTGTAAAGTTCGAGCAAAAGTTGGTGGAATGAACTGCAAATATAGAGGCAGGTAGAAAAGAAAAGAGTTAGGAGAATGAAAAGTATAATGGCAATGCAGAACAAGCTCAAATATTTGAACTCTCATAACATAGTTATATCTTAATCAACCATTTACTGTAGAATATAAAATAATTCAAATCACAATAAATGTAGCAGACTGCAAAGGAGCCTAGATGCAACGCCAAGATTGTAGCAATTCAAAATAAACACCATTAATTCGTGGAGTCTGCCCTTTTTCAAAAACAAGATGGTGGTGCTTCATGAATATTGTCCTTAAATTAATGAACATTTTTAAATTTACGCTATTTGCAGGGAAGAAATGCAAGCAGGTTCTACAAGATGGGATTTTGGAGTTAGATAAAAGTATCCAGAAGAACTCCAAGTGCATGATATCATGTAATAAATACTCAAACAATATGTGTCATCACAAAAAAAAAAAAAAAATACAAGTCCATCCTTAGTGTTATATGCAATGAGTAAATGTGAAGATTGTGTGGATTATCAGTTTAGTTCTACATTAATCTTATCTATATGTGCCTATGCACATCATATCAAATTAAAGCATAGGGCACAATCATTAGTCACAGTAAGCTAATTGACACTAAAAATTTATAATCATGTTGACAAATAAACTGAGGGAGGAAGCACAAAAAAGGTAACAAATTAAAGGGTTTAGCAGTGAAAGAAGTGAAAAACCATGCACACTTGTCTGAATACACAAGTAAATCATAAAAAGTTACAATTTTTACTTATGGGTCCCTTGATTTACCCAAGATGGCCTCAATTGATCCCCCAAAAGCAACCATAAAACTAAAAATTTCCATCAAGATTACAACTTTTCAAACAACCACAGCCCACAATCTCACACCCCACATTTTACAGGGGAAAAAAAATAGCATAAATTCCATACCAAGGCTTCTCCAAAATCACCAATCATGATCTTGAAGAAAGAGGGGACCGCAGAAACTTTTGAAGAAAATGAGGAACTGGGTTTTTCCCCATGAGCCCTCAAGCATTTCTTAATGCATTTCTTGCATGCTCTCTGCATCTTTGAGCTAGCAGCTCAGACAATTAAAGGGTTCTTTCTTTCTTTTTCCTTCTTTAAATGTTTACATTTTGAGCTCTGCAGGGATCCCCTAGAACAGTGCAACCCACGTTTTGTCCATTTTGTGCAGTCACTTCTCTATTCTTGGTCACTTCAGGTATTCCACTTGCCTTGATTCTGCTGCTGCACCCTCCATCTCTCAATGAGATTTTAATAGTGTATCTTATTCTAAAAAGAAAGATATTTCTTATTCTTAATGTATTAAATGCACATAGAACCTAGTACTGCCTCTATTTGTGCTAATTATAAGATAACTTCCTTAAAGTTTGATATTGACAAGCCTGCTCTTTTTAGAGTAAATATCATACCATTAAAGATTTGTGGCAGATAGACCCCCTGTAAATTTGCACTCTGTCCCTCCTTTCCTCATTTGATAGCTTCATCTTCTCCACAATCCTCGCTGAAAATAAGCTACATTCCAAAGAACAGGCACATGAACGGAGGGTGACAGTGGCAACCAACACAATTGCGGGGGTTGTATTTGTCAATATCAAACTTAAATAATGCTAAGCGGATGATGTGATAATGCAGAAGGTCTGCGTAGACTATTTTTAATATTATATAGTTTTTTAGTTTTTTTTTTTTAACTAGGAAATGAAATTGAAGATGAGATAAATAAGTATATGATGCTTTTATTTGTTAATATTAAATATGAATTTATGATGCTTTTATTTTTCTAATCTTTATTAACACTTCTTGATTAAGTTATAATTATCAGTGATAAGAATACTAATGATGATACGAGTAATGTTGTTAGTCACTGATTTTTATGATAAAAATTTGGATTAATTTGTTAACCATTGCCCTAAGGACAGTGGTTAGCAAAAAACGATTAGACAACATTAATACTACTAAATAGATATTACAATGTCATTGATTATATATCATTAGCGTCGATTACATTCGTACTGTACTATAAATAAAATAATAACTAATAGTGAAAGTGAGACAACAATTAGTATCCTAAATTTTTAAGGATACAATCACTTATTCATTAGTATCACTATTTTATTGTTCGTAATACACTGAATGAATATTATTAAAAATAATATTATTCAATTTATTAATATCCATTCAATGTTACTACCAACAATATGTAGGGATTTTTAGATCTCGGCAAAACCCTGAAAAGCAACTAAACGCAGCAAATAGAATCACACAAAATTTAACGTGGAAAACCCTTAACGGGAAAAACCACGGGATTAAAATCAATCCACTATTACCTTTAAATTACAATCTTTTGCACGGACAAAGACCGCCAAACCCCCTCTCTCTCTACACTTCTTAGTTTTTTTTCTTCAACAATAGAAGAATATATATAGGGAAACCAAAACTTTATCTCTAGCCTAACTTCTTAATTAGAATAAGATTTAAACTCCTAATCATGATAAAAGCTAAACTCCTAATCGTGATAGATCTCTAACCCTATCTAATTCTCATGAATTTATACGAAGAATTAAAAGCACTATTGTTTGTAGGAAAATTGAAGAAAAAAAATAGAGAATTGAATTTGTATGATTCTCTCTAACAGACTTAGAAAAAAGAAATCTCTCAATATAATTTCTCTCTAACAGACTTAGAAAAAAAATTACAATATTCTTGTATCGGATTCCCAATTTTCAAAAGAGAGAATGATCGGCGGAGACCATTCCCTTTGTTTAACCTGGGTTCTTTTTGGTGTTGATGGAATGCCTCGCTCGATATTTGTGTCGAGTTTTCTTTCCGTTGATGATCCGAACGCTTCACCTCGTAGAACGTTGGCTTCGCCTCTTGACTCGAAGTCTTGGATGAACTTGTGTGGCAAGTTTGAAACTCTTAACGAGTTAGGGAACTCTGAGCGAGTTATAACTCTATGGAAGAATTGATTGATTTAACCGAAAATCGGTTTATAAGCCAAGTGTAGGTAATAAAAATTGCCTGAATTCCTAACAAAGAAGCTCAAAACTGACAAAAACGCTAATATCTCTCAAACCGTAAGGAATTTGGCGAAACGGATAAAAGCAAATCAAACCCATTGGGGTTGATTTGGTCGGCTCTGTCTCGTCGAGATAGTCGATTTTCATATATAATTCGTCCAATTCCGACTTATGGTTTGAAAGTTATGACCCGTTCTTCGTAGCATGTTCTGAAGTTCACCTGTAAGACTGGCTTCGCCTGAACTGATTGAAGCTCGCCTGACAGCTTCGCCTATAAGGTTTGTCATGCAACGAGGCTCAACATCAAAAGATGAGGTTCGTCACGCAGCGAAGCTCAACATCAAAAAAACAAGGTTCGGAGTTCGTCGTTGGATACGAGGTTCGAAACTCGTCATTGGAAACGAAGTTCGAAACTCGTCATTGGATACGAGGTTCGAAACTCGTCACTAGAAACGAAGCTCGAAGCTCGTCATTGGATACGAGGTTCAGAGCTCATCATTAAAAATAAAGTTTGGAGTTTGTTGTAAGATATGAAGTTCGGAGTTCGTCGTTGAATATCATCAGACTTAAAGCTCGTTAGTAAAAATGAGGCTCGCTACGTAGTTAGAACTTAGCTATCGAAGACAAAATTCATTGGTGAATACAAAGCTCGTCAGACGAGATCAGTGAAGATAATTCGTTATACTACGAAGTTGATCCTAGAAGACGAACTTCGCTGCATATTGAGGCTCGTTCAAGCAGATAAACTTCTCCATACAGTGAGGCTCGTTGTCCGCAGGCGATCCATTTGCAACGGTTTAAAAACTTAGTCATCCACGTGGGCTAAGCTTCAGGAGCACATTTCGCCCCACTAACTGACGTGGGCTGAATTGAATGAGGCAGTTGTGCGCTCTACCCACAATTTTAGTAAGTTTGTTACGTGCTGAAACCCTATAAATAACCATGAGCGGCTATGAAAAAGGACTTTGGAGAGACTAGATTCAGAGAGAGACCTTGGACCCTTGATCTTTCGCTGCTACGCAAAAGAAGATCATCGACCGATCATCAGAAGCTTTTGTGATCTTGTTCTGATTGTCAACGGGAAGTAATCTCGACGTGAGCATCGAGAAAAATATCCTTTCGCCACCAAGAGCCCACTTTTAAACAAAAGAAAAGCTGAATCAATCTTCTCTTCATCTGTAATCGAAGGAGTGTGAGTAATTGTAAGAGATTCATACTAAGCGATCGAACCCACTTCTTAAAACAAGAGAATCAATCAAACTTTATTTTTTTTACCCTACACCATGGTTAAAGATCCGAAGCTCCAAGCTCTCTGTTGTCGACGAAGATGATCTCCAAGAGCCTCCAAATCTGAAGATCTTCAAAAAAGATCTGCTTAAGAGAGTGTTGATCACTCTTTTTATAATTTTTTTGATGTAAAAAGTCGATGTAATTGGAGATCCCGAACTCGGTTGAGTTTTCTACCATTTATAGGGATTAAGTAGTGTAACCGCCCCCTTAATTCGCTCCTAAGTTGGGGAGTGATCCCTTTAAATCGTGAAAAACAATTTTGAAACTGTTCAGCTCGTGAAAAACGATTTTACTTTGTCGTTTGGCAGGTCTAACGATATTCGTCAATCTGTCAAACACGGATTGCCGAGGTTCAGATATACAGCAGTGATATTCCGAAAGAACTGTAGAAATAAGCCGCTCACATTGGCAGGCATGAGCTGCCTGTTGTGTAGGTCTCCTTCGTGACAATAGTTCACGCAAATCAGAGACTTGGGAAGAATCTTGTGAGGTCGAAGATGGAACCCCTTGTCCTTGAGTGGGTAGAACTAATTCTTGTTGGGCATGAATTTTGAATCCATGTCGGCTCTTTTGAACTCGGCGGACCACATCGTGTTCTTGAGAAGAAACGCGAGGGTTACGTTTTGTTTGAACGCACGCTTGTGGTGTGCGTTTGATTGATGGAACAGACCTCTGAGGGTCTTGTCTTGCTTGAACGCACGCTTGTGGTGTGCATTTGATTGATGAAACAGACCCCTGAGGGTCTTTTTTTAGTTGAACGCACACATGTGGTGTGTGTTTGGTTGGTTGAACGTGCCTTTGGGGGTCACGTTTTGCTTTTGAGGCACACCCCTGAGATGTGCGTCCAGGTTGAACAACGCAGCCCTAAGGGTCGCGTTTAAGTTAGATTACACGATGCTTATAATCGGGCTCGTTACCATGAAGTGTGCATTCTGGAGCAGAAACGCAGAGTTCGGGCAGAGGCTCAAAAACGCAGTCTTCGCGTTGGGTGAGAGATTGGTTGTTCCGCAAGTGCGCTCGCCGTATGGATCTTCTCCTTCGTCGAGCGGTGTTTTTCTTGGCTTGCTTTGACGCCTTGGCTGTAACGTCGTCAGCGTTGATTGGATTTTCCTCCGTCATAGGCCTCTTATGACCTACGACACGCTGTGTTGATGCGGGTGTGGAGTCTTCAACTCGTTGAACGAGTTTGGAATTTTGGCCAAAGGAGAGGACTTCCTTTGACATCTCAGTAGTAGTTAAGACCTCCTTGGAGATCTTGCGGGTGTTGCGCCTAGCCTTAGGGCTAAGCGATCCAGAGGAGAGGTCCTCCTCCTACTTGGCTTGGTCGAACTCTACAATGAGAGTTTCGACGGTCGTTCTAGTGAGGTGGACGTCGGATTACGCCACAACTTCCTCGTCAGAGAAACTAGTCCCCAGCGGAGTCACCATCTTTTGTTTGTGGGAAAATTTGCAGTAAAAGAAACGAAAAAATTTGATTTGTATTCCTTTAATCTCAGTTACAATTGGATTTTCTGATTACAAAAGAGAGGAGAAAGAATTTAATTCTTCCTTTTGTTTAAAACTGGGTTCTTCTTGGTAGCGATAGAGTGCCTCCTTCGAGTGCTTGCGTAGAATTTTCTCTCCGTTGATGATCCGACCGTCTTGTCTCACGGGAACAGTTAACTTATATGGTAAGTTTGATTAAGAACTCTCTTAAGAGTTTAAGAACTCAGAACGAGTTAAAAACTCTTAAAAGAGTTGTTGAAACCGAATAATCGGTTAAAGAGCCAAATAGATTCCTTTGTTGTTGAAGAATCCTTCGAGATTTGATTCTCTAACTGCCGAGCAGTTCCTTGGTCTTCAGCAATCTCCCCTCTTCGCCCAAGAATTCAACCTTATACGGTTTTCTTGATCTCCAAATCTCCAACCCCTTACTCGGTTGAGTAATGTGGTTATTTATAGGGGGATAAGGGGTGTAACCAACCCCTAAATCCGCTCCTAAGTGGGCGAAATCCCTCAAAACGTGGGATAAACAGTTTTGAGGCCGTTCAGCTTGAGTTTGAACAAGTCAAACGCCTAAATTGGCGTTCTGGATCTTAACTCTGCGTCTTAGACTTGAGACGCAGAGTTGGGTGTGTAGACGTTAAAAATTACCTATAGGTCCCCCCACATGACTCGAGACAAAGAGAAGACGATGAACGTCGCTATCCGAGTCACAGAAGCTTAATCGATATTGACAAGCACATGAAGTGAGTCAACGAATCATGCGAAGCAACGGAACTTCGGAATAACGAGGATACGAACTGATCGGGAGCCCAGTGTCGCTTACAAAAGGCGAAACACCACTCGTATCCTAGTTTAATCCACAATGGTCTAATCATCGGAGCTTATAGATCTCCTCGCTGGCTTTCCAACATACTTTGAATCATTCAAATTCGAGTTCGGATGAAGAAGTTACGGTGGAAACGGACAAGTGTGCAAAACGATGCGTCTCAGCCTGAGTTGAGACACCCCAAGGTGTCTCGGCCCAACCGAGACACCCAAGGGTTTCTTGGCTCATACCGAGACACCCAAGGGTGTCTCGGCCTCGCTGAGACACCCAAAGGTGTCCGTAGCCCTAAAAAAGGGGGTTTTCGCTGTTTTTGCAGTTTTGAACCGCCTGGATTCCCCGGAGCCTATAAATACAGCCCTAGGGCCTTTATTTTTTTAGATCTGAAATTCTCGAGCGTTGGCAAAGCCCTGCCGGATTGAGGACTGAAGGTGCACGAATTTCAGAGAGGAGGAGGAGAGATTGGATTGAGTTCATCAGCATAAAGAAGAGGAGCCCGTCAGATCTACAGTTCTCGTGTTCGTCCCTTAAGATTACCCTGTTGTGGTGATCTTAAGAAGAGCAATTATCTCGCTGTTGCTGAGATAAGCGCTACGGTTTCTTGATTCCTTCGCGAATCAACGAAGCTCTGCCTAATTTTTCAGTAATCAGATCTGATCAGCGATGGTCTACAGATATCAACGTCCCCGTCACAGGCCAAGATCCCACGCAAGCAGCGGACGATAAACACCCGTTGTGTTTGTTTGAAGAGAGTTGTATTTCTTTTATTTTATTTTCATTGTGTAAGAAAGTCTTATAAAAAGACTAATTTTACTTTGAATCTGTAATCGATAAACGTGTAATAGATTCAGTAATAAAGATATCAACTTTCACCGCAAACATCAAGCACTGAAGTTCGCCAGCACGAACAAAGCTCGCATGCATGCTTGACTCGCCAGCACGAGTCAAGTCCACTCGAACGCTAAAGTTCGCCAGCACTAACAAAGCTCGTTTGCATGCTTGACTCGCCAGCATGAGTCAAGTCCACTCAAGCAATACAAGTGAGAGGAATGACATCTCTCAACAATATATGGTCACATCCCATGATTAAAGGGAGTGATCATGCTGTCTCTTCCCTATTTAAGAGCCCCTCCTGGCTACATGAAAGGGGTTCGGTTAGGTTGGTTTTTCGGCTGATTAGCAAGAAAGTCTTATAAAAAGACTAATTTTACTTTGAATCTGTAATCGATAAACGTGTAATAGATTCAGCATGAAGAAATTAACTTTCACCGCAAACAGGGTGCTTGCTGGGAATTGAAAACGCAAGGGCTATTTACGTTTTTTTGGGTCTTAACTCTGCGCCTCAGACTTGGGACGCAGAGTTGGGTATTTGCGGATGATTGAAACGCACAGGCCGCTTGCGTTCTGGGTTTTAACTCTGTGCCGCAGAGTTGAGTGTCTGCTGAAGAACGCACAGGCCGTTTGCATGTTGGGTCTTAACTCTGCGTCTTAGATTTGAGACGCAGAGTTGGGTGTCTGCTGAAGAACGCACAGGCTATGTGCATTTTGAGTTGAGAAGCGCAGAGGTAGACTTTGCGTTTGGGAGAGGTTGTTGACTTGTAACCTCGTCTATTACAACATCGCGAAGACTAATGCTCATTGATCTTTGCTTTAGCTGTTATGGGGTATGAAAGTCGTTAGGTTGTAACTCTCACAGTTGGTTGTGAAGGCTACTGAATAGAGTTTTCATCAGTTGTCGGAAGTGTCGTTGAATTGTAACTCTTCTCAATCTATGTGAAAAGTCTTCCGTTTGCAGCTTTCATTTGTTGACATAAAAGTCATCTGATTGTAACTTTCGTTGTTAAATCTTGATGGGGATCAACTATCTATTGTGATTTTTAAATAGCCTACAGACCATTAGAGGTGAGGAGAACCATACTCCATCCCTTAAATTATGGGGAGTGGGTGTACCCACTCCCTTAAATTGTGGGAAGTGATCATTCCCATGCTGGGTATAGTCATGAGGATAATCACTCCCTTAAATCAAGGGATTTGACTGCTCTCATGCTTCAAGTGGGTGGCTGACAGGCTAGGCGAGATGGCATGGCTGTGCAGGCGAGCTTGTGCAGGCGAGGCTGGATCATGTAGGCGAGCTTCAAGCTGTCAGGCGAGCTTGCCTTCAGGCGAGCCTGGATCATGCAGGCAATCTTCAAGCTGTTAGGCGAGCTCTGCGGGCTAGGGTGTGCAGGCGAACTTGCCTTGGGACGAGCTTGGATCATGCAGGCAAGCTTCAAGCTGTCAGGCGAGCCCAATAAGATCGTCAGGCGAGCTCCCAGCTGTCGGGCGAGCTTGCCTTGTGCAGGCGAGCTTGGGTCGTGCAGGCGAGATCCCAACTGTCAGTCGAGCTTGCCTTGTGCAGGTGAGCTTCAAATATGCAGGCGAGCTTGGTAGGCGAGGCTGTGCAAGGGAGCTTGGTCGGCGAGGCTGTGCAGGCGATCCAACCTCATTCAAGCGAGCTTAAAGCTTGAAGCCTTCAGGCGAGCTAAACTCCTTTGCAGGCAGGGTTGCACTTCAGGCGAGCTCCAGAACATGCTACGAAGAACATGTCATAACTTTCAAACCGTAACTCGGAATTAGATGAATTATATATGAAAATCGACTATCTCGACGAGACGGAACCGACCAAACCTACCCTATAGGGTTTGGTTTGCTCCTGTCCGTTTCGCCAAATTCCTTCCGGTTTGAGAGATATCAACATTTTTCTCCTTTTTTGCTATTTCGGACGAGGTTTTAGTAGTCTTGTTCTGAACTTCTCTGATTAAAGGCAATTTTTATTGCCTACACCATTTTGTTTTAATTATCCTGAAGAGAAGATCCACATTAATCAAGTTTTTAATTATTTCAATTAGCAAAAATTAAATAAAAATGTAGCAGGTGGCCCATCAATCATAGGCGCGCGCCACCCGACCCGAACCCAGCCCAGCCCGGTCGGCATGCGCGTGTGGTATAGAACATAACCTTTGTTTTCTTCTAGGCATAAGAGAGAAGGGAAAGGCTTATAAACACCCTTTCTTCCTATTCCTCACCAAATTTGATTAAATTAATTAAATTAATTCAAAATGAATAAAAGCACTACATAGAGCAGGTATATATTGCATCATATAACATGCGAAGCCTTCTAGACTGACAAATAATTAATGTTTGTTTTTCTCAATCCAAACTATAATTGTCGCTATTTCAATACTTTATTTCAAAGACATAAAAAGATGTCAAAAGTTACAAGAAAGTCAAGATTCATGAGCACAATTTGATGTCCCACGAACTGAAACAACTGATGACGTATTTAAATGCAGTACAAAA
>NC_033803.1:70073271-70079913 GCF_001876935.1 Asparagus officinalis | reverse complement strand
ACAAGCCGACAGAACGCAAGACCACAAAAACAAAAATGAAATTGAGCCGAAAGAAAATAGAAAATAAAAAATAAAAACAATAAATTAGGTAAAAATCAATTGAAAGATGGATGTCAACAAGAAGATGCTCGTCGTGGGTCATGGCTTTTTTTGGGAAGGCGTACGCGCAGCTTCTCGTGACCGAATGCGTCATATTTCATGCATGCCATCTAAATTCAAATGGCAATAATTTTTACAAATCCAAAAATAATGCAATTATATATATATATATATATAATATATATATATATATAATATATATATATAATATATAAACTTTATTGAGAGAGTGACAAGATTGGAATTGTTGGCTCGGATGTGGGCCAGTCAAAATCTAATGCTTCCACTTTAGTTATAAATTTTGTCGATGTATGGAGGGTAAAAAAAAATAAATATTAATCATACTCATTTATCATGTAATACGTTTTTGATCAGGAAAGTTAATAGGAAAAAATCGTTAAGATGTAGATTGGCAGAAAGTTCGGGTTTCAGCAGAATTGGGTGGCGGTCGACCGGCCCGGTCGACCGCATTCGTGCACAGGAGTTATTGGGCTTCAGGATTGGTGGCGGTCGACCGATCCGGTCGACCGAATCTATGGGCGGTCGACCGTGTCGGTCGACCGACGACCTCTCTGGACATTGGGTTTGCTGCTGGATGGAGGGCAGTCGACCGGTCCGGTCGACCGCGATGGATCGCGGTCGACCGTACCGGTCGACCGCCGCTGCGGTTTTGAGTTGGGCCTGTTTTCAGACCCGCTTCGTTTTGGATTTGTATAAATACCCATTGGGTGTTTTTTAGGGTTAAGAGCAAGGACGAATTTGAGCAGATTGAGAGAGTTTTCTTTGGGCTTCTATTCTAGGAGCAATTGGAGAGATTGAGAGTTGATTGTTGAGGGTTTATGAGAGATTTGTAACCCTAGTTTGTTCTTCTTGATTTCTAATAGTGAAAAACTCCCCCCTCCTTGCCCCGTGGACGTAGGCATCTTGCCGAACCACGTAAAACTGGTGTTTGGTTGTTTGTGCTGTTGATTTTGATTGGTTGTTTATCTTTCTTGGCGATTGTTTTGGTTTCTCGAGGCACAACATAAGATTGCACTTTATATTTTCTGAATAAGTCACAAAAGATAAACTAATGCATGGAAATAAACTCATTTGGACCCTTCATACTTTCTAACTTTTTAGTGGGGTTATTATTTACGACTTATCACCTCATTTTATTGAATAATACATTATGATAATTAAAATTGAAATTCATATACGACAATATTCTCAAATAGTTATGAGGAATGAAGTATGTATTTTATCAGAATATCCGCCTAATAAAGTATTTTGGGTCATTCATGAGAACCTAAGGATAATTTGTGAATTTAACCAAATTATCATATTGATATTTTTTGTACACCCCTCCTACTAGTTCGATATTTTTCTAGTTCCGTCGATGTTTCGGTAATTTTTCTGAACCCAATATGCAATTAGATTCAAAACTTCGCTATGGGAAAAAAAGGTGCAAAACCTCTTTGCTCCTACGAGTGTCAGGTTTCTCAAGCTTTCTCTTCACTATATTTAGAGCTAATACTACCCTTTCCGACATTCTTGCAAAAATTTTGAGCATAATTATTAGCCATATACTAATGTGCTACATTATTTTTAGCATCATGAGGTTTCGTGGATTTTTTTTGTCAGCGGCGAAAATTTGAGTTTAATGGCACATTTACCTAAAAAAATATCAAAACATCATCAAAGCTTAAAAAAATACCTAACTCATAGGAGAGATGTAAAAAAGTGCCAATAAGTTAATTTAGTCGTTTTATTTATCATACTCTCTTTAAAAGTACGAATTCGGAAAAATCTTTCGGTAGATAAAAATACCATCGGAATTTAAATTATTCCATCAAGTAAGAGTAAGTTGATAAATTGATGGATTCTTATTGGATATACATAGTATAAAGATAAGGATACAATTTAAATTGAATGTAAATCTAAATAAAATTATTAAATGTCAAATTTACAAATGTCTACACAATAAAGGGCATATATGCAAAAACCAAATATATTAATGATACAAATAATGTCTACCCCAAAGGTCAAACCCAGGAATAACGTAGACCTACAAATATACATAACGTGGATGCAAAAACCAAATATATTAATGATACAAATAATGTCTACCCCAAAGGTCAAACCCAGGAATAACGTAAACCTACAAATATACATAACGTGGATGAGATATTTATAAAATTCACCAAACAAATTAAAGAGGTAAAAGTCATTCTCAAAATTATAAAAAAAATTAAGGAAAACAAAAATAATACTCCCTTTAAAAGCACGAGCTCGGGAAAACTTTCCATAGTCAAAATTACCATGTACTATTTTAAATATTTAATTTAAATTATAATCTATCATAATCATACTTATATCCTATCCTAAGACCCAATGAACTATCTACAACTCAACAATATAAATAAGATTAATAAAATATATAAAACATCTCCGTAGTATCAATTTATTACATGAAATATTATAAAAAAAGGGCAAAAGTTTTAAAAATTAGACAAAATACTCTCAAAAGTTTAAAATTACACAAAATAAAAAGCTAAAAATTTAGAACTTGACAAATAAAAGAGTAATTGTGTGATATTCTTTCATTAAAATATATAAATATAACTTATAATTTAAGGTTTACTATCCCTTTTCAGAATCTGAAAATAGTCAAGTTGATATTGGTAAAAAATACTAATAATAACAGATTAAAATTATCCAGTTAAAAAATTAAAATTAAAATATATATATATATGATTGATTAAAAATTAAAGTTATTGTATAAATTAAAGTAACTACATATAATTTTACCAATATGTTAGAGCAGTAAAAATACATAAGTGTCATTAATTGATAGAAGACTAAATCGTAAAAAACTAATAAAAGACTATAATATAATAGCTTAACATTAATTGATTATAATTTATAAATATTAATCTCTAGTAATAATAATATTTATAAGGAAAAAATTATAAATATTTATGAATGGAGAACTATTAGAAAATTTAGAGATATCATTCAAAAGAATCAAACGGTTTTCATTTCAAATAGAATTCGGAACGTCCATGAATCACTTCAATTAACACTAATATAAGTTATATTTATAAAAAAACACCGACTAAATACCCCTTGAAGAATATATTGAACAACTTTGTTCCAATCAAAGAAACATTATTCATGGAAGATAAAAGAAAAATTAATATGTCATGGCTCTCCGCAAGCAAAAAAATATAAAATCGCGCTTTTTCTTTTTCTTATATAGTATTACGACCCTGCGTGTGACTTTATTTAGGGAAATGACTACTAACGAATGATCAATTCTTAAAGACACGATCAAAGATAATGATGTAATAGCGCGTACTATTAGAATTCGAGATCTCTAAATATGAAGATAGTATATTTCATTACTAAAATTTTTATTAAAAGCCACTAAATATAAAATTCACCTTATATCTGTCTCAAATTTATAGAGGAGATATGCATGTCATCGTAAATTACGTCAATAATATATATCAATCCAAAGACACAACTTACTAAAAAAATAAGATAATAGTAAGTAAACCAAGCAAACATTCATATAACACCGTAAAGAAAAAATATTACATTTTAAAGCTAATATGTTGCACTCTTTTAGAGTAAGTTGTCAAAACAAAAGTATTTCCATTAAGGCTCTTTATAAATGCAGCAGAAATTCATACTAATATATACAACCATTATAACATTCGAAAGAGGTATGATCTTGAAAAACCTTCTCTAAAATTCATACAATTAAAGCTAAGAATAATTTACCAATATACAGACACAATATTGTACCTTTAAAGCAACAATAACTACCATTTATAATAGAGTTGAGCAGTGGTTCTATGTTTGCAAAGATTGCAATAAGAAAGTGGATAGAGATGTTAATAATAAGTGTCTAGATGATAAATGTTGTAGAATCGTTGATGATGTATTACCAAGGTTAAGTGATATCCCTTCTTCATGAAATAAATATATCAAAATTAAATATTAATATTATAATATAAAGCAAATTGAAATAAATATATCAAAATTAAATATTAATATTATAATATAAAGCAAATTGACAATGAAAAATATAATGTATTTAGTTCAGATCCTCATGGAATATTAATATTATAATATAAAGCAAATTGACAATGAAAAATATAATGTATTTAGTTCAGATCCTCATGCAAAATAACACAGATAGATTAAAGGTAACATTATTACACAACATAAATTCTTATTGGATGCACAACAGAAAATTCATTGCAGAGAAAAAAAGGTAGCTCCTTACCTTATTTAAGTAATAAAGTAAAAGCACAAAAGATTTTATATGTATGAAATTAATATTTATTATTATTAAAATAGGAAAAAGTCAAAGTCCGTATTATCAGAAGTTTGTGTTGAACATAAGAATTATATTCAACATCTTTGTGAATTTAGACGAGAAGACAAAAGATAAATGAGTCCAATATAACATGCTCCAGTCTCATATCACAATCGATGTAGACGATGAAGACACTACTCCAGAATTGCCCAGGAAAAAGATAAAGATGAAGAAAGATTGATCTCGACTCAATAAAAAATAAAATATAAGCAACAAAAGATAATGTTTTGTGAGTTGTTATAAAATAGTTTTATTTTTTTAGTAAAATTAGGAATCTTTAAAAGGGATTTTCATAAACTATTTTTAGTGCTTTCATATGCATATATAGATGCTTTTGTCATATAAAAAGTGTACTAGAGTTAGCATTAATCTTCAGGTTATAGTTTTTTTATTAACTATTTTCTGCCATTTTAGCCCACTTTAAATTAATCATCTTAGCTCGTTGGTTTTATTATTCATCTTCATTTTATAATGTTATTTTTCAAGTGTTTTCACTTTCATAACACTATACTTCCTCAGGTCAAGCTTGGTTTCATGCTAATCCAAATGAAATAAAAATTGAATTGGTTTTATATTATATTTATCTCATAATAATTAAACTATCAATATAAAAATTTAAACTGGGTGTAGCCTATTCAAACAAACATCAAATAAATAAATAATCAAAGTGTAATCAAGAAACAAAATTTAGTAAGAAAATAAACCAAAAATACTAAATCAAAGTGAGCAAAAATTATCAAAGAGTAACAGAGAAACAAATTTAAGTAAGAAAATACATAATCACAGTATTTAACCACGTGCAATGCACGTGCTAAAATCTAGTGGTTGAAAGCACCCCATTTGTGAAGAGTGGTGGACCAAGCGGTCGGGTCGGGTTCAGAACATCACCCGCCAACCACCACCGGTTCGCTTCAGCTGTTCCTCCATAATAAATAGAACCAAGCTCCTCATCCCCAAATTCCATCCCAAAGAAATAAAAATATCTCCTTTTTATTCTTCTCTTTAAAAAAAAACAACGATGTCTTGCTACCGTGGAAAATACGCTGGTAAATTGAATCAAACCCTAAATCTGTTTATAGTCTGTTTGGTTTTGTATAAAGTTTGTTTCTTTTGATTTTTTTTTTCGATTTTTGATCGATCTCTCTTGGGTAGTTCTAGGGTCTGAGAATGGATCCAAGTTGTAGATTTTTCTACGATGAGATCTATAGGAATAAATCTTAGATCTAGGTCATGATTTTATCTTTTGGGTCAAAATCCATGAAGCTGAATAAGATCTAGAAAAAGATAGGAGATTTTATTTCTTTTGGTTAGATCTTAAATTTTGCTGCTTAGCTTGGAAGATTAAAAGATCAAATTCGTTTGCTAGATCTGATTAACTTTTGTTTATTTAACGACCGCTTAATTGTATTCTTACGATTAAGTATGCAAACTGCTATTTTTCTAGGTTTTGCTGAATCTAACTTTGTCATAAGTTTCAAGCGATGCCTCTTCTGTTGTTTGTTTGCCATATTTCTTAAATATTTGGGTGAAAAGAATCTAACTTTGTATTTATAATTAGCTTGGTATTTAAGGCTCCCTTGACAATTTAGATTAATATGTTAAGTCTCTGTTTTGGATCAAGGTAGTAGCTTCTGTAAGGCAGCAAAGACCCAGATCTGATTGATTATCATTGACCATCCATTTGCCTATGATGACATATCATATTTACTTCTACGTGTGTTGCCTTTATAATACACTGAAATATATTTTATAGATGATACCCATGAATGAGATTTTATTTTTTGATGGGTCTTGCTCTAGCAAGCATGCTCATTCCTTGATTAGTTTGGTAGGTAGCAAATATATGCTATGTTTCAGATATGGTCTATGATTTCCGTTACTACTATACTATCTTCTTAGCATCATAACGTCATGAGGTTGTATATACATTGCTTGGTAGTAAAACGTTAGCGATCTGTTTAGTTATTGGTCCTACTGGGGTTATCAGCTTTTAACTGCCAAGTTTTAAGCGGATATCCCACATGAAGATGAGTTTGGCTTTTTGCCTTCACCATGTTGAGTTATAGATATATGCGCACCAAGATGCTTCCAATTAATCATGGGCTATGTTAAATTTTGTAGAGGTACTGAAACAATAATTTGACAACCATGAATTCCTCCTGAGATATACTATT
>NC_033803.1:70067525-70073253 GCF_001876935.1 Asparagus officinalis | reverse complement strand
AAAAAGATGCCGAGATCATACCAACTGTACATGCAAAAGCAAGAAGAATATTATGTGTTTTGATAGATCCTTCCAATATTTAGAATATCTGTAGTTTTTCAAAATTTTCTGGTTTCAAATTATCTTAAGGGTGGTTAGTTTTATCTGATTCACATACTTTGTTAACATCAAAACTCGATTACAATCTAATCTGTTTAGGTTTTATTTTGTCATTACTATCACCCGTATTGTATGGTAGTGGGACAACTTGGAAGTCTAACTTCAATTTTATTGCAGATGAGCTCATTGCCAACGCTGCATACATTGGCACCCCAGGCAAGGGTATCCTTGCTGCCGATGAATCCACCGCGGCACCATTGGAAAGCGTCTAGCGAGCATCAATGTTGAGAACGTTGAGGAGAACCGCCGTGCTCTCCGTGAGCTCCTCTTCTGTACTCCAGGCGCCCTCCAGTATCTGAGCGGTGTCATCCTCTTCGAAGAAACCCTCTACCAAAAAACCGCTGATGGTAAGCCTTTCGTCGACGTCCTCAAGGCAGGAGGAGTCCTCCCTGGAATCAAGGTCGACAAGGGCACCATCGAGCTCGCCGGTACCAACGGCGAGACCACCACCCAAGGCCACGACGACCTTGGCAAGCGTTGTGCTAAGTACTATGAAGCTGGTGCACGCTTTGCAAAGTGGCGTGCAGTCCTCAAGATTAGCGCTAATGAGCCCTCTCAGCTTGCTATCGATGTCAATGCCCAAGGATTGGCACGATACGCTATAATCTGCCAAGAGAACGGGCTAGTCCCCATCGTCGAGCCAGAGATCCTTGTTGACGGATCTCATGATATCAACAAGTGCGCAGATGTCACCGAGAGAGTCCTTGCAGCTTGCTACAAGGCTCTCAATGACCACAAGGTTCTCTTAGAAGGGACTTTACTGAAACCAAACATGGTGACTCCTGGTTCAGACGCAGCCAAGGTGAAGCCAGAGGTGGTGGCCGAGTACACAGTGAGGGCTCTTCTAAGGACAATGCCTTCTGCTGTCCCTGCCGTCGTCTTCCTCTCTGGAGGTCAGAGTGAGGAGGAGGCCACGTTGAACTTGAACGCCATGAACCAGCTCAAGGGGAAGAAGCCATGGTCATTGTCCTTCTCTTTTGGCCGAGCTCTGCAGCAGAGCACGCTCAAGACCTGGGCAGGGAAGAAGGAGAATGTCGAGAAAGCTAGGGCAGCTTTCCTCGCGAGGTGTAAGGCGAACTCCGAGGCGACTCTCGGGACTTACAAGGGCGACGCTGCTAAGGTCGAAGGAGCGTCAGAGAGCCTCCACGTGAAGGACTACAAGTACTAGGGCGAGGTTTTTTGATCTTTTGGTGAGGATGGTGTTTTGAGATAAAAGAGGGATGCGAGGAGATCCCCCAGTATTAGGGTTTAGTTTTTGATGTGTCAATAAGTTTGGAAGCTTATAATTTCCCCCCCTCCAGGATGCTGTTGTAGGCTTGGTTTATTTGCTTTTTTTTTTATGTTTGAACTTGGAGAATACCTTGCTATGAAAATGGCACTGTTGTTTGGTATGACAAAGTATTTTGCTTGTGTGATTGTTTCATATATTGCTTGCTCTTTTGGTGTTCAAGTGGATCTTCCCATTTCAAGGTCTTGCGTTAATAAATTTGTTGGAAGAACCCCTCCAGGTTTTGTTCATCTGTTTCCAACTTATTAATATCTTGAAGTTTGGAGATTATCTTGTTGCTTTGTATACATGAGCACTTTTTGTGGAATCAGCGTATCCTTCATCTCTAGTGCAGTTCTCTGGAGAGGCTTTCAGCTCTGCAATTGTGTACTTGTGGGGGGTTTTTTGTTAAATTCTTTTCTAGTTGGGAGTTCCCAAGCGCTCCACAAATTTGTGGAGCGATTGGGAGCTCGGAAGCTCTCAAGAGCCACGTAAGCCTAAGGAGCAGGGCTTGGGAGCGGTTAGGAGGTTGTTGGAGGGGGGTTGCCGTTTTCCACGGCCACGTCAGCCTTGAGAGCTTTCTTCAGAGCTTGTTGCCCTTGCTCTTACACGTTAGAAAATCAGTAGTCTCTCTATGAAGTCGAAACATGTGGTGCATCTTGGTATGTCTGAATTTGATATTAGAAGAGGATAATATAAAATTCACTTAAAGAATGATAAAACGTGAAAAATGTAGTAATAACTAGTTTCTTTCTTCTTGCTTTATGTGCTTTTTAAATGTTGTATGAAATGTATCAGAAACCTGTGCACATATACACCATATCTCAACCATAGGACAATATCCGAAACTACGCTTTTTTATACACAATCTCTTCGATGTGCATATTTCTGACAAAGACCGCCAAACGCAATATTGACCACCTTTTGTCCTCCTCGTCTATGATCTCCGTAAACATTTTGGCACCGTGAAAAGTTTGAACATCATCGATGGATGGGCGATCTAAAGTCTTGAGAGTTTTGTGTATGTCTTAAGCTATGTAGATAACCTAAGCAGGCCAAAAAAATTCAATTTGATTGAATGTGACCCCTGTATAAACCCCAAAAAGGGATGAAAGGTCAATGAATACAAAGCAATGCCAAGAATGCAATCAAGAATGAGAGTGTTATTTGCAACTAATACAAGCTACTAGTTGTCACACTTCCTTTGGTTGATGCCACAGCGAGAAATTTCTAGAGAAGGAGCTGAGCAATGAAACTTTAGGTTTTTTTGCGTACAGGCGCTTTCGTGCAAGATCAGAATATTTCGTTCCCCGCTCCTTGGATCTTTCAATCTGCAGGTATCACACAAAAGAGAAATACAACATAAGGAATCCCACAAGAGTACAAAGTCAAACATAGAAGATGACGAAAAAACAACTCAAATACGCCACAATAATCTCCTCACAAAATATCCTTGAACTAGGATGTGTTAGCGATAGAATGACATGACCTCAATTAAAACTAGCTTCTATTCTAGTAAACTGCATATACCTTGATTATTTTTCCATCTCTCAGATGGTATCGGACACCAGACCAGTTGATACTTTGTGAAAAATGCGATCTTACTGCAGAAATTGGGTATAGGAAATTGTCCACTAGCATCGCAATAAAGACCTGCAAGTAATATACAATTGAGACCAAAAAAAAAAGAAGCATTATACGATGTTTGGATTAAAAAAAAAAAAGACAAAAGTTAACCCGGTCATAATATAGACAGAACAGCATAAGAATGCAAAGAAGATGACTAGAGTCAAAGAAGATGCATACAAGTCCCCAGTTATATGAACGAAGCGAGATTTGCGGCCATTCTGGAGATAAAATATTGCACAAGTGAATCTCCACCTTCGTCAAATTCCACATGGAAAGTAGTTCTATAAGAGCGCATGCAGCCAAGCAGCCCACTAATCTCAAACCTGAAAAAAAAACAAAATAATAAATAAAAGAAAACTTATAACCGGACAGGAAACAGTTCAAACCAATTTCTCCTTTCTATTCATTTCTATTTACTTTTTACATATTTTCCTTCTTTCAAGTTTCACACAGCCAGAGGAGAACAAAAGTCCTTCCAACTCCACATGAAATTCATAAATCCTACTTCAACCATAATTATCACCGAAAATGATCCCATCCTTAACTAGTTTCAGCATTAAAATGCAGCTATTGCAAATATATTTGTAAAAGAAATGTATGCAGTAAGATCTTTGGAGCTATTCACTTCACTACATAATTGTTGAAGAAACTGTTAAAAGCCCCAATTCAGAGTCACAAAGCTTCACAGCTCACAAAGAGGGACACTTATGATTTCTAACTACATCTAATTCCCCATAAACGGCCCTCGTGAAAAGCTTCATTAAAGGTAACACATTAATCTTCTATTAGCACCAGTGTAGAAAGTGTAGGTAGCGTGCTCACCACATGATAAGGTGCCTATTTCCTTCAGTAGATACTCACTATACTGTGCTCTTACTGCTGTTGCAAGATGTACCGTTGCCATAAAGTATGGTAAACAAAACCCCCAGGATAAGTAACAATGCACAGAGAATAATGCACGGTTCATAATCCAGTTAACAGTTGAAATGTATGATTCCAGAACAAATGTTTGCTTCCTGAGGTAATTCCAATATCTGCAGAAAAATCACAAGGAGTATGAGATAGTGACATTTACCTTAAGAAAAAAATTAAAACAAAACAATACCTCGAAAAGCTGAGATCACTTGCAAGGGGATGAGGAAAGACAGCAACAGGCGGTGAAGTTATTAGTCTCTTTTGGTCCCCTGCAGTGGAAGAATATTCAATCTCATGAAATTTGGGCGATTTTCCAGGCAACCCTTATATGAAAGGCTGATATTGACTGCGATGCAGTATTCACGGGCAAACAGTATAAAGTATCATATCAGAATTCAGAGCTATCTGTGGCACTTATATATGATGATCCAAACCATCATTGTGATCTACAAATTCTAAATCCCATATTGACCAAAATAGCATGGATCGAGAATTTCTTGCTTATGCATCACAGGATCTATAAATGAATGGCTTGTGACAATCTCAAAAGCCAATTACTTTGAGTTGCTCAATTAGTAGGTTAGAAATTCCTGCTTCATGTTATTTTTATACATATAGGTTTTAGAATGTATCCACAGTGAATTGTTTAGATTATCATGTATTGATGCCCATTTTTGCTATCAAAGGTAGGTTTAAACTGTATGTTACACCCAATTGTGATATTGCGTACAGAGGTACATACATGTGTATGTATGGATGTACGTATGTATGTATCAAGGTCTTAAATATCAAATATCGGGAAAATATCAAACAACCAAATTCCACAATGGATTCGGGTATTAGGGATATGTAGTAATAATAGGAGTGCCATATCAGGTGATGTGCATATCAATGTTACATAAAGCACAAGGTAGGCGTCGGACACGGCGCCCAGAGCCTACCAGGAGCCTAGACATTTTTCTTTTTTTTATTTTTTAAATTACAATCAATGTTATCAAAAATGCTAGGCACCAATAGGTGCCAAACTAGCCCAAGAAGATTTCTTTTTTTATTTAAGTGGTGATGGGGAGGGCTTTGTTGAAAATTCGGAGGAATAGGTATACTCAGTGGAGGAGGCTAGAAGAGGTTAGAGGACGTGGTAGCACCAACAGAGGCAATCACAATCAAGACCTAGCAGTGCAGTCCACATAAGTAGTCTTCGCTCCCCTAGGGGCTCTCCAGACCTAGGCGGGCGGAGCCTAGGCAGTCTATATATCGTCTAGGGCTAAGTAGGAGCCTAGGCAGGCTAGGCGGGAGTTTGTTAAAACATTGGTGCATATATGATATAGCATCCTAAAAAGTAAATGTAATTTAAACGTACTCAAACGAAATCTAAGCATATACTCAATTGAAATCTAAGCATACTCAATTGAACCATAAATCTAAATCATTCATTTTAAAGAAATAAAAGTCCAAATCGACATTATAATATTTTGGTTGATATGTTTGAGACCGAAATGTCAGCTGATACATCAGAAAAATCATGATATATTACCCAAAAATTGCCAAAGGCGGTATACTATTTTGCAATATGTCATATAAAAGGACATATCGATAAACATATCGGTTGATATATCAGCCATGTCAGGATGTCGCCCAAAAATTGCCAAAAAATGACAAATGATATTGAGAGACATATCGTTTTACGACAAGCCTTATAAAAGGATATATTGTCTACATTGGAGATATTTAAAACAATCAATAATAAAGACAAGGGCT
>NC_033803.1:70064960-70067515 GCF_001876935.1 Asparagus officinalis | reverse complement strand
ATTTTAGAATTTTTTTTTGCATATATATAGTGTTATGTACAAGTTTGTGAAGTAGTTAAGTTGGTCTAGTTTAAGTTAGAAGTTCAAATGGTTATGAGTCCATTTATTTCCCTTTACCCAAACCCAAAATATTCAAACCCATCACTCAAAACCGATTCACAAAATACCCGGAACCAAAAAGATTGCAATTCCCACCTCTTGACGATCACGTCTGCTTCTTCCTCCTCAATTTCTCTTCTTAGTTGTCCAAGACTATCCAAGGCTCAAAGAACCTCACCGGTCACCAAAAGAGTTCTTCCCAACTCCTCAGAAAATTGATTACCAACGTAAGCTCGTGAGTTGAAACCCTATTTAGTTTTTGTTGATTTAGAATATCTTTCTTGTCATTGTTGTCAATTTTAACTCTTAGTTAATTGATGTAAGTATTGCGGCTTCAATTTGTTAAATGTTCTCTAATTACTAGGGATTTTGTTTTCTCCGAGTTGATTTAGCCATCTTTACTGAAGTGGGTACGTCAGATTTCACTCCTTTTGACCCGTACAGACAAATGATTTTGTATCTCATACAAAGACATTATAACATGCTTTTGGTTTATGATCCTTTGTAATACTCTTATTACCTTTAAGGTTTTCTTCCTCAATAATGTTTCAGTTTTTGAAGATCTCTGTGATTCGAAAGTTTTAGCCTTAAGCACTGGTTTCAAATCTCTGAAAATTAATTTGAACGTAATGCCTCGTTCAGGTAAATGTTCAGACACATTTTATGCTAAGCTTTAGAAAATTGTCTTCTTTTCCATTTTTATGTTTTGATTTAGTAGGTTTTGACTATTCCAATTGTTTCATTAAAGTTTCTTCTTCGAATTTAAATGACATATATACATACAAATTATTAGGCTTCAAATTACAATCCATGGTGAAAGATGGACTAAGAAGGCACATATTAATAGAGACTTGAATACAATGTGGCATCTTAATGACAGTAAACTTTTTGCACTTGAATATAAACATCAGATTGGAATCAACATACGTTCATGGCATTTTTAACCTAAAAAGGCATGTCTCCATAATTATCTGTTTGAAGGGGTTAGTTGTGATAGAAATAAAGAAAGTTGTCTCAGGTTAATAGTGGAAACCCATCTATTAAGGTTTAGTACTCTATATATTAGATGAATTCCAGTTTCATAAGCGTAATATTCACCATAACCCATATAACCTAGTTTCATGCAACGCAGTTTTGGAGTTAAGGATAGAAGGGAACAGGATAGGAAATTGAGCAGCCAACCGCTGCTCTCAACTCTTTACCTTCTCATATCATTTCCTCATTTCACTCCTAAAGAATAGATGATTAACCCTAGATTGTCCCACTCTTCCTCCTGTACCACTTCCTTCCACTTTCTCCACCTTAAATTATGTTTTAGTGAGACAAGTTGTCTTCACTATCATTGATTAAAAGTGGTTTCTCTTTTTTTTTTTTCTAGAAGACTTAAGAATTCTATTTTCAGAATCTCTGCAGTCTTTCATGACCATATAAAGTGAAAGAAGTGACAAGAAATTCGTCTGCATAAAATAACCTACCGTGACCACTAAACTCCTCTTCCAGAAAGCGCTGCAATTAGGCTTTTCCATTTAGAAAAAGCACAAAGTTCTCTGATTAGATTTGACAACCCGGACCGAATCCCTCAGTTTTGTAGATCCTAACTATAAAGAGATGATATAACAGTAACACTGCAGGAACGCCCAATTTGGTGCAGTCAATTTCATGGACCAAACCAGAGTATAAAACTCAGTTTTTGCATGTACGTATTACAATTGGTGTGAAAGCACAAGAAAAAGCAGTATGAATATCAGTTTATGCATGTAAGAAGAGCAAGTTCATACCAGATATTGCTGCAAGAGTCATATCATCTGAATATCCGCCATCTCGAAGTCCAGTGACAATACCATACAAGTCTTTTCTGAAATCATCTGCATGCATCTGTGTGCACAGAGAATGAAACAAGACCTTCAACATTTAACCATGGTCTCCACATTTATATGAGATGCGTGTATGCTAAACTGTGATTTATACCATCATGCAGCCTCCCCATAGAAAGAATGTCCTTCCACCAGTTGCAAATCCCATTGAACAGGGCTGATAAATACAATACTTTATCAACATTCAAGGATAAGGCATAAGAAACCTACCACAATACTAAGCATGTGGAATAATTTAATCAATACATCATTCCGTTACAAATCCGATGCAAAAAGAACGAACTAACAAACTCATCATTGCCACTGTCATTATCAAACATGATCATAACCACCTTAGTGTTTTCATATCAAATTGACATCTGCAATGGAGCATGACTTAAAGTTGAGAAAACTCCAACAAAAGAATTGACAAAGGCTGCACAGCTGGTTGTCAACCTAACATCCGCCTTCAAGGTTTAAAACATTGGATAATGGAAAACCATTAGGAACTGATAGGGTCCTGCCATGAAAGCACTTGAAGGCAGCTGGAAGAAAAATCTAACTTTTTGATTGTCAACCTATGAGCAAACGTCCAAAATTTCA
>NC_033803.1:70026848-70064950 GCF_001876935.1 Asparagus officinalis | reverse complement strand
TCTTTAAGAAAAATTACGCCCCCACCTACAATGAAATCATGGCTGCTCTTTATCCAACTAAAACAAATGCAAGGACTACACTAGGTACTGATAGTTACTATGTAGCACAGATACTTCAAAAGGGGGATACATACCCATATTCAGTGCATATCGATATTTGGACACTACGACTCTTAATAGACAATTGTTGCATATTTCTTTTGATGTATTCTAAATTTTGCAAAATTTATTAAATTTAACAAAAACATATCTTGTACATATTTAATGTTTAAAAGTTAAAATCGAGTACATATGGAACAATGAGTTCATAATTCTATTCGGCTTTTGAACAATGAGTTCAATTTTGTTAGGTTTAGATGTATTGTTGTATGCTTTGATTTTCAGCTCAGGTAAGGTTATCTTTTCCTTCTGGTTAGCCTATTTGTGTGAACAGATCTATCATTATTTAAATGATTATGTAATGTCTCATACGCTTTGATGCATCCAATAAGAATTCACTGTAAGTTAGTAGCCACCAATATTACGGGTAAAAAAGACCGAAAGTGCTGGTAGCACGAAACAACTAGCAAACTAGCTGTTGGTCGATATTTACGATTAGTCGTAAATCATAATGTATTATCCAAAAAAAACATATGATTATGTTTGTCTCTACATCAGAGGAGGACCGTGGGGTCAGCAGATAGAATGCCATTTCTTTGTATTTTGTTCCGAATGGTGCACTTAGTGTCATCAAATATCTGTAGGGTCCACTAATAAATGTATGGAATTATATGCACAAGGAAAACTAAGACAGCAAAAAATGCACTTTCTAGTTTGTTGTGTGTGACAAATATGGCAGGTCACAATAGCAAGCTAATGATAAGTGCTAGAATCGAGAGGATGGTGCAGCATTCCCAAGTTGCAAGTCCAGTGAAAACAAAATTGTATGAGACGTGCAAAAGGATATTCTGATAATGGTGAATATTATATACCATATGATATTCATATATACAGTAACTGCCCAAGCTTCCAGAAGGTAAATCAAGTGGATATCCAGTCTGAATAAATATCTGCATCATAACAACCGAATCAAACAGGTATAAGAATGTGCACAATCAAAGGTTATGTTGCTCTAACTATAAATAAGTTGGAGAAAGGAAATGATGGAATGAGAGCAGCTCAAACATATAGATTGATAGGGAACATAGAACTTGGATGCAAACCTTGGGGTTCTTTTCCATTTCAACAGTAAGAGCCCCAATTGACCCAGGATGCAGCCTAACATCGTCATCCAGAAACAAGACATACTTGCTTTCTTTATGCATCTTCTCTACACCAACCTGTATTAATGTGCCATAATGTCACATGTCATTATATTTAAAGATGTATTTCTTAGCAAAGTATTTAGGTTAGAGAGAAACAAATTAATCATGTTCCACTTACATGTTATTTGTTGAAGAAAATACAGTCATAATCATACATACTTGGCTACTAACAAGAAACGAGTAGACAGATTTTAATTTTCAGGAAAAATAGTGACCATACAATTCCATGCTCTGGGAGCTTGTTCTCTTAATCATTTTTTTTAATGAAAATGTTATGTAAATATAGCTTCATTTTCCTTGCCCAAAAGCTCCACTAACTATGTTATTTCCATATAACTTCTACATCAAAGAGTAAGTTGAGAATCTCGAGATTGTACTATTCCTGTAACCAAAAAGATATAAGGTAGAAGAGTTCTCCATCCTCTTTCAAATACTGTAAATACAACAAAAAATTTGTACAATTTCTTATCAAATTAACGATTAATCAGATTTTTTTTTCATATTAAATCACTTTCCACTTTGCTTCTCAATATTTTTCCTTACAAACCTTGCAACCAATGAAGCTTTAAGCCAATTAGTTTTCTAAAGAAATAAAAAGGTGAAGCAAAGTAAGTTTTCCACAAAAGAAGGAAATAACTATCATTTCTTCTATGATGTTCTAGGATAATTATATATGAATATCAGAAACCTAGGCAGGACCAGTGAAGTTAACATTTTTATCTTTCACAAGGTAATCAGTCTTTTTTTATTGCATTTTTTACAATTATAAATGTCTATGAAAAGTGCTTCCATGTATTCTTTTAATATTCTTGCCAGCAGACTCAAAAAAACTCTATGTATGACATGTTTAATGAATAGATTGCGAGAGAACAAGACATTTCTTGAGAAATATTCAGAAAATTCTTGCAGCATAAAAATGGATACAAAATACTTTACATACTAACTGATTATGGATCTTTTGACTGCATGTTGTGGACAACCCAGCTACAATTATCTTTGCATCGACACTGTCCTGAAATGTAATTTCAGTAAAAGTTCAATTAATATTCAGAATCATCCTTGTCCGTCAAATGTGTTGTCACAAGATAAAGAAAAATCAGGTTAAGAAAATAGCTATAAAGATGCGACATCTCATGCATTGTCCTACCTTAAACTCTGCAAGCAGCTTAGATACAGCAAAGTATGCGGGATCCTCGTTGCTTTCAACAACAAATAGAAACTCCAAAGGCCCTCCATAGAGAGAAGTTATCTGCATTCAAATAAACAGATACAGAATTCAAGTATCCACTATCTGCATTAAAGATTACAATGCACATGCACTTCTATCTGCAAGCACATCGTAGATATAGAACCGCTTCTCTCTCTCGATCTCTCGATCTCTCGATCTCTCGATATGTATGTACGTACAAATGTATGTATGTATAACATATACACACACGCATATGAGACATCTACAGACTACCTTGTTAAGAAGAAAATTAAATTTATAGGCAAATGCAGTTCTAATTCACTGTGGAGGAACCTCTGGAAATATATCAAATATTACCTGTGTTCTCCAATTGTGCAAATTATGTTCTCCAAAGCCCTTCAAGGGCATGATAACTGATACTCTAGGTAAATTCAGCTGAGCAGAATGCTCGAGGTCATTTATATCATCACAAAGAAATGCAAAACAGTTTCCACCTTTGATATTACGCTCTATTTTCCTTCTTTCTTGATTCCTGAAAGAAAATAACATAAAATTCAAAGTAGGAAACATGTCAATACACCTCCTGATAATATGTACATTTTCTTAAGAAATAGGATACCTGACATATGCAGCTAAGCTCCATCCGAGAGCAAGAGTTAAACAGATAAAACATCCCTAAAAAAATAATAAAATAAAACTCCAGTTAAAATCAAAACACTCACTGAAGGATAGTCAATAGATGGTTAATGTCTTAAAGATAAAATTTCCAAAAAAGAAATGGGTTTAGAAAAGATAAGCCATATTGACTAAACAGAAAAGAATGATAAAGTTAACACATTTTCTAGAGAGAATTTCATACTAATGATAGCAATCTCAAAAATGAACATGGTGGATCACAAAGATAGACAAAATCTTAATCACTTAGGTGCTTTGTTTTAATATACCATTCTCATCCACTAAAACAACAGTAGTTTGCACTGCAAATGGAAAATTGCAAATCTAGATTGTAGTAAGAGTAGTCAAGAAAATAATGACGCCTTGGACTTCGTCAGAGTGTTGAATATTGAAGACCATTATCGTGCAGCATATTCTTCTATATGTATGTGTGTTTTTGTCTTCTTTTTTAAAAGTTCTAAAAAATAAGCATTTATGATAACTCCAGAATGAACCATTGTCGATGTAGGACGCATAACGAAAGAATTGATGGAGCATGTGACCGTCGCGAGCCAAACACGGATACAGTTGCATTGTTGCATTGACAGCGAAGAAAAGGCAATACCTCCTAATCCAAAGAGCAAAATAAGACATATTATATATGAAAATTGCCTATCTTGACGAGACGGAGACATCCAGATTGACAGGTTCCTGAAATTCCATTAACAGTACCCTTTTTGGCTGAAATCCGAAAATAATCAGCTTTTAATTTATTTTTAATAATAAAGTTTCAGTATATTTACGGTAGGAAAGAAATTTAATTTTGATTCAATTTGGACAGATTTGTTTCCTCTAATATAGGGTGTTTTTTAGGTAGTTTTGAAGAAGTTCTATATTTTAGGAATTCTATTTCTATTAGGAGTAGGCTTTACTTTTCTACTTAAGAGGAAGAATTATAAACTCTATGAGTGGATCACTTTTCATTATAAAATTCCTCTTATAATACTTTCTCCGTGGATTCGAAGTCCTTTGTGGATTCGGAGATTTTCGTGAATTCAAAAACCACCCTCGGTGGATTCCGAGGTTTTCAACTTCCGCGTTGTGTTAATTGATCTCATCCATGAGATGATCGATTTATTAACTACTCAGATGCATCTTCACTTGTAAAAGAAGAGAAGACAATGTGATAAACGCTAAATCATCTAAACCTGCACACTCTTAATTTTTCTCATGTTCATTGCTTCTCTTAACCCTTATCTTGCTTGCACCATCAAAACCTTGCAAACCTCTGCTTTTTTAGATTTTTTCTCTACCGACTATGATGCAAAAACAATTATCACATCCCTCTCCTCTCAACCTATCCCAAGAAAGGCAGTTTCACTGTAATCATCATGTTTGAAGGTACAATGATTGATCCTGATTTTCTTTTTTTACAAGTTGATAGGAAGGTAGAGTAAAGATGCACATATTTCTAAGATAAGATCTATGAATATCCCACCTGATCTGATTTACACTTTTAAAGCTCCAACCTAAAAGGGAGAAGGCTACTCAGAGTAAAATCCAAATGAAGTTAAACAGTAACCATTATGGAAAAACAACACCATGTATTGGTCATGTAACTTTGAGAATTAATGTCTTGAATGAGTCAAACGCATCTATTTCCTTCATTTCAAGTGAGGCGTGAAAGGGAATATGAGAGTGATAGATTGGAACTGATATTAAAACTCTTAAACATTAAGATTGGTATAAGAGGAGCTTCCAGGGAAACTTGGGGGAGGTTAAGATGAAGAATGGACTAGCTATCTGATTGCAACGGAAAGAAGACGAGAAAATAGCCGAATTCAACCTCTGCTTTTTCAGATTTTTTCTCTACCGACTATGATGCAAAAACAATTATCACATCCCTCTCCTCTCAACCTATCCCAAGAAAGGCAGTTTCACTGTAATCATGATGTTTGAAGGTACAACGATTGATCCTGATTTTCTTTTTTTACAAGTTGATAGGAAGGTAGAGTAAAGATGCACATATTTCTAAGATAAGATCTATGAATATCCCACCTGATCTGATTTACACTTTTAAAACTCCAACCTAAAAGGGAGAAGGCTACTCAGAGTAAAATCCAAAAGAAGTTAAACAGTAACTATTATGGAAAAACAACACCATACATTGGTCATGTAACTTTGAGAATTAATGTCTTGAATGAGTCAAACGCATCTATTTCCTTCATTTCAAGTGAGGCGTGAAAGGTAATATGAGAGTGATAGATTGGAACTGATATCAAAACTCTTAAACATTAAGATTGGTATAAGAGGGGCTTCCAGGGAAACTTGGGGGAGGTTAAGATGAAGAATGGACTAGCTATCTGATTGCAACGGAAAGAAGACAAGAGAAAATAGCCGAATTCTTATATTTTGCAGGTGCAAGTAATCCAGTGCCGTGCGGATTTCAACAATATTGCAGCACCCTGGACTTGACGATCATGACTTCATGATCAGGAGTTGAGAGTTGCTTTCTATTTGATATTTTGGCGGCTAATTTGAATATCAGTTTAGTTTCCTCTGTATTTTAATAATCCCTAAAAATAATTAAGCCTAAAAGATGGTCCAAACTTTTAAACAAATTGTCTCCATTCATATGCATTACCACATATTTTAAGGTATTTTCCCCACAATATCTGCAACTACATAATGAACCAAAAAGAAAAATGAACCTTTAAGAAAAGGCACAATTCTTGATAGCTCCTTAAGTCAACTTTCCCTCTATTCCAAACCCATTCTAATTTTTTCCCTTCCCATTTAACCTTATCTACCACATTTGAGTCTTACGATCAGAGTTCATTCCCGAATTTTGAATATCAGAATTAATTCCTGATAGATCCTTTAATTAAATTTCCCTTTTTTTAAATCATTCCAAAACAAAGGGAAAATGCGGCATCTCCTAAAATAATCAAACATTGAGCAACAAATTTCTTCTATCCAAATTCAATGCAAACACTATGCTAAGATCAAAAGAAACAAGACCAAACCAAGAAATCTAAGCATCGTCTGCAACTACATAATGAACCAAAAAAAAAATTTAAGACCAGAGTCAGCTCCTGATAGCTCTTCAGATATTTTCCTTCTAACTAGGAATTATTTAAAATTTGAATAAATCATTGAAACAAAGTGCAAATACACCATCCTTCTAAAAAAATCATAGCTCAAGCTATAAAAACGAAAATTTCAAGACTAGAGTTATTTAGCTCCTTTTATCCAGTTTCCCTCTATTTTGAAATATTTCAACAGGAAGCTAAGTAGCATTGGTCTCTGAGAACTAAACATGATCTTCAATCGAAAGAAAATAAGAATACGATCAGAGGAGCAGAAATCGACCTGGATCTGGACGAAGATCGCCAAGGGACTGCAGCAGAATCTACTTGCCGAGGCCAAAAACGAGTCTAAAACGGCGAAAGACGCCATTTTTTTTTTTGGATTAAATACCTAATTTCCGACGAGATTCTCTCAAATCTCCATCGAAGAGGAGGGAGGAGAGAGAGAGAGAGAGGGAGAAAACGGGGGGACGAAAGGAGACCCCTTTTTTAAACGTAGTAGAAAAAAAAATCTTGGATTTTAATTTATTTTGTAAAGCGTTTACTTATTATTAGCGAATGGACTACTTTTTTGTTTCCTTTTTGGGGAAATTCAAGGCTTCTTGCAAATAACACCTTTATTATGCAGATTTTTCTTTTAGTACATCCTCTAAACTCCCTTGAATTTATTTTCGGCCTGCTTTCTGATTTTTTTTTCCCGTGAATATTTGATGTAATATGTTGTAATGATGGGATATAACAAAAATGAGAAAATTGTCTCTAGACCCCAAAAAAATAAAGGGATGTGACTCAGCTCCTCCATATTTTTCCATTGCTCTTTAACCCCTAAAACACTAAAAATTGTGTTCAGCCCCCTTTTCACGCTCTCCCAGAAATTCATCTCAATACATTCCGAAAATACCCCTTCCCTTTATCTTCTTCTTCTCATCCTATGTGGCTTTTTCATCCTCCTCTCACTCTCCTCCCCCTTCTCCCCTTCCTCTATGGCTTCATCTTCTCCGCGGCCACCAACGCCGACGCCGATCTACTCTTCCTCAGCCTCCTCGAGCACGAAGATCTCCCGACGATCACCAACGCAGTCTCGTTTCGGTCGGATCTCAAGTGGAGGTCTGATCCAACGACATCAGGCTCCAAGGCTTGATCAAGGGGGCGATTGCTGGCGGAGGATGAGTAGTATCAAGTCTATTCCCATTTCAGGCATGGATGTTACTCAATTTGTAGGGGGTACAAGCTTCTTATGAACAAGTACAGACACGTGGTTCCTTGTGCTGGTCTTTAATATTGTGCTGATATTGAGGATGGACTTTAAATAAACATGATTGCTTTAAGATTTTTATCTGAACAAAGTCTAATGTTATATGGGACGACTGCTTTAAGACTTTAAACAGACAAGTGGTTCCTAGTTTGTAGTAAGCTTTGTTAGCCTCTTCAAGTTTTGGCTGTACAAATGTATTTGAGGCCTGTACTTTTTTTAGTTGACATCTTATTAACCCTGGGAAACCCTGAACAGCCAATAAAAGTTGATCCTATACTTGGGGAACATTAACATTTCAATTTTCTTAAAAATCACGAAGCCTGAGTTTTTTTGATATGGATAACCAATAAAAGTTTATTTGTTTTTCTGATCCTATACTTGGGAAACATTAACATTAATGTTTTTATGTTAGTGATCCTTGTAGGCTGTCTAAAAATCACAATGGATAGCTAATCCCTATTAAGCCCCGATAATGGAAGTTACAATCAGACGATTTTCTAATCACTGCATCCGCAACTCTACAATCGCTACAAATACGATCTCATCTCTGAGATGATTGATCTTGATGGCTGCGACAACAACATGACTAATATTATATTAGCAACTATTAGAGATGCTGATGAGCAGTGTAATGATTTCAGAAATAAAAGGTTGGACTTAGCTGGTGAGTTGCTTGGTAGAGAGCTGTGGGTAAATATTCGTCTAAAAATCACTATGGATGATTGATTCCCATCAAGTTTCAATAATGAAAGCTACAATCAAATAGCTTTCGTGCCGACAAACGAAGGTTGCAAATAGGAGACTTTTCACACAGATCGAGAAGAGTTACAATTCAATGACGCTTCCGACAGCTGACGAAAACTCTATTCAGTGACCTTCACAATCAACAGTGAGAGTTACAATTTGATGACTCTCATATCCTATAACAGGCAAAGATCAATAAGCAGTAGTCTTTGCAGTGTTATAATGGACGAGGTTATAAGTCAACAACCTCTCTCAAACGCAGAACTCACTTCTGCGTTTCTCAAATTCAAAACGCAAGGTCCACATCTGCGTTTCCCAAATTCAAAACGCAGACGAACTGTGCATTCCCCAATAGACGTCCAACTCTGCAACGCAGAGTTAAAACACAAAACGCACAAACTGTGCGTTCTTCGGCAAACACTAGACGTCCAACTCTGCAACGCAGAGTTAAAACACAAAACGCACAAACTGTGCGTTCTTCGGCAAACACTCAACACTGCGTCCCAAATCCAGGACGCAGAGTTGAGAACTCGACACACGAGCGGCCTGTGTGTCTCAAATCTCCAACAGATATTTAACTCTGTGTCTCAAGCCTTGGACGCAGAGTTAAGGCCCAGAACGCCAACTGGGGCGTTTTGACTTGTTCAAACACAAGCCGAACGGCCTCAAAACCGATATCCCACGTTTTGAGGGATTTTTGCCCACTTAGGAGCGGATTTAGGGGTTGGTTACACCCCTAATCCCCCTATAAATAACCGATTTACTCAATTGAGTAAGGGTTGACGAGTGCTGGTATCAAAAACCGCTTAAGGTTCACAGATCTCGGTAGCTAAACCGCACGAGGAGGAGATTTCTCTGAAGATCAACAAACTACTTAGTAGTTAGCACATCAAATCTAAGAGGATCCCTTCATCAATGGAAAATCAACTTGGCTATTAACCGAATCTTCGGTTCTAACAACTCTGTTACAGAGTTTCAACTCACTCTGAGTTCTGAAACTCATTTAAGAGTTCGTGATTAAGCTTGCAACACAAGTTAATTACACCAAACCAGTTATTCGGTTTTCAACAACTCTTGTCAGAGTTTCCAACTCGTTCTGAGTTCATTAAACTTGTTAAGAGTTCTAAACCGAATTCATCACACAAGTCAATTATTCCCGTGAGATAAGACGGTCGGATCGTCAACGGAGAGCAAGTTCGACACAAGCCATCGAAGGAGACACTCCATCGCTACCAAGAAGAACTCAGTTTTAAACAAAGGAGAGAATCAAATTCATTCTCCTCTCTTTTGTAATCGGAATCCAAATTGTAATTGTTAAACAAAGGAGAGAATCAAATTCATTCTCCTCTCTTTTGTAATCGGAATCCAAATTGTAATTGATTTTGAGAGACTCTTTTGTAATCGGAATCCAAATTGTAATTGATTTTGAGAGAATACAAGTTAATTTTTCTTTCATTGTTTTTTTACTGCAAATTTCCAACAAACAATCCTATACTTGGGGAATATTAACATTTCAATTTTCCTAAAAACCAGGGAGCTTGAGTTTTTGATATGGATAACTAATAAAAGTGCAATTGTTTTTCTGATTTCAGGAGGCAAGATTCCCTCGACTACGTACGCTATCACTTGATCAGAGAGCGCGGCTAAAGGCCAGTTTTCTTCATTTTGACGACTATAGCTTCTGTGAGTGGATGCGTAGCTTGAAGCTTGTACCCCCAGAAATGTGCAAGCTTGTACTTCCGCATCCCCTGAGCCTTTGATTAAAATTACTTGGCTTTTGGTTGATGTTATTTTGTGATCTATCAACTTTCATTCATATACATGCAGTACTTCTTGTTATGTGCATCTTGTAATTCCGTGTTGTGTTTACTTTTGTATTTGGGGTCTTACTTAGTGTAGGCTGTCTAAAAATCATAATAGATAGCTTATCCTCCATCAAACACCGATGATGAAAGTTATAATCTGACGACTTTCAGAAGGCTACAATTTGAAGACTTTTACGTAGATCGCTGAAGGTTACAATCTGACGACCTTCACGACAACCGATGAGAGCTCTAGTTCAATAGCATTCACAATCAACATCGGAAGTTACAATCTGACGACTCTCATATTCTCAAGGAGCCAAGACGAAGATTACAAGACAATGATCTTTGCAACGCTATGACAAAAGAGATTACTTTGTGATAATCTCTTCAAGACAAGACGCGGAGGTTCTCCACGTGTGTCAACATCAAAACACCGGGGTCGATCCCGCGTTACAACATCAAAACGTGAGGATCGAATCCACGTTACAACATCAAAACGCCAGGGTCAAACCCGCGTTATAACATCAAAACGCTGGAGTCGGACCCGCGTTACAACAAGCGAAACCTGAGCGACCCTCGCGTTCTGGATGTTCAGTCAACACCCAACCTCGCGTCTCAATCCTAAGACGCGAGGTTAGGGTCCTGAACGCCAGGTTGGGCGTTTGACTCATTCAAATATGAGTCGAACGGTTTCAGAACCGTTTTCCCCACGATCTGAGGAAATCACGCCCACTTAGGAGCGGATTTAGAGGGCAGTTACACCCCCTTAATCCCCTATAAAAGCGAGTAAACTCAACTGAGTTCAGGTTGGAATTTCTTGGCTCAGACCGACCATTGAAAGCTGGCTTTTTGGAACCAAAGAGGGGGCTGGGTTGATCGGAGAGACGGGCATTTTCCGGATCTGGGAATTGGCAGCAACAGGAGAGATCCTTGGGCGAGCTTTTGAGGGGATCGGCATCATCCTCCAACGAAGATTATCTTCAACTTCGACAACAGAGAGCTTTGATCCTTGGCTTATCAACCGAATTTTCGGTTCAAATCAACTCTTTTTCAAGAGTTCAAACTCGATCAGAGTTATCAACTCATCAAGAGTTTTAAACTTGTCACACAAGTTCTCCACAACGTCAAATCGTGAGGAGAAGACATCGTTCCAATGAATCAAGACGTGCGGATCGTCAACGGAGAGCAAACTCGACGCAAGCATTCGAGGGAGGCACTCCATCGCCACCGTGAAGAACCCAGTTTTAAACAAAGAGGAAGAACCAATTTCGTTCTCCTCTCTTTTGTAATCGAATTATAATCGGAATCAAAGAAATACAAGTCAATTTTCTTTATTCTTTTCATTGCAATTTTTCCAACCAACAAAAGATGGCGACTCTGCTGGGGAAGAGCTTCTCTGACGAAGAAGTGATGGCGCAATCCGATGTTCATCTCACTGGAACAATCGTCGAAACTCTCGAGATTTCCAACTTGTAAGGGTTTTAATATAGAACTTTGTTTAGAGATATTGAAGTTTGCTGATTTTTAGGTATGTGTGTGGGTTTGTTGTTATTAATGTTATCTGTTTGATGGATGTTTGATGAATTGCTTGAATCAGTTACTTGTTTAGGTTTTCCATGCATTCACGCACACATGGTTTGTTTAGCAAATATATTTATAATTTTACAGATGATTGTTGTTTCTGCTTGTTGAAAAAAGATTAGTTGTTCCATTTATATGTTAATTTTCTAAATATTTTCTTGCAAACAAAGTGGTTTTTATCTTACCTACGCGCTTCAAGATTGATTGTGGGCTTATATGAAAAGTTTGACCGATTCTAATTAGATAAGGATATATCGCAGTACGAGAGTTCAAACGAAGTGGACGTACACTTTGTGTTATGTCTGAGTACACTTTCACAGTTACATGCTAACTTTCATAATAATATGTTAACTTTCAGCTGAACATGTTAACTTTTCATCATAATATGTTAACATTCACTACTACATGTTAACTTTCACCATATTATGCTAACTTTCTTCGTAACATGTTAACTTTCATAATAATATGTTAACTTTCTTCGTAACATATTAACTTTCATAATAATATGTTAACTTTCTTTGTAACATGTTAACTTTCACCATGTTATACTAATTTTCTTCGTAACATATTAACTTTCATAATAATATGTTAACTTTCTTTGTAACATGTTAATTTTTACCATGTTATACTAACTTTCTTCGTAACATGTTAACTTTCATAATAATATGTTAACTTTCTTCGTAATATGTTAACTTTCTTCATAACATATTAACTTTCATAATAATATGTTAACTTTCTTCGTAACATGTTAACTTTCACCATATTATGCTAACTTTCTTCGTAACATATTAACTTTTTTAATAATATGTTAACTTTCTTCGTAACATGTTAACTTTCTTCGTAACATATTAAATTTCATAATAATATGTTAACTTTCTTCATAACATGTTAACTTTCTTCGTAACATATTAACTTTCATCATAATATGTTAACCTTCACTATTACATGTTAACTTTCTTCGTAATATGTTAACTTTCTTCATAACATATTAACTTTCATAATAATATGTTAACTTTCTTCGTAACATGTTAACTTTCACCATATTATGCTAACTTTCTTCGTAACATGTTAACTTTCATAATAACATGTTAACTTTCTTCGTAACATATTAACTTTCATAATAATATGTTAATTTTTTTCGTAACATGTTAACTTTCTTCATAACATATTAACTTTTATCATAATATGTTAACATTTACTATTACATGTTAACTTTCACCATAATATGTTAACTTTCTTCGTAACATGTTAACTTTTAGCTGAACATGTTAACATTTTAGTTATAACTTTTAACCTTTCAAACATATCGAATTTTAGTTCAAAAAAACTTGTTATGAAGAAAATTAATATATTATTATGAAAGTTAGCATGTAATAGTAAAAGTTAACATTTTATGATGAAAGTTAACATGTTTAGCTGAAAGTTAACATGTTACGAGGAGAGTTAACATATAATAATGAAAGTTAACATATTATTATGAAAGTTAACATGTAACAATGAAAGTTAACATATTATGAGATTTAATAGTATATCGTAACTTGAAGTTTATGTACATAATCTATATATATTATGTACACAATAATCTCAAGATTATGTGTACATATTCACATGACAGCGATAATACATTTTAAAATTATGTGTACAAATAAGTTTCCTGGGCTCAAAGAAACTACATTTAGATTTGTGATGGGGTCTATCTGCACGTAGTTGTACTGGTTTGTGATTATTGCTCAAAGAAACTACATTTAGATTTGTGATGGGGTCTATCTGCACGTAGTTGTACTGGTTTGTGATTATTTTTGTAATGCTAAGAGATTGATGTAAGATATCTGCACGTAGTTGTACTGGTTTGTGATTATTTTTGTAATGCTAAGAGATTGATGTAAGATGATGCTTTTATTTTATTTATTGTTCTATAGGATGAAATGTTATCGTGGAGGAAAGAAAACCGTGGTTTGGTTATACTTAGATCAAAATTTAATGAAATATATTGTGTCTGTTTAGTGATTAATTTTGGTATAATATATTGCGATTACATGTGAAATGTATTATGACTGTCATGTGAATATGTACACATAAAAGTTAACATATTATGATAAAATTTAACATGTAACAGTAAAAGTTAACATATTGTGATGAAAGTCAACTTGTTCAGCTGAAAGTTAACATGTTACGAGGAGAGTTAACATATAATGATGAAAGTTAACATGTAATAGTGAAAGTTAACATATTATGATATTTAATAGTGTATCGTAACGTGAAGATGATGTACATAATCTGTAAATATATTATGTACACAGTAACCTTCAGATTATGTACATATTATGTACCATAATATTCAGGTTTTGATACACGTAATTTATATATAATCTTCAGTTTATTATGCACATCAAGTTCTATTTGAATGAATTTGTACATATTCACATGATAACCACAATACATTTCATATACAATCGCAATAAATTACACCGAAATTGATCACTAAATAGACATAATATATTTTATTAATTTTTGATCTAAGTACATCCAAACCACACTCTGGACCCCACTTGACTCCCCGATGGCCTTGCACTCTTTGTTCGTGCTCGCAACCAAACATCATTCGGTCGTGGCCATCGGCACGTAGTAAGTCTTCCCATCCAAAACCAGTGGGCCCGTGATGCTAACGAGCAATGCGACGAATCCAATCGGCATCTCGCAGCATTGGCTGAGGATGGAGGCATAATCGAACCCATCAAGAGGTAGGTCGTTGAGATTCCTACCAGTAATTCTCCTTAAGGCCTCGCGTCGATCACCTGCGGCTTAATCTCCTCACCCTCTCTGCTCTTATCATAACAACTCATACTTGAATTCCCAAAGCTCATAAAACATTCAAAAGCTCAACCTTTACACATAATCACACTTCTTGAAGATAAATGCTCCCCGGTATATCTATTCAGTATGACTAATTTGATTTAGATACCAAAAGCTAAACAGAATATTGCACTGGGCAATGGGCATAACAGATCTTCATATCAATAGGATACAACTTAGGCATAAACATGAGTATAAAGAGGAACAAAGGAGGCAACACAAGGAATCTGATATTGAAGTGACAAACAAACTCATTCAACATCATGAAGTTACATATTTAAAATAAAAAAGCAAAATCTAAGCCCCAGGAAATGACATGAAAAGAGCAACGTTGAAAGCAATGAAAAAGAGACAACAAGACTTCATATTAAAAATATAAAAATAGGCACTACATAAGGAAAACAATTTAAGATAGTGAAAGATATGCAAGCAGCAGTAAGATCCTAATCCACAACCTTGCATAATTAAATATCTAAACAAGCTATGCAATTTGGCATGTCCGCTGTCTCATTGATCAATAGGCAAACTTTAGCAAAGCCATAAATGTTAGTAGGAATAATCACGTCAAATAAATAGAAGTTGTTCATGATTTATAACAAGAAGATGAGAACCACCGAAACATGATAGGACAAGGCAACAGAAATAACATAGGGTAGTTCTTCATTGACCAGAACGAGACGTTAAGATCCGATGTCGTTGGATCAGACCTCCACTTGAGATCTGATATCGTTGGATTGGACCTTCACTTGAGATCCGATCGGAACGAGACGGTGTTAGCCCTTATGTTTTGATGATGTTCTTACAACCACCATTATCGGTACTAATGGCTTATTGAGTATAAATGTAGTAAATTCATTTGTCAAGCTTGTTAGTGCCATTAACGGAGGATGGATGGAATATACGCTACAACGAAGATGTCCAAAGGAGGAGGAGGCCAAGAGATGAAGCAACGTTATTTCAAGAACGACAAACTCAATCAAAAGCTTCATCCGATTCAAGCTATATCAAAGCTCAAGTATATTGCTCTTTATATGAGGATATTAGCTTTCTTTTGTTTTTCTCTCTAGTGCTAGAATGTAGGCAAAGAGTTACTGAGTTTACTTGAAGATATTGGGAATCACACACACGTTTTTAAACTTGTGCTTTTAAGCGTTTTTCACAAAATACTATTTTTCACAAGTTTGAGTACCTATCTGCAAAATTCTTTTTTCAAGCAGTTTGTTTTTAGTATTAAAAACATTTTACAAAGTTTCAGAATTTTCAGAGGTCAAATGAATATTTTGCAAATATTTCAAGTTGGGTCAAAATCTGTTTTCTGCAAAATATCAGAAAGCGGTCGACCGGTCCGGTCGACCGCTCCCATGGCCATTCCTTACTATTTTCCAGAGAGGTCGTCGGTCGACCGGTACGGTCGACCGAAATCTCGACTTAATCGGTCGACCGTGCCGGTCGACTGATGAGTCTCTGGATGTTTTGTCAAAACTCCTTAGCTGCTGGCGGTCGACCGATTTTTTCGGTCGGTCGACCGAAGGTATTTTTCGGTCGACCGATATTTTCTTCGGTCAACCGATTTTTGCCTCTGTTCAGCCGTGACTTTTTTAAAACGGTCGTTTGCCTCGAACCCTGTGCTTTCACTTGTTAGTGATTGGCACAGTCTGTGATGAGGGTCTGAAGAAGAGATTATTATCTCATTTGGGTAGATTTGTTTTTGTTTTAAAATGATTTAAACTTTCCTATAAAATCCCCAGACCTCTTCTTCTTCCTCTAAGCCCTAACGTTTGAAAACCAGAGAGCTTTTTCTGTTTCCTGAGAAAATTTTCAAAACTCTGTTTTTCTCTCTGTTTCAAGTGTGTTTCACTTCCCAGCTTCAGTACTCTTCTCTTTGCTATAGGGGCTTGTGTAAAGAGAGGTTCTTGCTTGCTTTTTCTTCTGCTGCTGTGTGGTTGAGATCTGTGGAGATCTACTGTGAGGGAGTGTGATCTGTGAGATCAAACTGTGTAGTGAGAGAGAGATCTTGTGGGATCGCTGTGTAGACGAAGTTCCGGCTTCCAAACCGGATGTGTTAGTGGATTTCTCCTCGAGAGTGGGGAGCGGGGACGTAGGTCAGCGGGCCGAACCTCGTTAACACATCGCGCGTCAAGGATAACGATTCCTAACTCTATCTCTTTCTATTTGATTGCACTTCTGTTTTGTGGTTTGCTTGTGCTGAGTTTTAAATTGCATATTAGAGCCTCTTGACCCTAATCACCCCCCCTCTAGGGTCCAACAATTGGTATCAGAGCTTGGTCTCTATATCAGTTTTTGGTTTAACAACCTTAGAGAAAAGATCTAATGGAGGCCTCTTTGAATATGCATATGCTAGAAGGACAATCCACAACTAGACCACCTCTCTTCACCGGCACTAATTTTGCTTATTGGAAGGCTAGGATGAGAATTTACCTTCGTTGCATAGACCTTGACATTCTAGAGCTCATAGAAGAGAAATATGAAGAAAAGTCCAAAGTCGGGAACATGACCGATGGAGAAAGGCACCTAGCTAATCTCAACGCTAAGGCTATGAACGCCTTAATTTGTGGTCTTTCCCCTAATGAATATAATAGAGTTTCCACGTGTGCAACCGCATACGAAATTTGGGTAAAATTATGTGTCACACATGAAGGAACCCCCCAAGTTAAGGAATCTAAGATTAGTGGACTTATGCATGATTATGAGCTATTTAAAATGCTTCCAAATGAATCCATTGATGCTATGTTTTCTCGTTTTACTAATATCATCAATGAATTACATGGTCTAGAATCAATTGATGCTATGTTTTCTCGTTTTACTAATATCATCAATGAATTACATGGTCTAGATAAGCAATTATCCATTCAAGAGATGAATTACAAGATACTTCGCTCCTTGACTCCGACATGGGAACCCAAGGCTACGGCCATTGAGGAAGCTCATGATAGCCTCATCGGAAAGCTCAAAGTGCATGAGAAAAAGCTCAAGGGGAAGGAAAAGGAGGAAGTGTCATCACGCGAAGTTGAGGAGCCGTCACCAAAATTGAAGACCATAGCTCTCAAGGGAGCTAGTGACAACTCATCTTCGTCGTCGGAGAGTGAAGTTGATTTTTCTAGAGAAGTGGCTCATCTCTCTAGAAGAATCTCTAGACTTATCAAAATGAACAAAAAATTTAATCCCCGATCTAACAACAAGTTTTCATCTCGTGTAGGAAAATGCTTTGAATGCAACGAACCGGGTCACATCGCTAAGGATTGCCCCAAGCTCAAAGAAAAGTACATGAAGTACAAGAAGAAGAAGGCTATGTATGCCGGATGGGAAGAATCCGAACCAAGTGACTCGGATAGTGATGAAGAAGGAGCCAAATTTGCTCTTCATGACCCAAATGTTTGTTTCATGGCAAATGAACAAGAGGTAATATCCGAGGCCGAAAGTGAATCTTTCTATATGCAATGTGACATAGCTATGGCATTAGAAGAGTTGAACTTTGAATTTAAAAGAATGTCTAAAGAATACTCTTCTTTCAAAAAATTGCATACCTCTTGTGATATTAAGCTAGAGCAACTAACAACCTCTCTTGCTCTAAAAGATGAATTGCTAGGAGATCTCGATTTCGAGAACAAGCAATTAAGATCAAAGATTGAAAAATTAGAAATTGAGGGTTGTAGAACTAGACCCACTCATGCTTATGACAACTACAATCACCATGGTAGAAATAGGTTTCATAGTTCCAACATTCGTACATACAAAAGAAATTTTGTATGCACCTATTGTATGAGACATGGACACATTTCTACTCATTGTAGAATTAAAGACAATGAAGATTTTTATGGTTTGATATGGGTACCCAAAGGTACCAACACTACTAACCACCAAGGACCCAAGACATGGGTACCTAAAGCTACTACACCTTCATCTTCTTCTTTTGTAGGGAACGTCACGGCAACGACGTAAGGAGATGTGGTACCTTGATAGTGGTTGCTCACATCATATGACGGGCAACAAAGAGTTATTTGCAACCCTATCAAGGATTGAAGGAGGCAATGTCTCCTTCGGTGGTGGTGAGAAAGGTAAAATCATTGGTATCGGGTCTATTGGTAAGAAACCCTCACCCACAATTGAAGATGTTTATTTAGTAAGTGGTTTGAATCATAATCTTCTTAGCATTAGCCAATTAAGTGATAAAGGTTTTGATATTTCCTTTAAACCGGATAAATGCATCATTAGTATGGATGGAAATATTGTTTTTATTGCAAATCGCAAGTCTAATGTTTATATTTTTGAGATGAATGAGTTAGTTAATCAAGATGTGAAGTGTCTTGCGGCTATTGATGAAAACCCTTGGATTTGGCACAAGAGACTTGGACATGCAAATATGGAGTTAATATCAAAATTGTCTAAGAAGAATCTTGTGAAAGGGCTACCTAACTTACACTTCATAAAAGATACAATTTGTGAGGATTGTGCCAAAGGTAAACAAACGAAATCTTCTTTCAAATCCATTCATGAGGTATCAACTTCTAAACCTTTGCAATTACTTCATCTTGATTTATTTGGTCCTATGCGTGTTACCTCTCTTGGAGGCAAACACTATGTTTTTGTGATTATTGATGATTTTTCTCGTTTTACATGGACAATATTTCTTGCTAAGAAAAATGATTGTTTTGAAGAATTTGCAAATCATGTTAAAAGAATTGAAAATGAAAAAGATTTGAAAGTTGTTAAGATAAGAAGTGATCATGGTGGTGAATTTCAAAATGAATTTTTCTATGATTTTTGTGCTCATCATGGTATAACTCATATGTTTTCCGCTCCTAGAACACCACAACAAAATGGTGTTGTTGAACGGAAAAATCGCACCATACAAGAGATGGCACGTACTATGTTAAATTCTTTTGATTTACCAAAATACTTTTGGGCGGAAGCCGTCAATACGGCTTGCCATGTTTTAAATCGTGTTTTGATTAGACCAAGGCTTAAGAAAACCCCTTATGAACTTTATCATGGAAAAACTCCTTTCATTGGTTATTTTCGTGTTTTTGGTTGCAAATGTTTTATCTTAAATACAAAAGATCACCATGATAAATTTGATTCCAAAATTGATGTTGGTATTTTCTTGGGTTATGCACCTCGAAGTAAGGCTTATAGGGTCTTCAATAAACGAAGCCTCGTTGTTGAAGAGTCTATAAACGTTACTTTTGATGAGACTAATGTTGGCTCTCAAGTTGTGTTGCCTAGGAAAGATGATGATGATGATATTGAGGGAGGATTGGACTTGTTGCAAATCAATGACACTCCCTCTATAGAAGTTCAAAAGGATGTGGATAGCACAAACGCTCAAGATCAAGTTGAACCACCTAAAGCTTGGAAATTCACATCAAATCATCCAAAGGAACAAATCATTGGGAGCCCTTCAAAAGGAGTTATAACTCGCTCAAAAGCCTTGAGTGAATGTGGTAATGTTGCATTTCTATCTCAACTAGAACCTAAAAAGGTTAATGATGCTTTGAATGATGAATTTTGGGTTTTGGCTATGCATGAAGAATTAAACAATTTTCAAAGAAATGAAGTTTGGAAGTTAGTTCCTAGACCTAACAATGCTAGTGTAATTGGTACAAAATGGGTTTTTAGAAACAAACTTGATGAACATGGCATTGTAACTAGAAATAAAGCACGTTTGGTTGCCCAAGGATACAATCAAGAGGAGGGCATAGACTATGATGAAACCTTTGCACCGGTTGCAAGGTTGGAATCTATTAGGATGTTTTTGGCATTTGCTAGTTTTAAAAATTTCAAACTATTTCAAATGGATGTCAAAAGTGCTTTCTTAAATGGTTTTATAGAAGAGGAAGTGTATGTTGAGCAACCCCCCGGTTTTATAGATCATGCTTTTCCTAATCATGTTTACCGGGTACAAAAAGCCTTATATGGGTTGAAACAAGCTCCTAGGGCTTGGTATGCTCGCCTCTCTAGTTTTCTTGTTGAAAATGGTTTTTCAAAAGGATCTATTGATAACACACTTTTTGTGAGAAAAAGGAAAAATGATTTCATTTTAGTTCAAATATATGTGGATGACATTATTTTTGGTGCTACTAATGAATCCTTGTGCAAGGAATTTTCTAAAGTTATGCAGGATCACTTTGAGATGAGTATGATGGGAGAGCTTACATTCTTTCTCGGGCTCCAAGTCAAGCAAACTAAGGATGGGATCTTCATTTCACAAAGCAAGTATGCGAAGGAATTGGTGAAGAAATTTAAGTTGGAGAATTCTAAGCATGCGCCTACTCCCATGAGTACTAGTGTTAAGCTTGATGCGGATGAGAGTGGTGAAGATGTGGACCAAAAACTATACCGAGGTATGATAGGTAGTCTTCTTTATCTCACCGCTAGTAGACCCGACATCATGTTTAGTGTATGTGCATGTGCACGTTTTCAAGCTTCTCCCAAAGCGTCTCATTTAATTGCGGTTAAAAGAATCATTAAGTATGTTAATGGAACTTTTAACCTTGGTTTGTTTTATCCAAAAAGTACCACTTTTGATTTATATGGTTTTTGTGATGCCGACTTTGCCGGATGTAAGGTAGATCGCAAGAGTACTAGTGGAACATGCCAATTCTTAGGAAATTCCCTTGTTTCTTGGGCTTCCAAGAAACAAAATTGTGTTGCATTGTCCACTACGGAAGCGGAATACATTGCCGCCGGCTTATGTTGTGCTCAAGTTTTATGGATGAAACAAAGTTTAGTTGACTATGATTTGAATTTTCAAAATATTAAAATCTTTTGTGATAACACAAGTGCCATAAATATTTCCAAAAATTCGGTTTTGCATTCTAGAACTAAGCATATTGACGTGCGCCATCATTTCTTACGCGATCATGTAGAGAGACAAGATGTATCCCTAGTATTTGTTGACACCAAATCTCAACTAGCGGATATATTTACTAAGCCTCTTGGAGAGGATGATTTTTGTCGCATAAGAAATGGTTTGGGCTTATGCACTATGTGAAAGTTCTACATTGCTTGCTTGATTAGTTGCATTTTGCATTTGGCATTTCTCTTTACCCCATTTTTGATGGTGACAAAGGGGGAGAGAAATCTCCTCATTTGTTGCATATATTTAGGGGGAGCTCATAGATAGGGGGAGCACCTATCTATAAGCTATTTTATTTTTGCTCTTATATAATGGTTGGTTGTCATCATCAAAAAGGGGGAGATTGTTAGCCCTTATGTTTTGATGATGTTCTTACAACCACCATTATCGGTACTAATGGCTTATTGAGTGTAAATGTAGTAAAATCATTTGTCAAGCTCGTTAGTGCCATTAACGGAGGATGGATGGAATATACGCTACAACGAAGATATCCAAAGGAGGAGGAGGCCAAGAGATGAAGCAACGTTATTTCAAGAACGACAAATTCAATCAAAAGCTTCATCCGATTCAAGCTATATCAAAGCTCAAGTATATTGCTCTCTATATGAGGATATTAGCTTTCTTTTGTTTTTTCTCTCTAGTGCTAGAATGTAGGCAAAGAGTTACTGAGTTTACTTGAAGCTATTGGGAATCACACACACGTTTTTAAACTTGTGCTTTTAAGCGTTTTTCACAAAATACTATTTTTCACAAGTTTGAGTACCTATCTGCAAAATTCTTTTTCCAAGCAGTTTGTTTTTAGTATTAAAAACATTTTACAAAGTTTCAGAATTTTCAGAGGTCAAATGAATATTTTGGAAATATTTCAACTTGGTCAAATAACCTGATTTCAGAATATGTCAGAAATCGGTCGACCGGTCCGGTCTACCGATCCGATGACCTTTCTTCTCTATGTCTCCAGAGTGTCGTCGGTCGACCGATACGGTCGACCGAATTTCTCAACCCTTAATCGGTCGACCGTGCCGGTCGACCGATGAGTCTCTGGATGTTTTGTCAAAACTCCTTAGCTGCTGGCGGTCGACCGATTTTTTCGGTCGGTCGACCGAAGGTATTTTTCGGTCGACCGATATTTTCTTCGGTCAACCGATTTTTGCCTCTGTTCAGCCGCGACTTTTTTAAAACGGTCGTTTGCCTCGAACCCTGTGCTTTCACTTGTTAGTGATTGGCACAGTCTGTGATGAGGGTCTGAAGAAGAGATTATTATCTCATTTGGGTAGATTTGTTTTTGTTTTAAAATGATTTAAACTCTCCTATAAAATCCCCAGACCTCTTCTTCTTCCTCTAAGCCCTAACGTTTGAAAACCAGAGAGCTTTTTCTGTTTCCTGAGAAAATTTTCAAAACTCTGTTTTTCCTCTCTGTTTCAAGTGTGTTTCACTTCCCAGCTTCAGTACTCTTCTCTTTGCTATAGGGGCTTGTGTAAAGAGAGGTTCTTGCTTGTTTTTTCTTCTGCTGCTGTGTGGTTGAGATCTGTGGAGATCTACTGTGAGGGAGTGTGATCTGTGAGATCAAACTGTGTAGTGAGAGAGAGATCTTGTGGGATCGCTGTGTAGACGAAGTTCCGGCTTCCAAACCGGATGTGTTAGTGGATTTCTCCTCGAGAGTGGGGAGCGGGGACGTAGGTCAGCGGGCCGAACCTCGTTAACACATCGCGCGTCAAGGATAACGATTCCTAACTCTATCTCTTTCTATTTGATTGCACTTCTGTTTTGTGGTTTGCTTGTGCTGAGTTTTAAATTGCATATTAGAGCCTCTTGACCCTAATCACCCCCCCCCCTCTAGGGTCCAACAGACGGCACCGGTGATCGTCGGGAGTTCTTCGTGCTTGAGGAGGCTAAGGAAGAGTAGATCGGCGTCGGGGGCTGGAGAGAAGATGAAGCCACAAAGGATGAGGAGGAGATTAAGAGGAGGAGGAGAAAGTCACAGAGGAGGAGAAGAAGAATAGGAAGAAAAGGGAAGAGTATTTTCGGAATTGTTTGGGTTGAATACATGGGAGAGTGTGAAAAGGGAGCTGAACATATTTTTTTTTTGGGTTTTTGAGGTTAAAGAGTAAGAGAAAAATATTGAGGGGCTGAGTTACATCCCCTCTAGTTTTTTAGGGCTTAGACACAATTTTCTCTATAAAAATTGTAGAAATTATAAATTTATAATTATTAATTTATGTGAATCTAGGTGTTGATGTCAGAAGTTAAGTAGTGAGATTTAGTATGGATTTTGAAGAAGTTAGGGTCCATTATCTCCTTTAATGGTTAGTTGCTGAGCTAGAGTGAGTCCTGCACAAGTGTAACACATTTGAGGATAGGAGTTGGACTCTCTGATAGTTTTTCTGACGATCAAGTTAGTTATGAGATGAAGGGGGAGAGAAAATGGATTTTGTTTTCTAAATGTGCAGAATTTGCGTACCTTCATGTAGTAGACAACATGCCGATTTATACTAGATATAAGAGTGCATTTGCATAACTTTAGTCGAGTCTAGACTATCTGCCAAATCAACTAATATTTTACAGGTGTTGGCAGTGGGTGATCTGAGTCATACTTGGATTTATTGTGGTGGCGCAGAAGGGCTGCAAAGCTTGCGTAGTCCGATTAGTCATTATGATTCCGGGGGGTGTGCAATGATGACTTTGACTATGCTTTTAATGTGATAGTGACTGGCTGTTGTCGCTGAATTTGAGAGGGGATGCCTTTAGTCTCAGTCATTCGAGAGAAGTCGAGTGAAGATACCTTTCTACTTGGCTTGCGGAACGTGGACGCCTCAGATATTAGGGACTACTAGAGTGAGAACATCTTTCGTCTCGGTCCTTCTGAACAAGGATGAGTGAAGACGCCTTTCGAGTCGACCTTTATAAGACCTGGGTCTGGTTATTATCCAGTTGATTGAATTTTTGGAATGAGGTTCATAGTTAGGGATTTCTGTGGTATAACATTAGGGTTTCATTATATGAAGATTTTGTATTATTTATATTTTAGATGTTGAAACACAGATACTTTGCTGTGTAACAATATTTTCAAATATTTTATGTTGTTAGAAAATCTAAGATATTTGCTAATGTAGTATTTTTATGGCTAAAAGGCCAATTTAGTTCATGTATCGAGGTTTCATACTAAAATACTCATCCTTGTAACTTATTTTTTTCATCGATTGGTCCCTATATTGCGGCTTCATGCTCAAATTAGTCTCACTACTTTATTTTTCTCCAATAAATTAGTCAAATTAGTCCCCACTACTTTATTTTTCATCCATGTATCGAAGCTTCATACTTAAATTAGCCATCCTACTTTATTTTGCAATAAGCTCTCAATAACTTTCAACATCACACTAAATCCCATAATAACTTCAAAAAATCACATTGAACCTTCAATAACTTTCAAAATTACACTAAACCTCTAATAACTTTCACGGGAAGCTCTCAAAGTTAACATCGTTAAATCTGATATGGCACATTCAACTCGCGTGATTTAAAAAAGACCAAAATACCCCTCAAATTATTTAAAAATTCCTTTATATTTATATTTTCAATCCTAAAAAATAGAAATCCCTCATTTTTTATGATTTGTTTTCCTCTTGCTCGCTCAGGTCAATGTCATGATCTTAAATTGTTTTTTCTCTTTTGCTGAAGTTGTCCTCCAAAATGCCTTTTTATATTGTTTTTCGGTTCTATTTTATAGGGGTTATTTGCAAAATGTGAAAATTTATTTGATATTTTCTACAATTCCAAATCTTATTTGGTTTAGTGCGATTTTTAGAAGTTATTTTAGGGTTTAGTGTGATTTTGAAAGTTATTGCAGATGCTCCGTGGATTTTAGTGTGACGTTGAGATTTCCTAGGATGCAGAACACTGAAAGTTACAATTAGTATGGAAATTAAGTTGAGATAAAATAAAACAAGAGGACCAATTTGAGTATAAATCTCTAGTATAGAAGTCAAGTTGAGAAAAAAAAAAGTAGAGGGACTAATTTGAGTATGAAACCTCAATACATTATCATATTTTTAACCAAATAATTAAAAGGGGAAACTGTGTCAATGCCCCAAAAGTAAAAACTTAATGTGCTGCAGTCCCTTTGTCTTTTTCCCATGTGTTTTAGCCCTTAAATTGGAGATTTATACTCTGCAGCCCTTCTTTAGCAATTATACCTGCTAACTAAGTATAGAGAGAGAATAAAAAATAAAAAAACCCTAAATTGTCCTTATCTCCTCTATTTTTTCATGTTAAGTCTAAAAGCAAGTTAAATTAGACTTGACATGAAAGTCTAATTTCATGTTAAGTTCAATTTAATTCATGTTAAGTTTAATTTAACTTCTTTTAAGTCTAATTTAAATTATTTTATGTCTACAATTTGTTTCAAGTCTAATTTAATTCATGTTAAGTCTAATTCAACTTTTTTTAAGTCTAATTTCATGTTAAATCCAATTTAATTCATGTTAAGTCTAATTTAATTCCTTTTAAGTCTAATTTAAATCATATTATGTCTAATTCAACTTGTTTTGAGTCTAATTTAATTGGACTTAACATGAAATTAGATTTAAAAAAGTTAAATTAGACTTGACATGATTTAAATTAGACATAAAAGGAATTTAACATGATTGAAATTATACTAAACATAAATCAAATTAGACTTAACATGAATCAAAATTGACTTAACATAAAATTAGACTTAAAATAAGTTGAAATAGACTTAACATGATTCATGTTAAGTCTAATTCAACTTATTTTTAGACTTAAAATGAGTTGAATTAGACATAACATGATATAAATTAGACTTAAAAGGAATTAAATTAGCTTTAACATGAACCGAATTAGACTTAACATAAACCAAATTGGACTTAACATGAATTAAATTGGACTTAATATGAAATTAGACTTAAAAAAGTTGAATTAGACTTAATGATTCATGTTAAGTTTAATTCAGCTTGTTTTTAGACTTGAAACAAGTTGAATTAGACATAACATGATTTAAATTAGACTTAACATGAATTAAATTGGATTTAACATAAAATTAGACCTAAAACAAGTTGAATTAGACTTAACATGATTTAAATTAGACTTAATATTGTGGCGTCCCTAGTTTCACACAAGGCTGCAGTCCAATGTGAACCCAAGGATGTTAAATCAGCCATGCACCCATACTGTGCAAAGACATATTTTACCATCATAGTAATATCTCTCTAGTGGAATCAATAACAAACAAGTGTAGGTGCAAAGTAGATAGAATAAAGATAGTAATGCAATGACCATGATAAAGGAAGTGAGAGAATCTAATAAAAAAATCATATTCTAACTGAATAAAATGAGGTACAACTGATAAACTAAAACAAAATGTGAAATATCTTAATACATAGAATCAAATAAAATAGTACTAAGGCACTCAGTCTTTACAAAATGAAATACAACTCTAAATGTCTGAAAATGAACAATATCTAATATGGAACATTGATATACTACTAATAAAATATGACGGTGAGCTAATCTGCATCTCCATCAATCTACGACTCTCCGGATGCCTGGCTCACTGCCTAAAAAAAATATAAAATCAACAAGCGTCAAAGCGTTAACGAGATCATCTCCACCACCCCAGGGGGAGGGTGTTATGAGTATATGAAAATACTGTTAGTACTTATAGATATATATAAACCATATATCGTAAACTAAGTAGAAATTGATATTTAGAAATCCACAATACGAGAATGAGCACGTTGAGCAAAATAATCCAAATAAGGAAACCCTCATGTATATACCTCGTATCTCAAATTGTGAATCACTAAATACCAATCCCGAATTCTATGAATAAAACAACGAAAAAAAAAGAAGTATAAATCCAAACCTCAACCAATACAAGTCATATCAAATATCTCACTCTACCCTCGGGTAGGTGGCGTAACCACAAGAATAATATTCAGATCAAGGAGAACTCAAATAGAATATGCCATGTATGACAACCTCAGTCCTATACCCTACTCTCGGGGTAAATATTATGGAAGCATGAATGACGTCTGTGTAATCTTCTATCAGAAACAACGATGTTTTTGTAAGGCGCTCACAATATCCTATGATGTCATCACCTTACTCAATCGCCCTACGGAATGTAGGCATATTAGCCCAATCCGGAATGATGCATCATAGAGTGTAGTCTACCACGGTCTCGTTGTAGCATACCAACTAATCCGCTCTGAATGTAGTCTCCCACGGTTTCATTGCAGGATACCAACTAACCCACTCAAGCATCCACAATATGATGAAATACAAAATGCGTCATGACAAATCAAAATATAGAATTACGTACCTCCAAACGCTCGTGCGTGCTCAAACTCCAATTCACGTACCCTCGTATACGACGCACGTATATCCATGTACGACTCATACTTCGTGTGTGCGAAGAAAACATGTGAAATAAAACTAATATGCACAGAACAGCCCAGACCAGTCGACCGATCATATGCCATCGGTCGGTTGATGGCTTGCACGAAACGTGCACAAAAGCTCTTATCGATCGACCGATGGCCTATGTCCAGTCGATCGATCAGAGGATAAAGTCCTTCCTGCTAAACAACCCTCGGTCGACTGATCATGCTTGATCAGTCGACCGATTAGAGCAAAATTTCTAGATCTTTGTAAATGATTACATAATCTCATACATTCATCATAAAACATAATTTCTCAGTAAATCTCATATGTAAAACTTGTTTAAGGTATATTAGAGTTTATTCTATTACATTAAATCACAAAATACGAATTTGGGGATAAAGCTAAAACCCTAACATGTTTATATACATAAGATCATCATGAAAATAACTAACTTTAATCAAAACACATGTTAAACAACGTTCAAAACTTAAACCCACATCTGGAAATCCATTTTATATCTTTTTAAATCAAAAAGATTAGATCTTTTTATCATACAGTTCAAAAAGAAGTGATTTTTATACATAAACTAGGTTTAGAAATCCGACAAAACTAAATTAAACCAAATAACAATAGGGGATGAGCTAGGAGGATATGAAACTCGCCTCAAACGTCATGCTGAAACTCCCAAACACGCATGAGCACAATCCTCCTTCACCAAAAGTCGCAAATCTCGCCCTCCTCTTGATTCTTGCTTCTCAAAGCTCTGAAAACTCACAAAAATAACTCTAGGGTTTTTGAGGGGGGAGAGTGACTTTTGTTCACGTGAAAATATGAAGAAAAAGAGATTTTTCAGGTATATATACTCATATATATACAGGCAAACCCAAATCAAAACAATAACACCCAAAACCAAATCCTACCTAGATTCTGCCTACCATCAGTCGACTGGTTTGCTAGGACCGGCCGACTGACTTGTGTTCATCGGTTGACCGGTCCACTAGGACCGGTCGACCGATCGGTGCACAAACGTAGATTGTCAGGTTTTCGCATATGTTCATATTTACACTTATATGTTCATATATATACACTTAATCGATCTCAAATTGATTACTAACATACTCATTCATCTCAGAATAGTATCAATCATAATAAAAAATTATTTAATATTATTTTTTCATAATATTTTCAAATTTACGAGGTTTTACAAATATAAACCGAATTGGACTTAACATGATTTAAATTAGACTTAATATGAATCGAATTGAACTTAACATGAACCGAATTAGACTTAACATATAATCCATGTTAAGTTTATTTTATTTTATTTTAAGTCTAATTTCATGTTAAGACTAATTTAAATTAGACTTAAACTGATTTAAATTAGACTTAAAATGATTTAAAGTAGACTTAAAATGATTTAAACTAGACTTATCACGAATCAATCTGAACTTAACACGATCCAAACTGGATTTAACACGAATCAAACTGAACTTAACATGAACCAAACTGAAATTAACATGGACTAAACTGGACTTAACACTAAACTGGATTAAAATTAGATTTAAAAGGAATTAAATTAGATTTAACATGAATCAAATTGGACTTAACATGAAGAAAAATTTGACTTAACATAAAATTAGACTTGAAATAAGTTGAAATAGAATTAACATGATTAATGTTAAGTCTATTTCAACTTATTTTTAAACTTAAAATAAGTTGAATTAGACATAACATGATTTAAAGTACACTTAAAAGGAATTAAATTAGATTTAACATGAACCGAATTAGACTTAACATAAACCAAATTGGACTTAACATGAATTAAATTGGACTTAATATGAAATTAGACTTAAAACAAGTTGAATTAGACTTAATTGATTCATGTTAAATCTAATTCAACTTGTTTTTAGACTTGATACAAGTTAAATTAGACACAACATGATTTAAATTAGATTTATAATAAATTAAATTATATTTAACATGAACTAAACTGGATTTAACATGGAATTAGACTTAAAACAAGTTGAATTAGACTTGGCATAATTTAAACTGGACTTAATATAAACCGAATTGAACTTAACATGAACCGAATTGGACTTAACATGATTTAAATTAGACTTAATATGAACCGAATTGGACGTAACATGAACCAAATTGGACTTAACATATAATCCATGTTAAGTCTATTTCATTTTATTCTAAGTCTAATTTCATGTTAAGTCTAATTTAAATTAGACTTAAGACAATTTAAATTAGACTTAAAATGATTTAAACTAGACTTAACACGAATCAAATTGGATTTAACACGAATCAAACTGGACTTAACATGAACCAAACTAGACTTAACATGAACTAAACCGGACTTAACACTAAACTGGATTAAAATTAGACTTAAAAGGAATTAAATTAGATTTAACATAAATTAAATTAGACTTAACATGGAGCAAAATTAAACTTAACATGAAATTAGACTTAAAATAAGTTGAAATAGACTTAACATGATTCGTGTTAAGTCTAATTCAACTTATTTTTAGACTTAAAATAAGTTGAATTAGACATAACATGATTTAAATTAGACTTAAAAGAAATTAAATTAGACTTAACATGAATCAAACTGGACTTAATATGAATCAAATTGGACTTAACATAAAATTAGACTTAAAACATGTTAAATTAGACTTAACATGATTCATGTTAACTCTAATTCAACTTATTTTAGACCTAAAACAAGTTGAATTAGACTTAACATGATTTAAATTAGTCTTAAAAAGAATTAAATTAGACTTAACATCAACCAAACTGGACCTAACACGATAGATGTAGAGAGAACGAAGAGGGAGGAGGAAATGAGGGTATTTTGGCCTTTTATGTTTGTTTCTCTTACTTTGTGTTTAGTTGGCATGATAATTACATAAAAAAAAAGCCTGCAGCACATGATGTGATATTTCTTAGGGCTGAACCACATGGAAAAAAGATAGAGGGGCTACAACACATGAAGATTTTACTTTTGGGGCATTGACACAATTTCTCTATTTAAAATAGGAACAAACTACAATATTTTCTAGCAACCAAACAATTTTTCATAAACGAATGGTTCTGAAATTAAATGAGTTATAAATAGCATGTTAAGTCCTCAATTAATTAATTAACATAAAATGATAATTCCTCAATTAGAAAGGGCCACGTAGCAACAAAATCATTAGATACTTGAAATAGAGAAAGCAATTGGGTGAACTTTGGGTTCCACTTTAAAGGATAATGCTGGACTAAGGTCCGGATCTTAGCTTTCTTGTCTCGTTTTCTAGTGTAATTTTTATATATTTTTAATGGCATTTAATTATCTTTTCTTTTATTTTCTCCGCGTCAATCCAAGCTGTTGCCAGTTGGAGTTAAAAAGGCATTAATAATTTAATGTTGTTAGCGCAATTAACGCAATAAATTATTGTTTATAAAAAAATTTCTAGCCTCAATTGTTTACTCAACTTTACATCAAAACCCAATCACTATTGCTCGTATTCTTAAACCCAATTATTATTTTTGCTTTTAAACCTAATTTCCAAAATACAGTAGGTAGAGCACTTGTATTTATACACAAACATGGTAAAAACTCCAAAATACTCCTTTCAATACCCCTACTTAAACCAATATTTTTCTCTCTCCTTTTCTTTCCCCTTTTCATCTCTGAGCCCTAAATGAAAAATCCAATTTCCCTCTTCTTCGGCGATTTTTCCTTGTTCTCAGCTCGTGTCTGTCGTCGTCGTCGTCTCGTCACTGAGCCCTGACCGAGGTGAAATCCCCATTGTGAGCATTGTACGCAAGTCGGATCGCGATTTCCCCCTTCTTCGGCGTTTCTTCCTCGTTTTCATCTCGTGTCCGTCTTGTGTCCATTGCCATCACCATCTCATCACTGAGCCTTGACTGAGGTAAAATCCCCATTGTGGCCGCTCTATGCAAGTTGGAGCACGACATCGTCATCGTCAGTAGCGGGATCATCGGTCTGTCCATCGCCCGCCACCTCCTCCTCCACTCCGACCTCTTTGTCTCTCTCGTTGTCGCCTACGTCCTTGCCTTCAGCTCTACCCGTGCTGGTGAGCTCCGTAGGGCTTGGGTTCTTGATTTTGGTCATTGTTCCTCTTCTATATTGTGTTTATTTATTCGTATGTTGTTGTTTTTCATATGTTGTTGTTTTTCTGTATGTGCTGACACATAGAAATTATATATCGCGGATCAAATTTTTTATATTTCTACTTGCAGTAGCCTAGATTGCGAGGTGTTCTTAATGTCATACATGTTCAGCCTCGTTTTCGGTCAACCGATTTTAATAGACCAAAAGGATTGTGCAAGACATAGAGCTCGTATCGTAGCTCTATTTCTATCTGAAGGTATACTTTCCATAAGTGTAATGTTCAATGTATGCGGTTTCTTAAAGATATGAAATGCTGATGACTTTTACATTCCGTCTACTATTCTTTTGATCCGAGTATCTTTTGATTTCAGGATATAAACATTCACCCCAAGCTAAAATCCCCGGATGCTAGATGCCATCAACCTCATCTTGTGTTCTTATGGAGTTCTATGAGTACAGCCAAGCCAACTGTTGTATGCAAATTTCTCGGATTGTTCACACTTTTGTGTGTATAAATATATGTTTGGAGTTTGATTTGTAACATATTGTTCTCAATTTGTTAGACTATGAAAGTAGATAATCTAAAATTTTTGTTAGTGCAATTTTGTTATTGTAGAATTTTATGTAATTTTGGAGTTTGTAAGACTATGAAAGTAGATAATCTGAAAGTTTTGTGAGTGCTATTTTGTTCTTGTATAATTTTGTGAGTGCAACCAAGCCTGATCTTGCATGCAAATTTCTCTTTGATTGATGGGTTATTTGTTTGTAAACTTCATATTTTATATTGTATTCTTCTAGGTAGGGAAAACTTCTAAAAGTATAGTATGAAGAAGATAGATTTTCATTGTAACATATTGTTCTGATTTCTATGTGTGTGTGTGTGTATATATAGCGTGAAGTTTGATTTGTAAAATATAGCGTGATAACCTGTTTGTGTAGTGTGCTAAACTATAAGTGTAGTGTGATAACCTGAAAGTGTAGCGTGATAAATTTTAAGTGTAGCGTGATAAATTGTAAGTGTAGCGTGATAAATTAAAAGTATAACATGATAACCTGTAAGTGTAGCATGATAACATGTAATTGAAGCGTGATAAACTATAAGTGTAGCGTGATAACATGTTAAGTGTAGCGTGATAAACTGAAAGTGTAGCGTGATAACCTAAAAGTGTAGCATGATAACCTGAAAGTATAGTGTGATAACCTGTAGGTATAGCGTGATAAACTGAAAGTATAGCGTGATAACATGTAAGTATAGCCTGATAAATTTAAAGTGTAGCGTGATAAATTAAAAATATATCATGATAACCTGTAAGTGTAGCATGATAAAATGTAAGTGTAGTGTAATAACATGCAAGTATAACATGATAAAGTAAAAGTGTAGCGTGATAAACTATAAGTATAATATGATAACATGTAAGTATAGCGTGATAAACTAAAAGTATAGCGTGGTCACATGTAAGTATAGCGTAATAAATTGAAAGTGTAGCGTGATAACCTGTAAGTGTAGTGCGATAGACTGAAAGTGTAGTCTGATAACATGTAAGTGTAACGTGATAAACTGAAAGTGTAGCGTGATAACCTGTAAGTGTAGCGTGATAATATGTAAGTGTAGGGTGATAAATTTAAAGTGTAGCATGATAAATTAAAAGTATAGCATGATAACCTGTAAGTGTAGAGTGATAAACTAAAAGTGTAGCGTGATAACATATAAGTATAGCATGATAAATTAAAAGTGTAGCGTGATAACATGTAAGTATAGAGTGATAACATGTAAGTGTAGCGTGATAAACTGAAAGTGTAGAGTGATAACATGTAAGTGTAACGTGATAAATTAAAAGTGTAGCATGATAAACCGATAATCAATAAGTGTAGCGTGATAACATGTAAGTGTAACGTGATAAACTAAAAATATAGTGTGATAACCTGTAAGTGTAACGTGATAACATGAAAGTGTAGTGTGATAATATATAAGTGTAGCGTGATAAACTGAAAGTGTAGCGCGATAACATGTAAGTGTAGCATGATAAACTGAAAGTGTAGCGTGCATACTTATGCACAAGTCATACCAAACACATAACTAAATAATCATACAAAACACATATCAAACACATATTTTACATCCAAAATTATGACAAAAACATGTCTTTCATTGATCCAAAAATATCACATAACTAAACAATCATACAAAACACATAACAAATACATATCTTACATTCAAAATTATGACAAAAATTTGTCTTACATTGATCCAAAAGTATGACACTTTCACAAAACTATAACACAAAACTCACGCATGTTTACAATATTTTGCTTAGAATATATCTAGTCTGCAATAGGTTATCTACATGTTTTACAGTTGTGACCATACTGTTGACATCTAATATATTTTAACTCTTTATGGGGATTCAATCCTAAAGTAATGCGCTTTGTTCTTGGTCTTCCACAAAGAATTGATGTTGTCGGCGACTGAATCACCATATTTTTATCAACTACATATGACTTGTCACCGTTAGGAATTGGGTATATAGGAAATGAGTAGCATTTGCGGTATGTCTCCACACTAAAGTAGTGAGAAATATAGGAGTAAATAATTTTGTTATCTTCTCGAATTACTGTAGCCGCATGTTTGCAAGGTAGCCCAACTATTTGCCATTCACGAAAAGTGCATGTGCGGTCATTCAAATCTACTTCAACGATGAGAAAATCATACTCCCCGTACCTTCCTATAGTAGAAGGAGTAGCAGAAAGACAACGTAATTACTCATTGATATGAATGAGGTGCTCTTCCACAATAGGAACACATGTTGTGGTCTACTTGTGGGATGCCTCCCGCCTTTCAAAACTCATCATATGAAATAATTATGTGAAATTATGTGAAATTAATGAGTGGTTGACTAAAATCAAATTTAACTAACATTTCATCAAATATAACAAATTTAACTAATTTTTATGAATTCATGAATAACAATGTGAAATAATTGTCATGAATAAAATGATAAATTAATGCTATAAATGGTAGTTGAGTAAAATGCAAAATTATACCTTCAATTGCTAATAAAGTGACGAAAATTCACTAAAATCACACCCTACACATTAATGAAGTTGAGAATTAATTGATGGATTAATAAGTGAGTGAGGATTAATTGATGAGTTTATAAGAGTGGAAGAATGTAGTAATAATGGATGAGAGAGGGGAGTTAATTGAGAAATAGAGAGAGATTGAGAGAGAGAGAGAGAGAGAGAGAGAGAGAGAGAGAGAGGAACGGAGAGAGAGAGAGAGAGAGAGAGAGAGAGAGAGAGAGAGAGAGAGAGAGAGAGAGAGAGAGAGAGAGAGAGAGAGAGAGAGAGAGAGAGAGAGAGAGAGAGAGAGAGAGAGAGAGAGAGAGAGAGAGAGAGAGAGAGAGAGAGAGAGAGAGAGAGAGAGAGAGAGAGAGAGAGAGAGAGAGAGAGAGAGAGAGAGAGAGAGAGAGAGAGAGAGAGAGAGAGAGAGAGAGAGAGAGAGAGAGAGAGAGAGAGAGAGAGAGAGAGAGAGAGAGAGAGAGAGAGAGAGAGAGAGAGAGAGAGAGAGAGAGAGAGAGAGAGAGAGAGAGAGAGAGAGAGAGAGAGAGAGAGAGAGAGAGAGAGAGAGAGAGAGAGAGAGAGAGAGAGAGAGAGAGAGAGAGAGAGAGAGAGAGAGAGAGAGAGAGAGAGAGAGAGAGAGAGAGAGAGAGAGAGAGAGAGAGAGAGAGAGAGAGAGAGAGAGAGAGAGAGAGAGAGAGAGAGAGAGAGAGAGAGAGAGAGAGAGAGAGAGAGAGAGAGAGAGAGAGAGAGAGAGAGAGAGAGAGAGAGAGAGAGAGAGAGAGAGAGAGAGAGAGAGAGAGAGAGAGAGAGAGAGAGAGAGAGAGAGAGAGAGAGAGAGAGAGAGAGAGAGAGAGAGAGAGAGAGAGAGAGAGAGAGAGAGAGAGAGAGAGAGAGAGAGAGAGAGAGAGAGAGAGAGAGAGAGAGAGAGAGAGAGAGAGAGAGAGAGAGAGAGAGAGAGAGAGAGAGAGAGAGAGAGAGAGAGAGAGAGAGAGAGAGAGAGAGAGAGAGAGAGAGAGAGAGAGAGAGAGAGAGAGAGAGAGAGAGAGAGAGAGAGAGAGAGAGAGAGAGAGAGAGAGAGAGAGAGAGAGAGAGAGAGAGAGAGAGAGAGAGAGAGAGAGAGAGAGAGAGAGAGAGAGAGAGAGAGAGAGAGAGAGAGAGAGAGAGAGAGAGAGAGAGAGAGAGAGAGAGAGAGAGAGAGAGAGAGAGAGAGAGAGAGAGAGAGAGAGAGAGAGAGAGAGAGAGAGAGAGAGAGAGAGAGAGAGAGAGAGAGAGAGAGAGAGAGAGAGAGAGAGAGAGAGAGAGAGAGAGAGAGAGAGAGAGAGAGAGAGAGAGAGAGAGAGAGAGCGAGAGGGGAGAGAAACGACAGGAACCCACCATTTCTCTCTCTCTCTCTCTCTCCATTTTCTTTAGTTTTTAAATATTTTTAAAGGGGTCCACTTAATGAAGGACAAATGAGATAAACTCAATGGGTATAATTAAAATTTAAGGAAAAATTAAGGGGTATACTATACAAGTACTGTATTTTAGAAGTTGGGTTTAAAGACAAATGAAAAAAAATTAAGTTTAAAGATACAAGTAATAATGATTAAGTTTACAGATAAAGTTGAGTAAACAAATAGGGTTAAACATAAAAACCCCTAAAAAAATTAGAACATAACATAGTTCTTCTAGAAAGTGAATGAGCTTCATACTCCATAGAAATCAAACATTACCCTGTACATAATTGGGCCTCATGGCTCCTCATGTGTCTAATGGGCTTGCCACTTAATATTGCATTCTCATTAATCACATCTCGGCTTTATTTTATTTTATTTAATATACTCATAATCATTTGATCACTACATTTTTTGTGCAATTTATTTAACATATCCATTTTATTTGGATCCTCTCCTTTGGCAAAGGTAAGGAAGATGGCTATATGTATATCATATTACTAAGGAGATATAAATAGAAGTATATATTTTCTAACATAAAAAAAGTTCTCATAATTAGAAATAATAAATGGTTCTAATAAAATTTAGCAAATATTTTTATAATAAATGAAAATAAACCAATGATATGAAACATATTTGTAGGAAATATATTATTAATGAATTTGGTTTCACTATCTCCTTTGGTGACTAGGCATGTTGGACCAGTGAATTCTTGAAAAAATATCCCATATCGGATTATATTTGGTTTCGCCCTCTTTTTGATCAAATGATTAAATGACCAAAAATTGAGTTAGATGGTTCATTTTCAACTTTGGATTTTTTAGCGTAGCTCTCTTTAAAAGACTGAAATACATAAATTAAGATTTGTAAGTTTATATCATTCTTTCGGTCGTCCACCAAATCAAAGGACATAAACATACGTACATCATGCATGTGGTCTCCATGTGAGCTCATGATACTTATCATTTTTGGAAGGTGTTGGCGCCTGAAGCTAAATCTGAAATAAAACAGGTATAAAACAACAGAAGCTGAAATATTGTTGTAAATTATATTTTAAAACCTTTTCAAGTTAGTTGATGTGCGTTTGTGAAACGCTGTGCTTATTGCAAGAATCCTAAGGCCAAACTGCTTCCAGGAACAACAGTACAATACAATGATGTGCACCAACCAAGTACTGTCAATATCTCCTCGATCTATAATACCTTTCGGTTAAGGTAACGATGTCAAGATCTCCTCGATCTATAAGACTTTTCGGTCAAGGCAACAATCTCCTCGATCTGTTAAAATCATTCGGTTCAGGGGCATGTTCCTTCGGGCACAAGCAAAAGTTTGCATGCTTTTAAACTTTGCAAAAGCATCACAACAGCTCAATAGATTCAAACTGTTCAAGTTTTTCAACACTTCATTGTGTTCGCGTCCACCAAGAGTTGCCCCAAAGGGGCACTATTTATAGGCCTCTAAGACTAGCTCAAGGGTTATCTACAATCAATATGACTGTTACAAATCATAATGACAATTATGATTATAACATCAAATGACTTAATTATTGTAACTGTTGCATGCAGTAACGCCTGAACACGAGGCTAGTGAGGGTCGCGTCGTGCATTGCGAACGTGAGGCTTGTACCCTCACGCGAACGCGAGAATCGTGTCTCTATGTAACGCGAGGGTCACGTTGCGCCTCGCAAACGCGAGGCTCGCACCCTCGCGCGAACGCGAGGCTCGCCCGCA
>NC_033803.1:70018509-70026838 GCF_001876935.1 Asparagus officinalis | reverse complement strand
GCGGCCACAGTGGCAGCCAACATGGCGCCAAAGGGCACCACCTACCCCCGATGCCTTCATGCGAAGTACAAAGTGTGCCTTACAAAGCACCACTTAGCGCCTCAACCCGATTAGCCCCGCTCCGCGGCCCATTGGCCCATGGTCCACGGCCCACGAACCCACGACCCATAAGCCCACGGCCCACGACCCACAACCCACTAATACTTATAAGGGATTAATTTATTTATTTAAGATAAAATAATTCTCAACTTGCCTATGATAAGCCTTGAACCGAGGACCTTTTGAAACACCAAAACTTTTACTTTCCACTACGCTACTAAAGATTTTTGAAAAATACCAGTAGTTAGTAAATATATAGTTTGAAAACTTATTTTAGAAAGTGGTTTTCTTTTGACCGATAAATCTAATAATCCCCCACAAGTTTTTAAACTAGTGTCATGTAATATTGTTGTTGTTCCAATCGTTGTGCACAAGGTAAATGTCGTAAGGACTTGAATCCCTCTTAGACCAACTGAATAAAAAATAGATGCATGGTGTCGCAGAGACTTGAACCAGCACATGTCTAAAATTCAGCGATCACACAAGATCAAACTCATGTGTAGTAGTTTTCACTTTTAACCATACTTTCCTTTGCCTTGCACATTTATGCCCATGTGCATGTTCTGGTTCTTGTTAGGGCTCTAGGTATCTTTCCACAATACACTATAGGAGACAACCAAATCTCCACTTAGACATAAGTGAGTTCTTTAGGCATGTTTCCTATCAAACATCTCGCATCTGAGATGCTTTAAACTCATTAAGGCTTAAAGGTCATCCTCTCTCGTAATAGGATTCTAGGTGAGTCCTTTAGACATGTTTTCTATCTAACACACTGCATCTGAAATGTTTTGGACTCATTAAGGCTTAATAGCCATCTTCTTTACATGATAGGATCATCGGTGAGTCTTTTAGGCATGTTACCTATTCAACAGCCCGCATCTAAAATGCTTTAGACTCATTAAGGCTTAACAACCATCTTCTTTACCATGATAGAATTTTACTTGCAATTCTTACTTGACTTTTGAACCAATCATCTTATTAGTAGTGTAAGCTTTAAATTAATAATTTGATGTAAATGATAAGTATTTGTAAGGCTCATCAAACTTTGAGACCCATTCCAGCAGTCATCCTTTCGACTATGTTATTTTTTAAACCTTTAGTCAAAGGATCAACCACATTCTCTGAAGACCGGATGTTAATCACAGAGATGACTCCTTGGCAAATGAGTTCTCTTAAATAGCCATGCTTTAGACGAATGGTCTGCTTCTTTCCATTGAACAATGAGTTCTCTACCACAGCACTCGTCACCTGATTTCACAATAGATAGTAATTGTACCTTGCAATTCTGTCAATAAAAGGTCTCAAAGAAAATAACTGAGTCACTCAGCTTCATCTCTTGCAGTACAGAGTGCGAAGAACTAGATTCCATTGATGAATGTGTAATCATAGTCTGCTTTTTAGACTTCCACGAGACAGCAGCTCCACCCATGGTAAAGACAAAACATCCAGTAGATATGCACTCATCTGGTTCTGAGCACCAGCTCGCATCTGAGTAGCCTTCAATTACAACTGGATATCTAGTGTAGAATAGGCCCAGACCTGTAGTTTCTTTCAAGTATCTTATTAATCTCTAGATAACATCCCAATGAATCTTTCAGGATTACTTGTGAATCTACTAAGCATTCCTACAGCGAATGCTATGTTTGGCCTTGTGCAGCTCATCGCGTACAAAAGACTCCTAATAATCTTTGAGTACCTTAGATGCTCTACTGGTATTCTAGTGTTCGGTCGAAGCTTCTTGTTGTAATCATACAGCACTGATAGTTCTGGCAGATCATAGTAGTCGTACTTTCTTAGCATGTTCTCGACATAATGAGATTGAGACAATCCAATACCCTCTTCAGAGTATATGATTTTGATTCCGAGAATCACATCCATAATTCTAAGGTCCTTCATGTTGAACTGTGCTGAGAGAAATTTCTTAGTAGATATTACTATCTCTAAATCACTCCCGATGATGAGCATATCATCCACATAGAGGCAGATAACCACCAGCTTTTCTTCAACGACCTTGATGTATAGGCACTTGTCAGATTCACTGACTTGATACTCATTGTTGTGAACAACCCCGTCGAACTTCTCATGCCAGAGTTTTGGTACCTACTTAAGTCCATATAGAGACTTAACAAGTTTATAAACTTTACCAGCTGAAGCATCAAGTCCTTCTGGTTTCTCTATGTAGATCTCTTTTGTGAGATCTCTATTGAGAAAGATAGTCTTCACATCCTTCTGATGTATGACAAACCTTTTTATCACCGCCCATGCGATAAGTATTCTGATGGTAGTGATCCTACAAACTGGTACATAGATATCAAAGAAATCCATTCCTTCTCTCTGAGAGAATCCTTTTGCCTCCAGCCTTGCTTTGTACTTCTTAATAGTACCATTAGGACGAAATTTCTTCTTAAAGATCCACTTATAACTGATAGGCCTTGCACTTTCAGATACATTCACCAGTTCCTAAGTATGATTTTAGATCAATGAATCCATCTCATCATCTATAGCTTCTTTTCACAGAAGAACGTCTGTTGACTGCATTGCTTCTTAGAAAGTCTGTGGATCTCCTTCCACATTATAGGTGATGAAATCATCTCCAAAATCTTTCTGTCCCCTGACACGCTTAGAAGGTGGTTCGGTAACTCCTTCATCATTGACACTTTTAGTTTCTCGCGAAACTAGCTCCTCTGGTGCATCTGATGTACCAGTATACTCTGATATATCTTTGAGAAAATCTTCATCATTAACACTTTCAGTTTCTCACGAAACTGGCTCCTCTAGTGCATCTGACGTACCAGTATTCTCTGGTATATCTTTGAGCAATAAACTTTTATCCTTGATAAACTTATCCTCAAAGAATTCTGCATTCTGAGCTTCAATAACGGAGTTGGTTCTAAGGTCTAGGAACCTACAAGCATCGCTATCTTTAGTAAAGCTAAGAAACATACACATGTTTTCCTTTGGTCCGAGCATAGGCCTTTTGATATCTGAAACTCCAACATATGCGAGACACCCCACACTTTGAGACTATCCAAAGGATCTGGATATCCTAACCATAACCGATGAAGAGTATTGTTAGTTTTGGAATAAGTTACTCTGTTTAGAATCCAGTTTGTCATTAATAAAGCCTCACTCCAATAGCATGTAGGTAGACCAGATGTAATTAGCATCGAATTCACTATCTCGGACAATGTGCGATTCTTCCTTTCTGTAATCCCATTAGATTGTGGAGAATATGGAGCGGTAGTTTAGCAATGATTTCATGCTTCTTGAAGTATGCTTCTGACTCCTTAGATCGGTACTCTCCTTCTCTGTCGCTCCTGAGTCTTTTCACCTGAAGTCTAAGCTGCTTCTCCACACGAGTCTGAAACTCGACAAAACTTGCTGAAAGGTTCATCTTTAGATTTAATGGTCATTAATAAAGGTGATGAAGTACTTTAGCCGCCTCGAGTGACGAAGCTCTTGAAGTCACAAGTATCTGAATGAATCAGATCCAACATATTGGTGCTCCTTGTGACACTTGGAAAGGACTTCCTTGTCAGCTTCACTTATGCACAGACTTCACATTTCTTAGGTTTATTACCCCTATATTTTGGTAGTAATCCTAACTTTTTCATGCTAGACAGTTTTCTATAATTTACATGTCTCAGTCTTGTTGAATATCATTTCTCCATGATAATGTTTTGATGATAACAATTTATATTGTGTGTATACTAACTTTCATATGCAGATTTCAATATCAGAATATGAACAAGTGCAAGTGGATATCAAGGCATTTTGAAGTAAAGAAAATGAAGAACAAAAGATAATGTATTTGTATTTTTCTTTACCTAGAATATTTTGTACAAGCCTTGATCACACACACGCACACACACACAATTTTAGAACACACTAACACAGGCTTAGTGTGTTGGTTAACTATAGAAATCCCCTATGTTAACCATTAGAATAATAGTTAAAACTTAATTATAAAAACTCATTATTTCTGAATTTTTGATCTTAATAGTCGACTAATTAGGATAGTAGTCGACTACTCATGTATATAACTCAAATACAAGTTTCTGTCTTTTTACAGTATAGTCGACTAATAGAGATTATAGTCGACTACTGAGATGTTTGACAGAAACATAAGTTTCTGTCTTTTTACAGTGTAGTCGACTAATGACTACAGTAGTCGACTACTGAAGAAAAATATAAGTTTTCAAGTTTCTGTCTGAACTCAGTGTAGTCGACTAATTATCATTATAGTCGACTACTGAGAACATTTTCCGAAAACACAGAGTCTGTCTGAACTCAGTGTAGTCGACTAATGACTACAGTAGTCGACTACAAAAGACAGTTTTCCAGTTTTCAGAATTTGAATTTCTGACAGTTTTTAGCCGTTTTTTAAACGTTTTTAAACTTTAAAAACTTGTCTTTTCAAGGGGTATATATAGGTTATTTGTTCAGAAAAATGGATGATATATACATACCCATAAGCTTTGATTCTAGAGTAATTTTCCAAGTGAAAAACATTCTGATTTTCTGAAAAAGAAGAGTTTCTAAAATTGCCTATATACTTTCATCAAAAACAAATCAATTAGGCAATTTTACAGAGATTAAAAGAATCCTAAGCCACTGTTGCACATTATTACACATTCAAGGCTTATAGGATCATTGTGTTCTTCTTCAACAAGTTTTCTCTCGGTTGTGAGAGGGTTAGTCTCTTGGGTTAGAGATTGGTGTTCAAATTGACAAGGAGTTTGTCAATTGGTGTTGCAATTTGCAGGAACTTGCAAATTGGTCAGGTTTGCATTTGATTTTGTAAGTTTATTCAAAATCATAGTGAAAACTCTCAAGCGGGATTTGCTTGGGGACTGGATGTACACCAGTTTGGTGGAACCAGTATAAAATCCTGCAATTTATAATCTACTTTGCATATATTCTAAAAGAACACTATTCACCCCCCCTCTAGTGTTCTAGTGTATCTATTTCAGATCCTACATTTGGTATCAGAGCAAGGTGAAAGATGGCATCGTCAAATACATCACAATTCAAGGAAGGTCACTCTACAAATCGTCCTCCAATGTTCGATGGCACGAACTACAACTACTGGAAGTGTAGGATGAAGATCTACCTTCAATCTCTTGGCTACAAACTTTAGAACGTCGTGGAAACAAAATATGAGAAGCCAACAACTTCTTTTGTGGAATGGACTACATCTCAAAGGAAATACAATGCGAATTTGTGATTCTAAAGCAATGAGATGCTTTGATTTGTGCACTTGAAAGAATGAGTTCAATAGGGTGTCAACGGGCCACCATCCGCTAATATGATATTTGGCACACACTCGAGTAACTCATGAAGGTAGCTACTAAAGTTAAAGAGTCTAAAATTTCTGTTCTTGTGCACAGATTTCGAATTATTCAAAGATCGAAGGAAAATGAGACTATTGAGAATTGTTCACAAGATTCAGCCGAGCATCGACAAAATTCCTCTTATTGGTCTTGGAAATAAGCATATACTGCAAGTGGAAGATGGTAAGAAAGATACTGTGCGTTCTACGGTTACACCAAATGGAAAAGGAGAAGTTACCGCTGCTAGGTTGAAGTAAGCCACAATGATTTATCCAACTCTTACGTTGGAAAATCTTATTGTAATCTTATGGCATATGTAAATACAATCTTGAAGATAGGAAGAATGATGAAGAATCTTAAGAACAAGAAAGTTCTTTAGGCATTTAATACTAGCTCAAGTATGTATAAGATAAAGGAAGATTCCAGATGATGATGATGAAGAAATGGGCATGTTTGCACGCAAAATTGTCGAGAACATTCATCAAAAGAGGCTAATTTTAGAAATTTAAGATAGTTCAAATTGCAATAAACGCGTCATCTTTGTTTTAAAAGTGTAATAAAAGCGTCAGCGGCCAGTTATGAAAGAAAGATTGTCGCAATGTTGAGGAATAAACACCAAAATCAAGTTTATTGTTGCAGCACAGTCACAATATTTGCATAAATAAAGAACAAGAGTAGGAAAGCAATGGGTCCGGTGACTTTGGGATTGATAGTGATGAATCATCCATCAGATGAATAAATTAGAGAAGAAAGAAAGTGGCTCACATTGGTTGTTTGTTCATGGCACAAAAGATTAGATGTAAGTGAAGAATGAAGAGGGCTTTTTAGATGGGCTTTAATCGAATTATATGAAACTTTTATAAGATTTAAAGTTTCACATGAATTTTCTTAAAGTGGAGACAATATAAAGAGTTATGCGTGAAGAATTTCAGAAGTTTTAAATTCCTCTACTTATACAAATTCCCTCAATATAGTTGAATTTTAAAAGAAGAAAAATTTTTCTTTACTAAATAAGAAAATGATAAATTTATCTAATGAAAATAAATATTTAAAATCAAAGAAATGTACTGATAGTTTAAATATTCGAATTAATAGTTTAAGATAAAGAATATTTCTTTGCTTTTAAATCAAGATATGAGATAAATTACTGATTTCCTAAATGTAAGCAAATTTAATAAAGGAAAAGAAAATCTTAAATAATATTCTTTTTCTTTTCAAAAGAGAATCACAAAAGACAAAAGGAATTAGGTTTTCCAAATTAATAAAATACAAATCAAAGAACTACGATACAATATTTGTAAAAGCCTTCTGACGATGATTGCGAGCATGATTATACACATCTGAAATATTTTGTATTAAAAAGAAATCAAAATTCAATTTCTAGTTTGGGCTTTCCAAGAATTATCTCTTAATAAGTAATTTTTATATTTCTGATTTATTTATTAAAAATATAATGTTTATCATCTAATTATTTAAGTAAATCACTCTTCATGGGTTTGTTTCGGCTAAGGCTAATTTAAAGGAACGGCCACATAGTATGGGGGTAGCCAACAATCGAATAGTTTAGTTTTTGCAGCAGTACACAAGAAGATAGGTGGATATTACTTAGTATAGTGTTGCTCCAAAGCAATATGACTGAAATATTCGCAATTGTATGATCATGCGTTTTCAAACAAGGATGGAGGTACCGGTTAACTTTTGGGAGATAATATCTAACAGAAAGGAAAAGTCATCGGTATTGGTTTCGGACGTAGGTAATCAAAACAAACCTATCAGTTGATAGATGTTTATTAAGTGTAATTGGTACTTTAAAACATAATTTACTAAGTTATTAGTCAAATTTTGTGATAAATGTTATAAAATGTTTTTGAAAAAGAATCATGCTTTTTAAGTGGTTATGGGATATTTGATGTTAATAACGCCATTATAGATTAATAAAGTGTTATAGAAATAAATATACATATATTGGTTGTTAGTGCAATGAATAATATTTGCAAATGAACAATATGTCCTTATTGCATCATCTAATGATTCTATTTTATGGCATCAAACGTTTTGGACATAGTTAACTTTAAACCATATGTTATGAGATTTCTAAAATTGATTCAGTAAATGGTTTGGCTCTAGGATGTCATTTAAAAATAATTTTTATGTGATGCAAATGTCAACAAGGAAAAATGGGCACCAAATTCTTCTTGTAAATCTAAAAATATAATATGGCTACAAATAGACCGCATTAGAATTTAATTCATATAGATTCTTTTTGTCGCATACTAGAGTAGCATGCATTAAATGGAAGTAGATATGCCATTTGTTCTTGTTGATGATTTTTCTAGATTCACTTGGGTAATTTTGCTTTAAACATAAAAATGATGCTTTTAATTCGAGTTTTCTATAATTTTGGCAAGAAAATTCAAATCAAAAATCAGACTTTATCTATCTTCTATCGTAGTGGATCATGGAGGTGAATTTGAAAATTAATATTATAAGATTTATTTGCGTAAATTATTGTGATATGCAACATGGCATATATCCACACCACATAATCTGATGTGGATTGGCCTGCGAGCTGGGCTCCAGCAGAGATGGACGTTGTAGAAATTGGAAAAGATTAGAACGCTTATTTAGAATGAAATGCTAGAACCATGTTATGTGATAGTAATTTAGCTTAAATATCTTTTTTTGGGCAGAAGCCGTAGCAACAGGATGTAGGTAATGAATATGAAATATGAAGTTTGTATTAAGGACCTATTTTAAAGAAAACAATCTAATATGAATTATTTTTCTATAATCAAATACTAAGTACATCTTAAGCTTTATAAGTTTAATGTTGTAAATGTTTTATCTTAAATATCAAAAGGATAACTTTAGAATAAATTTGATCAAAAAATCCGATA
>NC_033803.1:70004675-70017509 GCF_001876935.1 Asparagus officinalis | reverse complement strand
TCTTATTAATAGACTTAATGTGCTTTCATTTCCATCAATCTGTGGTGGAGCAGTTGAAAAACATATTTAATGATGAAAAAGCTTTGCAAAAAGCAAGATAATGGCTGAAGTAAAATCAAAAGGAGAGTAAGAATTAAACCTTAAATTTGAAGAGCTGCTTAAGTTGGGATTGGGTCTCTCATTGAAATAGTAAGCAAACAAATCCTTGATTCCATTGTAGATCCTTGAATCTTACTGAAAACATGGACAAAAGTAAAAGATATTGGAGTCGTTGAAACTGTTGTCCTAGCTTCTGTAATTGCAAGAACAAAATAAACCAAAAGGATGTCAAATGGAAAAATAGAATACAAACTCTATAAATAACTCAAAATTGACTAATTTTAGAATAACAACACTCAAAAACAATTTTTCAGGTAACCAAGTGGAAAGTATACATTGCTTGAGAAGCTAAGTAAACTAATGGTTTCTCAAAGCTTGTCTTTGGTTCATTTGAAAGCAATTTGCACCCTTGCCATCCATATATAGTTGATTTTCAGAAGTTGATCCATCTGTCAAGTTCACTAAAGCACTTGAGGAGTCCATTAGGGGAATTTGATAATATGCCTATCTGATTTGGCGATGAATTAGAGTTGGCACCAATATTCCTTAGAATAGAATTGGCCGAATGTAGCAATGAATGTCCAGCTGCAAGTTATAGATAATTATAAGATTTATTTATTCCAAATAAACATGTTAATTGAGTTATAACAAAATAGTCTGGAAAAAAGTGGATTAAGCTTTAATTGATAAGGCTGCACATACTAACAATTCATAAAACTTGTAAACTCTTCAATAGATATTCTCTCTTGTAATGCATTTTTTTCTAACAGGAAAACTAAAAAATATTGTCTTACACTTACCATTTGAAATATCACTCATGGGTGTTCCTTGACTCATTCAAAGTTTGCACCCTCTTGTTGCATCTAATTCCTATGGTTTCATTAAAAGCATCATTTGTGCCTGAATAAACAATAACAAAGTAGTAACATAACAGGACAACTTGGCATTAAGATGTAACGTAGATATGTAGTTTGGGGACTGAAATTGTTCTCCAATATCCTACAAAAAAATTTTAAGAGTAACATGTCTTAGTAGCTCTATTTTATACCTGCCCTTTTTTTAGAAATATAATTGTTACATTTAAAAAAAAGAATCAAAGTAGAATACTACCTAATTATTTTCAGAACTATAATCGTTGAATTTAAAACTAAAGGAGTCAAAGTTCAGTAAGCCTAATTTGAATTATAAGTGCTCAAGAAAGATTCTATAAGCTTCTAAAATTGTTCATGTTATATACTTAAGATAAGTCATTTTCCATAATTAACGAATACTAATACTCAAATGAGTTATTATGTTGAAGATAATACCTTTTCAGTTTTATCAAGCCGCTTCATAGATTTACTATAGTTTGGGGATTGCAGCTGTTCTCCATGGCCCTACCGAAAAAAAGTTAAGATTAAAATGTCTTAGTAGATCTTAAACATGCCTTTCATAAAACAGTTTTTGTTGCATTTAGAAATTAAGGAACTAAAGCTTAATAATACCTGTATTTTTTTTAGAACTATAATACGTTGGCACAACCACCTTCACATATTCATGACAATAGTCACACCTAAATTTTCCCCCAAATAAAAATTACCTGCTCATACTTAGACTCAAGAGATAAGACCTGATCTATGGAGTCTAGTCCAGTTTCAGCAGCCATCTTTTGTACCTACAAACCATGAGACCAAAATTAAGCTATCTTTTCAAGTTTGTGAGTAAGATCAAAAGCTCAAAGAATAATTCGTAGCATAGTAAGTAATATAAAAAAATTCACGATCTTGGCATTGGGATCGATCTCATGCTTCACCTTCCCCTTCTTCACGATCTTGGCCATCACATTCACCCTCCTCCCCCTCCTCAAATCAAAACTCATCGCTCTCGATCCCCCCAAAATCCTAAGAGGCACTCCGATCACTCCACTCCTCGAGCTCCGTAGGAGATTCGAGACCGAAGCCCTGGAGCCAGAGGAGAACGCCGCAAGCGAAGACATCAGGGGGGGAATCGAGCTTCGATCTGCGGGGGCTAAAAAAACCCTAGAAATGGGGATCTAATGAATAGAGACAGAGAGCGGCATTGGAGAAATCGAAGACTCCAAGCGGGGATTGCTGCTTCTGCTGCTGAGGACGACGATGATGATTTCTTGAGGCGTTTGAGCTTAGGTTTGGGGATCGGCGATTGTCTATACTCGGGGATCGGAAGGCAGAGATCGTTTGCGATGATTTCTTGAGGCGATTTTTTTATCTCTGACGAATGAGGGTCGGGGTGAGAATTATTGGGGGTGTTTTGAAATTTAAATTTTGAGCTGATACAGATATATGACAACAATGATTTGAAATTGGGGGAGATTCGAATTTCAAATTTTTAGCTGTGATTTAAAATTGTGGGAAATATGTCAGTGGAAGGAAGTGGGCTCCACAATCAATTACTGTTCAATTTACTGTAGCATGAACAGTGATTCTCTGGTTCTCCCTTTTGTATAAAGGAATAGATTCCAAATTAACAACACTCAAGTTTTTTTCCCCCTTTTCCAGTGACTCAGTTTTATTCTCTCCAGGTAAGAAATTTCTATTCATCCAAATTATGAATGCCTTCCAAGTTATATTTGTTTAATAACTGTAACATAAGTGCTAATTTCTTTTCATATTCAATCCTTCAAGTGTGTTACTTCTTCTAATATATGCTTAAACCAGTTTATCACATTTATTCACTTTTTTACGAAACCTTTGAAATCCAACCATGCAACGCTCATCTTTGCTTGCAATTTGAATGTCGGGTTATGAGATATTTGGATTTTGTGGTGTTTGGTTGGTAATTTTTTTTTTAAAGTATGAAGTTCAAGATGTTTATCTATAATACATCAAATAAATAGGATTATTGATAATGAACCTAAATATAGCTCCAAAATTTATCAAGGTAAGCAATTAAACTTGTGACCGTCTAATTTTCATGGTGCTTTAAAGAAGGAAATTTGGGCAAGTAACCTCACAAGCACGAAGGTTAATGAAGACTAACCAAAACCGAGAAGAAAAAATTGTGAATAATTACGAGCGAGATAAAATCATATTTAAGTCATTTGATGGACGGACATCAGAACATTTGGAATATGGGATATGGAATATGAAAAGTGTTCTGATATGATTTGTACTACGTGCTTCAAGCATATGGAGAATCTGGAGGGAATAAAAACATTGGCGTACAGACCAATTATCACGGTTAAAATCACGTTTTTCCTAGTTGATGAGCAATGTTTCTGATGCGACTTTTTCTTAATCTTTATGCATCGGATATGAGTCCTACAAATAATTATTGTCCTTTATTTGATCTATATGCATATGATTAACGACCCATATTAAGACGGAGCCTTTCATTTGAGTTTCATGATTTATTAGTTCCGTACAAACATGAACCTTCTGCGTACTTTACTAGAAACATTACGGAAACCTCTTTACTTATCCAATCCTTACACTTTTTCGGCACGTTCTTCTTCACTAATAACATACACAAAAATAGAATATCAAGAGGACTCAAAACCAATATTTACATTCGACAAGGACTTCCATGTAAATTTCGCAGGGGGCTCGAACGCGTACTATATAAAGCCCGGCACATCTCCAGGACCGCGAAAATAATCGCCATTTTTAGGTTTTAGAGAGAGAAAGTGAGGGAGATGAGAGGGCTCAACGATGGCGGAGCTTCTCCTTCGACGGATCCGGCGGCGTCTTCGTCCTATGGATCTCTCGCGATATTACAGAATTACCCTCTGATCTCAGCTTTCGCGGCCTTCGCCATTGCTCAGCTCATCAAGTTCTTCACTTCTTGGTAATTCCTTTCTCCTCTCGTTATACTGTACCAATTTGTTCATGAATCGAGGTATTGGTTGGAGAAATGGGTAAAGAAATGATCTTGAATTCATAGGTTAGGGCTTTGTCGTTCTTGCCGTCGTATTCGTTCAAGATATCTAAATATTATTAGGGTTTTTACATTCGTTGCCCCCAAAACAACAATATTTGCAAATTTGCCCTCTATGTCTAGATACTTGCTAATTTACACGAAATTCTGCAACGTTGAGTTAAAATACTCCGGAAGTTGACTTCTTTGTTAGTTTTCGGACGGTGGAAGTGGAAAGACTCGGGTAATCAACTAACGAATACCCAAGGAATGTTACTTAACATGAGTTTTAGGGTATGCTTTAACTCGATAAGGTACGATTGAGGGTGGTCAATTAGCAAATATCTAGATTTGAGTGGTGAATTTGCAGATATGGTTGATTTGTGGAGTGTTTAGGTAAAACCCCTTTCTGTTAATGTGGGGGTGTTGAGTGGCATGAGGATGCATTCTTGGATAGATTAATGTGAGTGGTGCATCTGTTATCTTGCAGTTTTGATGAATTTCTCATTAGTATTGTGAATATTCTTGTCAAGAATACGGGAAAATTTTGAACATATATCCCACAGAAAAAGAAAAAGAAAAGTGAACTAACTTATGTGACTTGATCCCATTTCTGTTCTGCGAATAATAGCTGCTGCTGTTCCAATTTCTAGCTTTTCATTTATCTTGCTTGAAACTGAGAGAGAAATGAGATTTCTGGGTTCTGAGTTTTCAACTTAAATTTCAAGTTGAAATCAAAGTTCCGTCTTTGTCTTAAGAGAATATTATATATGCAGAACATGTTTTCAGTCATGTTTATCTCGCTCTGAAGAAGTCAATTATATTTATGATAAAGAAATTAACATGCATGTATAATCCCTCGTTTCTCTAAGATTTTAATGCTTTCCCCTAACTTGCAGGTACAAGGAAAAACGTTGGGATGCAAAGCAACTTATCGGATCTGGTGGTATGCCATCATCCCATTCTGCGACAGTGACAGCGCTTGCTGTATCCATTGGGTTCCAAGATGGCTTTGGTGGCTCAATCTTTGCAACTTCAATGATATTAGCATGTGTTGTAAGTAATTCAACTTTTCTAACTGAACTACACTTATATGCACTGATCGGGTTTTTGATAAATCTGCAATATGTGTCCCCTTATTGCAGAGTTTTTTGTGTGAGAAAATATTGCAGAACCCCTATTTAGACCTATTATCTAGTTAACTTATGAGTCTATGTAAAAGTTGGCAATCGTGATATATTTTTGAGAACATGTCCATCATACAACACATATATTGATTCCTGCCATTTGTACCTGGCTAACTGCAGTTGAAAATACATCATAAAAGCAAACCCTTCACTTACAATTTGTAAAAGAAAATTGATGGTGTGACGTCACATATTGGACAAATTTTCATTATTTTCCATACATTTTTGTTGGTTTTCAGTTAAAATACGTACGAATAATTTTTATAAAATTTTATATGTAAATTGTAAAGTTAAATAAGATAATATAGGGCATGCAGCACGTCCATTTCTTTGTGCGGATGAATATGTAGTATATACTTCTCATTTGCACCGCTTTCTGGCAGGTAATGTATGATGCTTTTGGAGTTAGATTACATGCTGGAAGGCAGGCAGAGGTAGGTTTCTTACATCACAGAGTTAGTAACTTTGGTCTGCTTTTGCTTAACCACATCATTGTAAATTGATTGATTGATTCTTATTCACCATCAAATCATAGGATTTACATATTCCTTCTACTTTGAACAAGATAAGTGGAGTGGACACTGTACATGTAAATTGAACTAAATGAGTGTTTTTGTCTACATGGCATATGGCCGACCAACTAATCGGTTTTCAATTTGATGTAAACCCTCTTTTCTCGGACAACATAATTGAAGCTGAGTGTGATGTGTATGCACAAAAATTGAATGCCTATCTCAGAAGAATGAAGGGAATACATTAAAACTTTTGAAACATGGAAAAATTCATAATATTGACTACTGTTACAGAGTTAAATAGGTACGTCATGATTGTCATCTAAGTATACTACTGTTACAAAGGTAAATAGGTATTCATGATTGTCATCTAAGTATTTACCCCCCATCACATTGGAGCTATTGAGACTCCTCGAGTCATGAAAGCTCCAAAAAATAATATAGCCAGGTCATTTACGGCCAGCTTTATGTTGACACTACCAGTTGGTAATTATTTACTGGCCAAGGCAACTAAGCAATAAGGTTTTCGACTGCCAGTTATTCCGGAAGTCCTAATCCGTCATTCTGGTTATGCTGATCTAAAATGATAATATTTACTATTGGAGAAGTGAAAGAAGAAGTGAGAAAACAGACAAGACGTTATAATCTTCGTTGAGAATCTTGCAAAATTTCTGAGGATAGCCCAAAGATCCAAATGGAATCACATTCCCTAATCTTAAACTCGTGACCTTTGATTGTATCATTTACAATGAAAATTTTGGCAAACTTATAAACTGTATGCAACTGTTTTCATAGGCATACTTAACTATAGCTCAAAATCAAATCAAAGTAATATGTCAAATGAATACTGAAGCATCATCATGCGTTCTTGGTTTTGGAACGCACTAATTACATCTTATGTTTCTTTTACAACATGGATTTATATTTAATTTCTTTGCACGGTTATTTATTACTTACATTGTCTTGTTGTCTTATGATGATCTGAGCTAAGACAATAAGCTAATAACCAGCATTCTGAGTTTCAAAATATAAAAGCTTATCATATATTGCCTTCACATCCAACTTTTCTTATTAATACTTTGTTTGTTGCAACTAACTGAGATGGTTTGATCCATGCCCATCATCCTCTTATTCTAGTTATTATGGTTGGTTTTCAGGTGTTAAATCAAATTGTATATGACCTTCCAGCAGAACATCCTCTTGCTGACTCAAGACCACTGCAGGAACTTCTTGGTCATACCCCTCCTCAGGTCTTCCATTTAATGTTTTTTTTCTTCCCTTTTCTTATCTCTCATGGATGCCAGGGTTTCACATCTAGATTACATCTATTCCATGCATGCATAGCAAGTGGAAATTGTTGCTGCTTTAGGCCTTTTAATTTGCAAAATTACGTGGGAGAATCTTGATTCTCTTGTTAGGACCCCCAAGGTATTGAGAAAATTATATTACTGCTGACAAACTAATGGCTAAACCTATATAGCAATTTCTGTGGAGAATTTTCCATTGGATTGAAAGAACTCTCAATGTAATAGGGATAGGCTATTAACTTCCTGAGATATTCCATCCCATCCTTCTAGTCATCTACATTTGTCATGAACAGTGTTTTCAGGACGGTACTAATCACTGACCAGAAAGATGGGACATTGATTTTCTTCCACGTCAACCATGATTCATATTGGTTGAACCTGTTTATATAGGGTCATTCTTAGGTAAGCACATAGTTGATATAGATTAATATAGCAACAGCTGTCAAAAGTTGCGACGTATCGTCGGCTAGTGGGTTCTACGAAATATGGTTTGTTTGTAGGCACAACTTAGTATTGCTCTGTGACAATTTTCTTGAACTTCGAAAGACAACCCTTATTGTTCTGTTCCGTTCACGAAATAACCCGTTGTTAATGTAGTTGATATCTGGCCATGTCTATTCATTATCTACCAATTTTTTTCAGATATATTGTTAAAGGTTGGTCGCTAAGACAACAGTTTTCTTCTAGTACATTGTCTTGCAAGCATATGAGTTGTCTGAACTGAAATACGGTACAATAATGCACTGCAACTGTACCGCATTATGATCTTTTGGATTGAATTTCAGCCCCCTTTTCATTATTTTTCCAGGTTATTGCTGGCGCAATTCTTGGGGCAGTGACAGCCTCCATTGCACACTTGATCGGCAAACTTTGATTTGCACCCTTGATGGAGGAAGGACAACATTATGGATACATCTTGAATGCCAGTCTTTCGTCAATCCAGAGCAGCGCCAATGCAAAATTGAGATTCTTCGGTTGTGGAAAATCCTAGGCATGATATTTGCATCCAAATTTCCTTTGATCTGAAATCATTGTATTGTATGCTATGACCCTGTACATATGTTGTATTCTTTGAGAGAACAGATTCTTTCAACGTCCTTAACCATTTGTTTGTCACGTAGGGGTGCAAAAAAAAATTTCCGCATTCTGGGATAATAATATATGTTAGGATATGGATATGATTACAAATACGGATAAGATCCATATTTGAAATATCTAGATATATGTTTTGCAATTGTTTAAAAGGATCAAGAGATGTTCACCGCAGGTGACCCGGACCCGGACGGTTAGTGGTTTCCAATGTGATTCCCATGTTCTTGGGTTCGATACCGGGCTTGGTCGAGATGTCTTTCTGTATCCGGTTTTAGCGGATACGGATATGAGTTTTTCTTACCAATGTATATCTGTATCTGTATCCATAATTGGTAAACGGATATGGATATGGTAAATATCATATCCGAACGGCACCCAAACCATTTGCACGATGTCTGCTCACTGGAGTAAGTCGGATGCATTCGGTCTGGTAACGAGAAGGTGCAATGGGACATTTACAGCCTGCAAACAGCGGACGACAATCAACTTGCTTGGCTTTGCCTCTTAAAATTGCAATTACCCATGAAAGAAGCTGAAGAATTTGTCTGCCCAGATACATGAATACTCGATACATAACAGGTGCAGGAGTTTTTACGACTAAATACACTGACGAAGTTGATGGTGCATTCTCTGTATATCACTCAGTCAATGATTCCTCAATCATACTAAACTGAAGCCAGTATCTTAAACATAGTCCTCAGCCTAACCGTGCACAGGAAAGACAACATCTAGAAAAAAGAGAGGATCTGATGGCAAATAGATGGTCTGAGGCTTTCCAGTTTGTTGTCGGAACTTGCTGGCATCAAAACTGAATACCTTCATAAGAAATAAGGTGTGAGGACATAAAACTATAAAGTAAGATCCAACAGATTAGTTTTAAATCCAAAATCTAACATCATTCTTAAACGGTCAGATAATATACTTACTCGAGACGCCAACGACGGTTGCCGACTGCAGTACAAACACAAACGTGAAAGATCGAAAGAAGAAGGAAAAAAACCCACTAACAAATACAAGGTTTCTATACCAAAAATAAGGAAAACACAAACCAGCAATAACAAAATAACACCCTTACATTGAACTATATTGTCGTATGGTAATTTACAAGCAGAGTAAATGTTCATGTGCACTACACCAGGCATTTAAGTACATAAATAAGCAAAATAGTTCCTGCCCGCAACATTTGCCTATCGTGTCCAAATGCCAATTCCAAAATCTGTGCTAGAAATGCCATCAAACTCATGTTACATCTCACCATGAAGATTCATCTGGACTGAGTGTTGATTAGGGAACACCCTTAAACGGGTCCATCAATCTTAGATCGACTGGACCGGGACCCAAGATACCCTTTTCTTGGTTGGGATGGTCGACAGCTGCCTCCGACCGTCTTTGCCATTCCTGCTGTTTCGATAAACATACACAAAAGCAACAACGATTTGTTAGATTTGTGGGATAAATGTGGGTTCTGACTAGACAATAAATAGGCTAGGTTTCATAAAACCAACATGAAGCTTCTTTCATTAGAGGAAACTACCATAAACTTTCGAAACTGCAGAGAACTACCATGAAATATTGGAAATTATTGCTAGGTGCTTTAGGATCTGGGATAAAAGTTCTAAACTATTGTTATTTACATCTACCAACCCACAAAATTCATAAGAATAACGTATAAGATGTACAATAAGTCAATAAGGACAAAATTGTCCAAAGCATGTCATGTCTGAAAAAAGTTCATGAAAGTTTCTTTAGTAAGAAAAAACCATGCTAGTTTGTGCAAGAACAAAGTTCATTATAGTGTTGTGAAATTTACCCTAACATATACTTACCTCTCCGTACATGCCATCTCCATCAGGCAACATTGGTGAGAAAATCGGGGGAGCAATATCTGGATCAGGCTTTTGAAATACAAAAGTAGAATACAGACCTGCAGCAGATTGGTGGTGCGTTCAGTATACTGCACCATGACAGAAAATGATAAGCATGAATGTGAAATTAAATCAAGTACCCAACACATCAAATGCACGAATGAGAAGTTTTCCTCGGGGATCCACGAAATGGGGACCATAACTATGGAGTATACCTGCCAGTTGTGCTCTTTGAGCAAAGTCATGCGAATCAGGTCAGCCGGATCTAATAATGCATTCTTCTACTTATTTAAATAAAAAGTAGAAAAAACATGTTAGCCACATCTATCATATGTAAATAAAGTAGTTCAAATTTGCAAGAGTAAACGGAAAGGCAATCAGTAAGATGCACTTTGTTAGACCCTTTAGTTTGTAAACAAAAGAAAAGAAAATAGTCTGAAAACTTGGTAGTCCATAGAAGATTGAAGATTTGGGCTGGTTTGCTACTTTGTGCAAATGAAATCCTGACAACATATTGGTTATGAGTAAAGACATGGTATCAATTTGCTGATTCCACCGGCAGCAAAACCGCATTACGTGTGCATGTGCATGTGCATGTTTGGATGTGCGTGAGCATGACTGAGTATCCACATGCGCATGTTTATGTGATTATCAAGCTTGCTGGTTTTTAGGGAAGCAAAAGCGTAGAATATATGTCTCATTGTTTTACTAAATTAATATTTACATAGATTTTAGTGCAGATGTAATTTCTTTAGGACATGTTTTCTGATAACTTAATATCGCTAAGATTTAGTTATACCTCTTCAAATCAGACACCATCTCAAGTTTTGAAGCTCACGCAATCATCTTTATGTACTAAGATCCATAGAGAAGGAATCAGAAAGCTTAAGCGTTGGTATCTTCCACATTTGGATATCATACAGATGAATGTTATTGGATTTGAGGTGATGGTTCTGGGTTGAACCTCTGCAGTTCAGTCATAAGATATCTGACAATTATATCATGTTCACGTATTGCAGTATTAGAAAACATAAGCCTGACATCAAATCATCAAAATATAATTTGCTAGTACAATGAGCAACAACACAGACAGAATGTCAAAGTTATAATTTAAAAATATGAAGCTGGAAATATTACCGGTTATCATCATAGAACTCGGTCCAGTTTTGTATCTCGACGAATTCCAAACCAGCCTCTCTAGCCAACCTGATACAATATGATGATATCATTGTAAAATCAGTGCAATTGTCATTTCTGAGTGAAATTAAAATGCAAACACAAAAGTAATAAATCTTAACCTGATCAAGCTTGGAAAATGCACCAAACAATGAATTTCAGATGCCATATCATCAGAAAATTTCAGCTGACACTTCTTTCCAAATAAAGGGAATCTGGAGATTCATATGGACATCCAAGTTGAGAAAATGAACAAGGAAATAAGAAATCTAGAAACTATAAAGAAATAAAATAAAATTAGAATTATTAGATTGCTCATTGTCCATACTTTTCTTCCTCGACTTCAAAAGTGATGACATAGTTTTCTGATCTAATACAATTTGGAACCGCATTAGGCTTCAAACCCCTATTGTGAGAAGCTTCAACATTCTTTTGGTACTTTGTCCTGAAAAGTTATCAAGAGTTGTAGTGCAGGAATAATAAACTAGAAGGGAGCTCTCAGGATGATTACAAATCTGATGAAAATGCTAACAAATTGAAAGAGATGTCACTTCACAAGATGGTATATCGTGAAAATGTCAAGTACAAACCATATAGTAGATGAATCCAAAGTAATACCAAAGAAATATCCCCCCGGTCTAAGCAAAGCCGACACATTCTGTAAAAGGCTTCTTGCTCTCTCCTCGCTTTCAAAACAAACCTAAAACAGAATTAATTTCTCTTCAGCTAGAGCTTGCAAAAAACAGCATACACAATAATATCATCAAGATCTTAACTCACCTGCACATGCTGCAAACAGCACACTATGTCTGCGGGGACGCCTTTATCTTGCAAATGCAACTCTAGATTTTCCTGCGCACATTTCAATTAAAGAAAAGCAAACTAAAAAACATCATTATTTTCTCCTATTTTCTCAGAAAAGCTACCATGGTCTATTTACTTCAAGTTGATATCATGAAATCCAAAGTTCACAGTAGTTCCTACTGTAAAATTGTGCAAATTCAGGACAGGGTAAGCGAAGGTAGATGGTTAAAATGCTGATTTAGTTCCGTGCTTCGTACCAAGTAGTAGTACTTGATGGACGGTGGTTCTCTCACATAAATAAAAGTTTCAACTAGTTTTCCGACAAAATAATGAAAGTCAACGTTAGTTTCTTGAAATTTACCCTATAGAATCATTTCTTTTCATGGTACTTTTTATGGCAGTTTTGTTAAAACTTAGGAAGGGAATGGTAAGTGACGGTAAATGAAGTAACTGGCTAATTTACTTTCATGCTTATCACCTAAGTGGCAGTTTTCACGCTAACTTTCCAACATTAAATAATGAAAGTTCATGCATTTTCTTCAAAATTTAATCTTTTTTGCCAAAAAAAGTAAATTGTTAAGGATTTATTCTACTTACAACGGAAGGATCGAATTCGCAGAATTCAGCGGTGTAAGGCTTCAGATCACTCTCCCAAACCTCCCGAGCTTCACTGATCCCAGAAGACGTCTCATCTGAAAAATCCAAACTTTAAAACAATTAACGCCTAACAAATCTAAAACACAAACTTTTAGGGTTTAAGATTAAAAACGCACCGATTCCGATGTAGTGTCCAATGTGAACATCTTCCCACTTATCGATGTCGGCGGCAGGGCCACAGTAGAGATCGCAGACCGTGGCGTAGGGCGAGACAAAGATCTTGATCAGGGCGGACTTCGCGAAGTCGTAGAGGCGGTGGTGG
>NC_033803.1:69980802-70004665 GCF_001876935.1 Asparagus officinalis | reverse complement strand
GGGTCGGAAGTGGAGCCGGCGGCGATCATCGTCAGTTAGGGTTTAGGTGAGTCGAGTTCTTGGCGGTGTCGATGGTTTCGAGCTTTCGGTCATGGGCTTTTGGGCCGAGTTCTTGTTGAGGAGAGAGCATAATACGCGCTTGGTGGCGTCCAAATTATTTAAATACTGTAGACAATTGTCCAAAAGTTAAAAAGAATTCAGTTTTTTTTATATTCAATAACGTATTAAAATGTAACTTTTAGAAAATTTAGAGTATTTAAAGAAGACTATTTGCAAATTATGAGTATTTATATATAGTATTAGGTAAAGAAGAGGGTACTAAAGTGCAACATCTTGAAACTTTAAGATATTTATCTGTAATATTTAAATACTTTGGTGTATTTATTTGCTCTGTTTTAAAATAAAGATCGCTGGGTGTAAGGTTGGTGAAACTATAACGCGTTAATGTTTAATTTAGCCAATGCACTTCGTCCATGGTTAATCAAAAGTCCAGATAACACTTATATGCGTCTAGGTAAAATTCTGTTTGGGTCTCTAATTTTAACCAATTTTTCCATGTAACTCTTGAACCTTTAACTTCTCCCTCGTTATCTAACTCAAATGAATCCCCAAACAAAGTTAATGTGTCTCCTCCCATTACCCTTAATTGAAACACGCCCTTAAATCAGTTAAAAGGGGAAAAAAAAGTTAACAATAAACCCTCGAGGTTTGACTAAAATGAAATAACCTCACTAGACAATCATGGCACCTGCTATTTCTCTTAATCAAATAATTTTATTTGCGTTCTTGTACATTGATTATGTTTACATCATAAGACTTAGATAATCATATATACACCCAAATTTTTACATTCTAGGTGATAAAGAAAATTAAAACTCTAAACAAATAGCAAGTAGATCAAATCTCGAATTGTGTTTGTCATATAATTCCTTTTGCAATATTTCAATTTTATCCTAACTGAAACAATATCTTGAGCAACCTCTAGGCTCAGAAATTGCTATCGATGATAAAAGTATAAGCCTTGAAAAATTAATATATCAAAAAAGAAGTTCAAAAACTTCATAGGAGAGTTGGATAAAATCAAGAGAAAAAACTCATTAGGCCTTGATCTATAAATATTAGGGCTGAGCATGGTTCGGTTCAAACCGAAAAAACCAACCGAACCGACCCGAACCGACCCGAAAAAAACGGTTTTAAGAGTAAGACGGTTCGGGTCGGGTTGACAACTTTTCAAACCGAACCGACCCGAACCGACCGAATATATTCCCAAAACTTTCAAACTCGTGTGTGTTTACCCGACCCGTCCCAAACCCTCAACCCTAACTTCATTTCCTCTCATTCCCAAATCACAGCCGCCGCTACTCATTCCCAATTTCCCATTTCCCTCGGCCTCAATCCCTCTCTCCCGCTCTCTCTCTTCTTCCAAGACCCCTTACTCTCACCTCCTCTTCCCGAAATGACCATCTCCCCCTCCCCCTCCCGCAAGCGTGGCGGCCCCTTCGGCGACGAGCGTTAGGTGTTCTCCTTCAACTCCATCAAGAAGTCCAAGTCCTCCGACGACTCGGAGGTTTGCATTTGGGCGCATATGAAAACAAATATATACAAATTATCTCTTGGGACAAGTAATATTTGTGCCTTTGATTGTTATACTTGATGAAAGTTAGAACCGAACAAACCGAACCGAACCGCACCGAACCGATTTGCAACGGTTCAGTTCGGTTTTGAATTATAAGTGGTTCGGTTCGGTTGTTCAAATTTTGGTAAAAACCGACCCGAACCGAACCGTGCTCACCCCTAATAAATATCTATTTAAATTTAGTTCAGATTCACTTTCCATCACCAATATATAAAAACACTTTTTTGGATTAATTGCATACTAGTCCCCTAAATCTTTATTTACATGCAATTTCATCTTATGTTAGGGATTATGCTAAAATTCTCTAACTCTAGATGGATTAAGCTTTAATCCAACATTTAAAATTATCTAAGTACACTGACTTTTTTCCATATGAGGGTTTCTCTAACCCTACATGGGAATATAATCATTAGAAAAACTTCAAATTGGGTTTGGGGGAAGCTCCTGATAGTGATCGTTGGAGAAGAAGAAATTAGTGGGGCTAGGTTTTAGTTAGAGCAGTTTGTAGGTATAAACCCATTACGGAACTTGTTGGTAACGTTTTAAGCGATAAAGTTAATTACAAGTGAAGTTATAACGGGGAAAATATCTAATTCGCTAAAGTTAACAGAAATTCACTTTTATAAATAACCTCATCTAACAAAAAGGGACGAATTTTCTTGAAAATTTAATTTTTAAGGTACTAATGAGGAAATGATATAATTCGAGGAATTATTTAGCAATCTACTACTCTATACAAATAGGAGCACCTAAGATTTACTATTCATACTACAGTAAAATGATACAACAATAGTACTGTACTATTATCACTGTAGCAAGTAGGAACTGGATATTGTAGCGTTTTTTAAAGCACCACTATAGCAACATGGGAACTGTAGCAACCTAAAATATTACTGTAGTATTTTAAAAATCGTGATTACTATAGCAGGGAAAAAAATGATATGCTGTGTTTTGCACGGTGTTGCCGACTAGTAGAGGAAAATTGAAGGACTAGCCTTTTCTCCTTTTGAAATTCCACTGTGGTTATTGCCTAGGCACAAACTTCGAAAAGAATCTAAATTCGCAATTCCCACAGATCATGTGCAACGCACTCGCTCACACTATAAAAAAAAATAAAATAAAAAATATCTAGAAAAGGGAACAGGCTGAACAGCTTTCTCGAGCTTAAATAGGCAATAAAACCGAGCTCAACCGTGTCGCCCTCGCCCACCCCCAAAAACAGTCTCGTTCCCGCCCTTCCCACAACGCGACACTCCCCGATCCCACTAAACCCTAGCTAGGGTTTTTCCTCCCTCCAAAACCCTAACCTCCCCCAGAAATGCCGCCAACAGCGGGGGCGCCGGCGATCGCCGCCCCCTCCTCCTCCTCCTCTCCCTCGCCGCCGCCGCCCCACCCCTCCCCGGCCCCCAGCATCACCGACCTCGGACCGTCCTCGCTCCCCTCTCGTCTCCACCTCCTCCCGTGCGGACTACCGCCTCCAGGGCTCCGACGGTTGCTTCTCTTGGTAGCCTAATTTCTAGCCTTATTCCGCTCGATTCTCGATGTTTTGTTCTTACTCTCTCTTTGTTAGGTCATGGGATCATCACGATATATTGTCGGTGCAACCGGAGTACAATAGAAGTAGCAGGTGCTCGACGAGCGCTCGGCTGATGTCGATCGCGCCGTACGCTGGTCGGAAGGAGACGGCGGTTTATGCGAAGGATGGGCGGACCGGGATCACGATCAGGTGTAAGGTTTTCATCGATAGGGTCTCGAGGATCCAGATTTTTCACCACGCGGTGAAGATTGATTTGGACGAGCTCGCGACGCTGCGCATTCGGGCGTTTGATGACGAAGGTAAAGGGTAGTTGAGTTTTTGATTGTTAGAAGTTGATAGAATCGGTTATACTGCGAAATTTCTGATGCAAGATATGGCTGGGGGGGTTTGATGACGAAGGTAAAGGGTAGTTGAGTTTTTGATTGTTAGAAGTTGATAGAATCGGTTATACTGCGAAATTTCTGATGCAAGATATGGCTGGTTTAAGTAAAGTTTTAAGCGCATTTACTGTGCCTAAGCGCTATACTTACTTGCAATGGACCCAAACTTGAAAATTTCTGCTAGGGTTGGGGCTCATAATAATTTTGTACTCTACCATGATCTCATTGGTGGTGGTACTTAGTGAGAGTTGAATCTGGATTGTTCGAACAACGCATTAAGCCGTATTACAGTTCATTGAAACTCCAAAGTAGTAGTGAGAGTTGAGTGTTACAAGTTTAGAGGTGCGGACCAAAGAAATGCAAGTGGGGGTAGCAAAAGGATTTCTGTAGATGACCCCTGAATAGTTGTGTTGTAGACGTTTTTTGTCGCTTTTGACGTTTATTATGTCCTAATTTTTGTTTGTTACAAGAAATTAGTGTGTTATGCAACGTACGACCTGGCACCCCAAAATGTGATTTAGTAAGGACACTCGTTATGTTACTATTTGAACTTGTATCTTGGCTTTTCGGCTCTTCCTGTGCGGTAGTTTGCTAAAGATTTAGGAAACATGATATGAAAAAATAGTCAAATTGCAAAACTATTATCCTGGTCTGTCAGCATTCAATAGATCAGTGTTGCATAGTTGTGACAGAAACAAGGACATGCTTTCCTATAACATCATTGAGCAATAAAGACATTCTCACATCAATCTTATACACACATATTATATACTTGTACAAAAATGAGTAATTCTAGATGGAGTTTTTGTTCCGAAGAGGTAACCAAATGTGCAATTGATGGGTAGAACTAAAAGTAATAGGATGGAAGATTATCTTCGTGCAAAACATTCTTTTGCTTCTTACTGGTTTTTCTTTTCTTTCTTTTCTGCTTTGGATTATCATCTATTCTTATTAGTAAATTTAATTGTTTGACAGTTTCTGTTTCTTTCATTGTTGTTCATAGTACGTTCACCAGGTTTCTGGCTTGTAATCCTTTCTTGATTTAATTTTAATTATTGCAGAAAATGTATTCTCATCGTTGGTAGGTGTAAAGTTTCTCTGGAAGCTTGAGCCGAAGTCTTTAGAACCTAATGCTATTCATCATCTCGTCCATGTTCCACTGAAGGAAACACCACTGAGTGATTGTGGCGGTTTTTGTGGCGATTTAGATACTCAGATAGACCTGGAAGATAGAGTATGTAGTTGATTTACCGTGTATCAGATACTCTTTTTTTTTTTAAATTAATTAAAGCAGTAGCACCATGTTTTATTTGAATGGTTTATTCTTAATTCAGTTATGCATCTCAGGGCTTTGGTGCAGATTTATATGTTGTAAGGGGAACTAAAATTGGTCATGAGGTTGTGACTGCCCAGTTGGTTGAGCCACAACTTGAGCACGTGATGGACAAGATCATTCTCACTGTAGCTGAAGCTATGTCATTAGATCCTCCATCCCCGGTCTTCATTACTGTTGGAGCATTGATATACTACAGTCTTAGGGTTATTCGTGCTAATACTCCTCAGGGTATTTTCCTTGTAGAAACTTTATGAAGAAAATGCATTGATTTCTTTATCTGTTTTGCTTATATAGCCGCACATTCCATCCATACGGGGGTATTTTCCTATTAATTGTGCAACTTATTTGTTTGCAGTAGATTTCTTTTCTAGAATACCAGAAAACTGGGGTGCTGAGGTCATGCAATTACTTTTACAACTCTTGGAACAATCTCTCAGAGAACTTAGTCTTCTTCTTTTTCTAGCTAAATCTTAAGAAACATACCATAGTCTTGGTATAGTTTCTCACACTAATACATACCATTTACGAGTTAGTTTTATGCTGTGTTTATTGTACTACATAGTTTATGCAAAACTAGGGATAATTTATTATTTTGTGAAATACTTACTGGGCATTTATTCATAGCTTTATTTGGGGGATTAATGCTTTGTATGGTCAAAATTTATGTGCAACTAATGATTTTGTTATCCCAAAAATTTATACTATGTTCCCTCTATTTTGATAGTGGAGCATTTTTAGAAGGTACGATAAGGTAAAACATTTTTGCACAGCTAACCTATGTTGATGCGTTCAACTAGTATTACCAAGTTTATCCATATTAGATTTGTCCAGTTTCATACCTCTTTATACGAAAACACAGTTGGCGAGGAGTATGACTTATGGAGAACATACTTGAAACTAATTAAACTTCCTCCTTGAGTTTAACACGGGAAATAAATGATAGTTTATTATTTAATAATATCACTTTTTGCGTTGAATTTTTCAAAGGAATGCTCTTAATATGTTCAAGGAAATGGCTGGATGAAAACATTCTGCAGTGTAGAGGTTATTCGGATTGTATAACTAGTAGATAACACTGTTATCTGGGACTTGTATAAGAGAAATTTGTGGCATGTAGTCTGTTCAGATATTCCTTTGTGAAGTTCGGAACATAGCCCAAGGATCATAATATCATGAACTATAAGTAGTCTGTGTTCTAAAGTGCATATTTTAGAACAAGATCTTAGGGAATTTAGTCTTATTGTTTTTCCTTTTGCAGCTAAATCTTAAGCAATTTTGCTCATGTGTACCATAGTTTAAGTATAGTTTCCCACAATATTATATACCATTTACAAGCTAGTTCCATCCCATGTTTATGATTCTTGTACTGGGTAGTTTCTGGAAAATTAAAATATAATTTATTATTGGGGTTTTCCTGGAAACCACCTTAAAATTTTCAATTTATACGCAAACCATTCTTAAAAGTGGGTTTGTGTTGTAGTAAAAAATTTTACTAAAAACCCAAAAATGATCTTAAGAAACTCACATTCAAGGAACGTGAGTCACTTGTTAATTTTTATGTCTAGTCGAATACAAGTCACATGCCTTGATCATGAATTTTTAAAGGTTATTTTTGGTTTTTTAGTGAAAATTTGACTGTGAGATGGTTGATTGCAGCACAAACCCACTTTAAAAAAGGTTTCTGAATAAATTGAAACACAAAGGTGGTTCCTGTAGAATTACCTATTTTAAGGTGGTTTCTATGGAATCCTTTATTATTTTGTTGCACTCATTATTAAAAAAAAAAAACCCTACTGTTTCTCTGTCAAAATGATTTCATGTTGCTTATAAGTTATAACTAGTATATCTTTCTTCTACCTGACTACAGATGGTAGGATAAGCTAGCTACTACATTTCCACAATGTAATCCTTGTTGACAGCTTATGCCTTCAACAGATCATTCAATACCTAATTTCCATCTTTGGAGACAGGCCATGTAAACAAGTCAGTTCATTGGATTCATAGAAGATATACCAAACTAAATTAACAAGCTTGGGTGCATTTCTTTAGCTAGTTATTCCTGAGGAATTTTGGTACTTGGTTTCCGTTTTGCGAGTACATATAACTTTTCATTTACATTTATTTTAGTTCTATTTAACACAGATTATCCATGACAACTTGGGTTATGAAAACTCAACAAATTGCTCATGTTTGTTTCTGAATACCTGTCATAATTTTTCTTGATCATTTTCAACTTTTGTCTCAAAAATTAAAGATTGCATTTGATGCTTTGTACTCACAGTGGTAGATCTACCATCTCCACATCATCGATGGTCTGCGTCAAACTCCACAGTAGCTCAAGTGGACAGTGAAATGGGAATTTCTTATGCGCTGAACCTAGGAATTACAAACATTGTTGTTGAGGACACTAGACTTTCTGGTCATGTACAGACCTCATGCATGCATGTTGTCATCCCGGATAAATTGGTCTTATATATAGTACCTTTATCCACTACCTCTACCATGCTTGAAGGAACAAAACCAATTCCCTCGTCTGCCATTTGGTACGTTTTTCCAGGCCAAGAATACATCATTCAGATTAGAGTTTTCTCACAGGCACCTGATGTGAAGGAGATATACATTACAGAGGTTTGCAATTCTATCAATCCAAGCTCATCCATATCTGATTCATTTTCATTATGTGCATTTTTAGCCAACAGGAGGTCCTAATGCAGGCAAACTCTAGAAGTTACTAAGAACTTTTGAATTTCGTGTAATTTGTGACTGCAAGAGGGGAGAAACTTGGGTTTGGGTTATTGGATGGAGAAGGATATAATGAGAATAACACAAGTGATAAAACTGTTAATGTTAAATGAATATTCCTTTAGATGGATGGGCTTTAACAAGAGGATTAAGGGAGGCTTGAATGGCAATTTTGAAGATTGGGGAACCAATCCCAAAATAAGGCTAACTAAGGGATCAATATCTAAAAAGCCATATTTAGTGTTCATCATTTTTACATGGATAGACTTACTATACATATTTACGAAGTTGTCACTTGGTGAGTTTTCTTTTGTTGATGGAAGTTTTTGGTTTTAAAACTATTTAGAATAAGAATAACACAGGGAAAAAAATGTATGAAACATAGTTTTAGTACAGGTGGATTTGTTATTAGTATAACTGACAAACAATTTTCAATACTAAAGATCAGCCGTCATTGGATACTCAGATTGTGGAGGATGCGCTGAAAACGAATTGGTCGAAGCAGAGGCTTTATAAGGGATAGCAATACTCTATGAGTCAGAATGTTGTGCATCTGAGAACATGCTCAAAATTTGAGTTTAGCGAAATTTAGAATGTTGAGATGGATGTGTACAAATATGCTAAGAGTAACAGATATTATAGTGGTTTCCTAGGAAGTTAGAGGTTTTCTGATTGAGGATGAAATGAGGTATAACTGATTGTGATATTTTGTCCATATTCATTTAACCTTATTAGTGCAACACTTGGAGAAGTGGTAAGATCCTAATTTATGATGACCTATTACTGGTCATAGATGTCCCTAAAAAACATAGATGGAGGCAATTAATAAGAATGGAATGGTTGTGAATTTAACCTAAGAGGCATTTTTGACAAAGCTGAATGGACGAAAATATTTTATGCACCAATCCCAAAAGTTTGGATAAAGGCTTCATTGCAGTTGTTTGCTGTAGAAAACCAGAAATATATTCATACTTGGTCTTGGTTCGCTATGTGTATAGTTTACTTTAAAGGGAAGATAGACCCTATTATCCTTACTGATTTTTTTCTGAACATGTACTTGTCTAAGGGCCTTTAAAAAGTTTCTTAATAGAATCGTTTGTCGTTGTTTTCATATCAGGGCTATTAGAATGCATTGCCTTTCATTGAATTTTAATATTGTACAACCAGAACCTATATTTCATTTCTTCTTTCCTCTTCTTGTATGCTGTGAAAAAATTGAGCATTTTATTATTCTTAATTCCTTTCACGTCTCATACTATGATAAGTTTTGTTTTGCATAATGGTTTTTTAGAAGCTAATTTTCTTGGTTGCTTGTAATTTCCTTCTTATCTCAGATTAATGATCTGAAATTGGATAGCAGTACTATAAAGTATTGGGACATATTATCTGTGATGGATGAGGTTTCTGTCACATACGATAAGCAAAACTCTAGATTGCTCAAGCCAATATCTCAGGGACAGGGAATTTTGACAGCTTCCCTGAATTATCATCGTGAAATCAATGAAAAACCTGAGGTAAATATATCTCTTGCAGCCCTTCTTTATTTTTTACTGTTTTCTGTACCCCATCTGTGACATGTTTTGCATCTGCCCAAGGAGCAGTCTTGCTCGTGCTTTTAGGGAGCTGGTCTCTATATATGGTAAAATTTGAACTTAGCAGCTTACTGACCCCTGTGCTGTTTCTAGATTCTCAGGGCTGTTCAAGAAGTTATCGTTTGCAGTAAAGTTAAGTTCAACTTCGGGGAAGAAGATGAGGCCAGTCAAATCATTCGCCTTCCTTGGGCTCCTGGAATTAGTCAGCAAGTTGAACTAAGGGCCACTGGAGGTTGGTACATTGTTAGCCTTTTGCACCATGTATGTTAGCAATAATAATTTGGCCCCTGAGTTTTTGACTGATTACTTAGGCTGTGGAAGAAGCCTTGAAGACTATATTTGGCTTTCTTCTAACGAGGCAGTTTTGTCTGTATCTACTTCTGGTTTGTTGCGAGTAAACAGTCCTGGTCGAGCTGTCATTAAAGTGGTTTCAGTTTTTGATTCAATCAATGTTGATGAGGTATATCATGTTTGAACTACGTTCTTTTCATTGTTACTCATCTTCTTGAAACATTATATTTCTCTTATTGAAACACATAACTTATATTTCTGAATCTGTTTATTTAGAATAATGTTTGTGGTACATGTTAATTTGTATTAAAAAACCTATGCATCTCCATGTGTTTGTACATACTTTGTGGACAATGCAAATAGATTTCTTACCCCATCGTCTTAAGTGCATAATGAAAAAGTTTGGGACAAATATCTGGTGGTATGCACTTTGTAATCATTGATTATGGAGCAACATTCTGTTTGTCACTGATACATTGTATACACATACAGGCAATGTGTGTGGCACCTGTATCATTTTACTCTAAATCTTCAGAGTCACCCTGATCTCTTATATGTTGCGAAATGTTTGTGAGCTTTTCCTATCTTTAGAAATCCATACCTCCAATTTTTTAATGTTTTTTTGAAAATGCTCTCAAAATATGACATATATTATATTATTTCATGTATTGGAGAGAAGATGTTAAATATTATATACGTCACAAAGAAACATCAGTGCATAATCCAGAATTTTGTTAACCTTGGGGATCATATCAGATATTTTCAAGTATTTCTTTCAAAGGTGATCGTGTTTAAAATGCTTTATCTTGAAAAGCAACACTCAAAAGGGTTCTACTTATCACTTGACAAATACTGGGAGGTTTTAATAATGATTACTTAGGGTTTTTGAAATTTATCTGGAAGTAAGAGTACTCACAAGTCCTGTTTGAACTTGAACAAGATGATCACGTTCTTGAAACGAAAATATCAAAACTTCTTAACGATAACATAAATGGTCCCCTGAATTTATCTTTTTGCAGTTTGTAATATACTTCGGATAGAATGCATGGTCCCTTCTTCTTTCCATTAATTGTGCACTATTATTATTTATAGGTGGTGGTTGAAGTTTCTGTTCCTTCTTCTATGATTGTACTTCCGAACTTTCCTGTAGAGGTGGTTATCGGAACACAACTTGAAGCTGCGGTGACATTGGAAACATCTGATGGTACTTCATATATTTCTAAATATATTAAATGTCTTATACTAACACCATCACTGCTTGCCCCATTGAAAACACAGACACACAAACACAAGCCAACTATTTTCTAAGCAGTTTATCTAAACCATTTTCCACAGGTGACAGATATTTCAGATGTGACGCTTTTAACTCCTTTGTGAGTTGGAAAGTTTTTCCTGAAAATAAAATTTTCAAAGTTCTTGACACAAGCACGGGGAAAAGCTTCCCTACTATGCTGTCACATTTAGATGGGTCAGGCCTCGCTCATGGTCAACCTTGTGCATGGACGCATTTATATGCCTCTGCTGCTGGTCGAGCTGAGCTGCACGCAACTCTGTCTACTGAATTACAGCAATCTGCTCACTTGAAAGACGGAGCCGTCCTTAAAACTGTTTCCTCTCTTGCTGCATATTTGCCTCTTGTTATTCGTCAAGCAGATAGTGGGAATCAGTTTGGTGGTTATTGGATTGATTTAGCCAGGACGCATGCTGATATCCATGATGCTGATCCTACTTGTTTGAATGACATGTATCTTGCCCCTGGATCTTGGATGGATGTGTTATTATTAGGAGGGCCTGAAAGGTGGGATGAAAAGATTGAACATATTGAACTGACAGAAGTTACGATGGAACAAGAGAAATCAGTAACAGGTGGTCTTCTTGTGCAGCAGCCTTCTTCCAGTGATGGGGGGCTTTACAGGGTCTTTTGTCAAACACTGGGGGAATTTGTAAGTGCTTACAAGAAAAGTTCCCACGATTTCTTTCAATTCTCTAAGTGCTTGGCGATCAGTAATTGTGCACACTTTTGTATACTACCTTTTCTACTTTTTGACTATTTATCTTACTTGCAGAAACTGCTCTTTTCACGGGGAAATTTGGCTGGCGAGGGCCACTGGGTTCCTTCGATAGCATACACACAATTGCTTGTTAAATGCAGCTTCCCTTCATCGATCACTTTGATTGCAAACGAACCTGGTATGTGTTATATAGCGTTTTAAGCATTAATTTTTCTAATTACAATTTAAATTGCATCAGGAGTGAACACAATATTATGAAAGTATATCTTTTCTAGGAAAGGTGCTGTTTGATAAATATATGTTGTCTCCTAACTCCACTCTGATTCATCAATATGAACAATGGCCTGAAGGGTATGTGCAACCTGATTATGAGTTGGACTGGACTACTTTTAGTGTGGTTGACATTATTAAGATGTGCAAAAAAAAGTTCTAGAAGAACCCAGCCAGTTGATTAGTGAAATACATGTCTCCCTTTTATGACTTGAATTTCCAATATGCTTCTGTACATTGAAAACTATTATCCTTATAGTTTTATAACTTGTCAATTAACCACTTTACTGAAATGCTTTAGCTGATGGGCTTTAAGGCTAACAATGTATCAACCAAACCTCATAGATCTGAACAAGTTGAATTTTGTTAATCAATAAGTTAGTCATGAGTTGCCACCTATATTCCACCCAATTCATCAAACACGCAGTAACTCATAGAATTGAAATGAAACCATAAAGAAGTGTGGCAATTTCTTATGTTCATGAGGTCCAGGAACAATACTGCAAATATTAGACAACATGCAAGAGCTAACAGAATACTCACAACCTGATAGCTTTTTATACCTCCAACTTCCCAATACAAGAGCTTATGATTAAAAACCTTTATTCTTGATTTCTTGAGAAGAAACCTTGTCTCACATTTAACATAAGAATCCGCTCTCTGGAACCTTATGATAACCTCCTTATTTTCTGCAAAGGAAATTCTTTAAATCTTTAATCACATATGTACATCTCAAACCTAACCCTAGGAGAGGAAGGATTCTTTCCTCGCAATCATAATGCAGCTTCAGTTTCATCAGGGCGCTAATTGATTGATTGTAGTCAACAATACTGATAGTCTGATACTTCCAATAAGCTCTTTTGACGTCCCTTGCTCTTAGATTGCTGCAATTGACCCTGTTCAACCCTGGAATTTGCTATGATTGCATTTATAACTTGATACAGGATATCTTAATGATATTTGGGCCTGAATCTGACTTGTACAATATGTCTTAGTGTGCGAGTCAGCCCTAGAATCTGTCTTTAGCTAACTTCTATCTGATAACTTCATCCATATTCACGTGTCAGGTTAAGATGGCAATATGGCAGCCTTTCAATCATCTTTTCCTCATTTGAGCTGAAAGTCTAAAATATGCTGCTAGCCTCTTATTCTCAGTGTTTTAAATTCTGACATTCGTCATGTGCAACAGTAAACTCACCTGGTATTATAGAGGCAGCGGTAAAGGCTGGTCGTACGCCAGACAGAATTCGTACTGCTCCTGTCGTGGTGGCTAATGGATGCACCATACGTGTAGCTGCAGTTGGTATTCATTCAAGTGGAAGGATTTTTGCAAATTCATCTTCTCTTTGCTTGAGATGGGATCTGAACGGGTGTGATGAGCTGGCTCATTGGAACGAGAGCCTGAGTTGTGAGAGTTCTCTGAAAACCGGTTGGGAAAGATTTCTAGTTTTGCATAATGCATCAGGATTGGTCAGTACTTGTTAGTATTATTTCAACTATGTTCATGATCTTTATCACTTAATTAATTTAATTGCTTAGTGAGATAATGAGATCTTGTTTTTTCAAACTTTTTCCTTCTAGTTTTATAGTTTCTTACCAACCCCTTCTGCATAGTTGAAATCCTCTGGTTTAATTCACGATTGCATTATATTACTAGGTCTAGTTGTCTTAGTTATAATTAACATTTACATAATTCACAAAACATAACTGTCATAAATGGAAAGCTTATTGAGGACCTTTGGGATGCTGCAAATGATTTTTAGGATATTTTTTTGGTTGCAAAGGAACTCTGGGTTAACTTTTTTTTTTCCTTTTGATTTGTTGTTATTGTTATTATTATTTTTTTGCCTGCTGCTTAGCTTTTATGTCTGCTTCAAATTGACATCTTATGCAGGGATTTGCCTGCTTACATGTTATAGCGTGTTGTTTTGGAAGTTTGGCCTCTAAAATCCTCTTTTTGTTTTAAATTTTTTTATTTTAATTGGTTCTAGTGTACTATTCGAGCTACAATATCTGGTTTTGCTAAAGTCAAGGACAGCCATTTGTATGAAACGGATTATTTCGACGTGAGCAAAGAAAACATCATTACAGATGCTATGCAATTACAGGTGTGTAATCTTTCAAGAGATTTAATTTGAAGTACCAACCTTGGTGGAAACCAAATTTTCTCTCTCTTCACCTGCAGTAGATATTTGGTGCCGAGAACGAAATCCAATAAGAAAAGGTTCCTTTTCTTATTGTTATTGATACTTTGTTGGTTATTGCAGTTGGTATCTACGCTAAGAATTATTCCGAGCTCTGTGCTATTAGTTTTTGATCCTGAAGCAAAGGTATGCAAGTTCTAAGCTGATTTACTTCCATCAAGTAGTTTCATATTATTAGTGGTAGGGGTGAGCATAGTTCGGTTCAAACCGAAAAACCGACCAAAATTTGACAGTTCGGTTCGTTTTTTATTAGAGTTAGGTTCGGGTCGGGTTGAAGTTTTTTCAACCCGAACCGACCGAATTGTATTACCCATTCTAATTACTATTTGTATCCGCTTAAACCCGACCCATTATAGTTCATATAGAATTACTTCGCTGCAGCTTGATATCTTTTTCTCTCACGCGACTTAATAGCGACAAAATACCCCAACAATAGTGTCCTCTCCAATTCTAGGGCTTTTCATTATCTCTAGTTCTCTATCCCTCTCTATTACATATTCACTTCTTCTACTTTGGACCAATCCACTTTGGAGGTAAGAAACTTAAACCATAATGTTTATTTTAACCTTTTCCTGATTTTTCTCATCGATTGATACATTTTTGGATCAAACTTCTCTTTGGACCAGACGTATAATTTTATGGAAACTTTACTCAACATCCAAGTTATTACATATTTTTTATTTACTTTGTCTATCAGATTGAGATCACTTTAATTCTTTATGTAAGTTTTCTTTAAAAAAAATTATGTAATCTTTGGTAAGAATTAGTTTTTTGATTTCTACATCTAATATTCAGTATTATTTAATAGTTTATGAATTTTAATAAATTGAAGTGTAAGAGACTTATTTTTTCATCAACAGATTAGAGGTGAAATTGAATTTGGACATAACAGTTGTACCAAAGTAAAAACCGAACAAACCGAGCCGAACCGAACCGAACCAACTTGAATCGGTTCGCTTCAATTTTGAAAGATAGGCATTTCAGTTCGGTTTGGCCAAATTTGGCCAAAAACCAAACCGACTGATCGATTGCACAACCCTAGTTAGTGGACTCTTTAAGAAAACTAGAAGCCGGGTTATTTTTTCCTCTTAAAAGTAAAATGTAATGTCATAACTTTGTGCATGGACGAGTGAACTTCTTTTGAAGGGTTTGCAGGGGGAATCTATCAACATTTAATATTTGGTTAAGGCAAGAATAACACCTTGTACTTTTAATACTTAGTTTGCCTGTCAAGCAATTATCGGATCGATATAGTTGCCTTGTTAACCTTATAGTTATACATTGCTTTATCTTCACACGTCAATCACGGAGTGATTTGGGTGCAATTTGTATTTGTTTTTTTTTTCATTGCATTCCTTTATTTTTAGCATTCTTGTCAAATCTGTCTGACTGGAGAGAAATTATTTTATGCTGCTCATATTTTGGTACACCTTCTAGTCCAGAATAAATGGTGGTGCAAAAGTTACAGATCTCTCTGCTGTGCCTTAGAAGTGAACCATCCCCTTCATTAAACAAAGTTGTCTACTATTTACTTAGAGCTGCGATTCATTCTCAGCTTAAATGTAGTGACTAGTCAAATTGACTGGGGGTTTGGTTTTAGCTCTGTTAGTAATTAGTCATTGTTGTCTAGATATGAATTGGTGTCTGTGATTAAGTGGATGGTCTAATCCTATAGATAGAGGGTAGATGATCTAAATACTTGACAAAATTACAAATGCACGTCTACTTGCTATGAATTTTATCCCCATAGCTGCACCTTTATTTCATCCTTTTATTTTGACATGCTACTGGTCTTCATATCCATCATTGTTGTTAGAACTTCTATTATTCCACTTCTATCATTTTTTTGTTTTGTTTTTTCCCTAATATTTTAGCAGTTGGGATAGTAATTCCTTCGCTTTCATGCGATTGTTACCCCATATATTTGTCTTGCAGGTAAATCTTTCTGTTACTGGTGGAACCTGTTTTCTAGATGCTGTGGTAAATGATACACAAGTTGTGCAATTAACCCAACCGCCAGAAGGTGTAGATTGCTCACGTCTGATGCTTAGTGCTAGAGGCTTGGGCACTGCTCTTGTGACAGTTTGGGATATAGGACTTTCTCCTCCTGCTGCTGCTTCTGCCTTGGTAAGAGAAGGCTTTTTTCTATAGTAGAAATTTCCTGGTCATTTTCTTACATCCAGTTATTTATTTCTTCAATTGTTCATTTTTGCTATATGGTATGTAATCCTTCATTTAATGTATTGATTTCGGAAAGAATGCTAGAAAAATTTGTTGTGCCTCGAGAAACCAAAACAATCGCTAAGAAAGATAAACAACCAACCAAAATCAACAGCACAAACAACCACACCAGTTTTACGTGGTTCGGCAAGATGCCTACGTCCACGGGGCAAGGAGGGGGGAGTTTTCACTATTAGAAATCAAGAGGAACAAACTAGGGTTACAAATCTCTCATAAACCCTCAACAATCAACTCTCAATCTCTCCAATTGCTCCTAGAATAGAAGCCCAAAGAAAACTCTCTCAATCTGCTCAAATTCGTCCTTGCTCTTAACCCTAAAAAACACCCAATGGGTATTTATACAAATCCAAAACAAAGCGGGTCTGAAAACAGGCCCAACTCAAAACCGCAGCGTCGGTCGACCGGTACGGTCGACCTCGGCGAAGATTCTACCAAACTGAGCCGACACCGATCAAACCAATACCTCAACTGTTGCACCCAGTATGCCATGGCAACGGACTCATGACAACGGACTCCAATCACAACACGTCGAGATCCAAAACGGGAGTGCGAACACTCAACCCCAAACCAACTGTGTCTACTCACCAAACAACTGAGCCTACACCGACTACACCAAATGCCTCACTTGCTGAGACCCAAATGGGAGTGCGAACACTCTCCCCAAATGTCGATGTCGCTCACCAAATCGGCTGCATCATAAAGACTGCCTACGTATCCTCTTGCCCAAGGAATCAAGCCTTCACGTAGTTCACCATATGGGCCTCCAAAGGCCCTCAATCCAACCTGCGGCTGATAGCATCATCAACGACCTCAAACTGAAGCGATCCAAACACCTCCACCTGAGATGTAACAATGGCCGTATCCAAAACATATCCATCAGCTGCATCCAAATCAACTACCTCATCATCTGCACCCATAAATAAATGACTCCCACGCTGTGCCCCCTCAGCTGGAATCCCAACCAATGCAGAATGACCTGGAGTATGTGGGAAAATCCTCACCCAATGTGGAGTAGCATCAACCTCCACCTGCTGCGATATCCCTCTGACCTGATCAATACTCTCCACCTGCCGAGAGTCCAAAGTGACAAACCTGCTCAGACTAAACTCAGAAGCTCCCAACTGATAACCAAATGAACTCCTGAATCCCAACTGTGCAATCGGATCTAAACTCACATCAACGATGTGACCAAGTGCTGGGTAGCCAAATATCCGACGCCGACCAAAATCTAAAACAGCTCCATCTAACAACTCTACACGCAGCAGTCGGCAGCCACATAAGATGACCCAAACCTGTCGAAGCCTGAATACCAGATCCACTGCTCGACAACCAATACCGATCCTCCTCCAGAAAGGAACGGCTCACTAAATCCGTCATCTCATCACGTCGCCCCACTGTCTCCTTCCCTCTGAAGTGTCTCCAACTGCCGTGAGCTCGGCACCAATGTAAGAAAGGACACCTACTAGTACAAGTACGACTGGTAACCTTTCTGCCCATACACCTCCTCCAACTGTTGCGGACTACTAGGTCTTTATACCAACGGGACTTGGTTGCAACCCAAATATGCCTAGTACAATCCCCAACATAGGAAACAAAATAACGATTACCTCCCGATGATGCCTCCTCGGAAAGCCCCCAAATGCCTGACTGAACACCTCCAATAAGACCTCTCAATCGATGGATAGAAGTGCTGAACTCCACCTCGGTCTTCTCGCTCATACCAATGTGCTTACAGGACTTCAATCTGCAGGTCATAGCACTCCTCAACAATCTGTGCACGGTATAACCAACAATATATCCCAGCACCAAACAATGCCACAGTCTAGCCATAGAAGTAGTCAGCGCCCTATCAACTACCGTGCTCCCAAGTAGATAATACAAGTTACTCCGCCTGACTCCCTTCATCACAATTATGGACCCCGATGTGACCTTCAAGCGAGAATCCGCCAAGATCACCCTATAGCCTGATGCCTCCAATACCCCAAGTGAAATGATGTTCTTCCTCAGTTGAGGAACGAACCTCACATCAGCCAACTCCCGGATCATCCCGTCACTCATCCGAATCCGAACGGTACCAATACCACCAATAGGGCATCTGTGATCATTACCCATGAGAACAGCATCCCCTCTTTCCAACTCCTGAAAGCTGGAGAACCAATCCCTTCTAGGGCATATGTGGTAAGTAGCACCAGAATCCAACATCCACTCGGTGGAGTCGGCAACATCAACTGACGGAAGAGCTGGGCACGAATAGCCCGAAGAATCTGAATCTGAAACATCGCCACTAGCCTTGGCAATATTCACCTCTGAAGCTTGAATAGCTTTCCCTTTATTCTTCACAGCTTGCAATTTTGGGCATTCGGCTTTCCAATGTCCATCCTCTCTACAAAAGGCACACTGATTCTTACCAACTGCAGGATGCCCCACTCTAGACTGCGACCTTCTTCCACGGTTTGGACTTCTAGCTCTTGCAACCAATGCACCAGCAACCGGCTCGATGGAAGTCTCCTTGTCCTTCTTTCGAAGTTGATAATTCACAAGGGCTGCGGTGACCTCACTATATGAAAGTGATGCATTTCCATTAATAAGAGTGAGAACGAAGGTCTCATATTCCTCGTCGGGTAAGGAACTCAATAACAACAATGCCTTGTCCTCGTCTTCAACCTTGACATCTACATTCGTCAAATCTGCAAGTAGCTTCGTGTAGTGGTTCATGTGATCACTAATGGATGTCCCCTTCTTCAATTGGAAGCGATAAAGCCTCCTCTTCAAATGCAAACGATTTTCGATGCTCTTCGTCAAATATTTGCCCTCTAGGACCTCCCAAATCTTCTTTGCCGAAGTTTTATTCATCACATCATATTTTAGATCTTGGGTAAGGCAAGACCTAATCACACCACACGCCGTTCTATTCATTTTATTCCAAACCTTTTCATCAATGTCGGCCGGTTTCCCGTCCAACTCCAATGTATCTTCCAAATTTTGCGCATTTAGCGCATCCATGACTTCGCATCGCCAAAGTCCAAAATTATTTGTGCCGTTGAACTTTTCCACATCTATTTTCATAGAATGTATATTCAAACTTTGGACGGCCTTCACACCAGAAGAACCCTCCCCACTTTTATCTTTTTCAGCCATATATCTCAAAGCACCACCAAACCAATGCGGAAACAAACGAGAAATAGATCCAAATTGAAAAAGACGAGATTTTTACTGAAAAGATCCCACCTTTATCACCAAACGAAGCCCTAGATGAACTTCCAAAGCGATCTACTCCTCCAAAATAGCCCAAGCGTAGCCCGGAGCTCTGATACCAATTGTTGTGCCTCGAGAAACCAAAACAATCGCCAAGAAAGATAAACAACCAACCAAAATCAACAGCACAAACAACCAAACACCAGTTTTACGTGGTTCGGCAAGATGCCTACGTCCACGGGGCAAGGAGGGGGGAGTTTTCACTATTAGAAATCAAGAGGAACAAACTAGGGTTACAAATCTCTCATAAACCCTCAACAATCAACTCTCAATCTCTCCAATTGCTCCTAGAATAGAAGCCCAAAGAAAACTCTCTCAATCTGCTCAAATTCGTCCTTGCTCTTAACCCTAAAAAACACCCAAAGGGTATTTATACAAATCCAAAACGAAACGGGTCTGAAAACAGACCCAACTCAAAACCGCAGCGGCGGTCGACCGGTACGGTCGACCGCGATCCATCGCGGTCGACCGGACCGGTCGACTGCCCTCCATCCAGCAGCAAACCCAATGTCCAGAGAGGTCGTCGGTCGACCGTTATCTCTCTCTTCATTAGCAAATTTTGTATATATGATGGATGAAGTAACATGTCTTTACGACCAACTTATGAAAAGGTTGGAAGCATTTCATCTTCATCTTTTACCTATATTGTTTGTGCTCAACAAGATAAACCATGAGATGACCCTTAATGGAGATTTTTGCAGAAATTCTCAACAGAGTCCCTGGGAAAATTTTCTTGTGTGTGTGTGTGTGTGTGTGAGGGAAGCACATATACATGTCTTTTGGGGTGTATTAGAGAAAGTTCATTCAACAGTGTAGAAGAAAATCTTATCATGAGGGAGGTAAGATAGGTATTACATATACTGCAGTAGTGCAGGAAGGAAAAATGATGCTCTGCATATCTGCATGAACAGATTTTTTGTTTCCCTTCATGCGCATATGTTCTGGTTTATGGTAGTGAAGTAGAAAATTATTCTTACAATGACGTATAAGTATGCTAATCACTAGTAATTGATGTACTGAAGCTAATGTTTTTCCTGCAGTAAATAGACAAATAAGAGTCTCCCATGAGCTTGGCAGCTTTTTCATTCCACAACTGGTCATACTTGCTGATATTATAGTAATAAATATCAGTGAACCAGATAGATGACACACTTAAAAGTCTTGTTTCTGATATTAGTTATAAAAGGATTGTATTGTTTGTTTAGTTACTTAATGAATTGTTCTTACACCTGGAAACTAAGTGATTTTTTTTAGATAATAAATTTCTCATACAGCCTAACGAAGTTCTACATCTTTTGCAGGTCAGAGTTGCAGATGTTGAATGGATTAAGATTATTTCTGATGAAGAGATTAGCCTTATGGTATGTGAATCTCTCCTGAGATTACTTCATGCCTTCATTTGTCCTGATCCTTTAGGAGTTTGATTTGTTCTTTTATAGGAAGGGACTGTTAAAGCTTTTGACATATCAGCAGGGACACAAGACGGTTTTGTTTTCGACTATTCTCAGGTGTGTGTGTTTGTGTGTTTGCCTTGTGAATTATGAACTTGTATCCAACCATTTTTCCTTCAGGATCAAGTATTAATCTTGTTACTTTTTCCTTCAATGCATTGTTATATTTCATTTGTTTCTTTTTTCGCTGTAAAATGTCAAGGTGGACAAAGTTTTGTAAATGTATTGGCCTTGTACATTAGCTTTGCTGAATGCTATCTAGAATCATGGAGAATTTCATTAAAATGCTTAATGAATATGCGTTTGAGATCTTGCTCTTGTAGACTTTCACATATATCTAATAGAATTTTCTTGTATGATCCTTATTTTTCAACTATGGACGAGGTTTGCTAATGAGGTTTATGTTCACATTTTATGAAGTACAAATATATGAATATGCAAGTACATATTGATGATGGCATCCTTGAGCTTGTTAGAGTGGATGATTCTTCGAAACTTGGAGGCCGAATAATCTCCATACCTAATTTCTCAGTTAAAGCGACAGTGCTCGGTACTACCACCCTTTATGTAAGTTTACACTGTTCAGATGCAGGCCTTTGCATCAATATTCAGTATATAGATGCTTTCATGCGATCCTTGTAAAAGGCTCCTAATAAAGTGTGTATTTGCAGGTCAGTATTAGGCAGCATGGGAATGAAATACTCAGTCAAATGATTAAGGTGGAAGTTTACAGTCCACTTCGCCTAAACCCTGAGTATATTTACCTAGCACCTGGTGCTTCCTACACGGTAATCACATCATCTTTATGCATCTGTGTATGCTTTTCAACTATTTCTTTGCCATTTGCTTATGCATATTATGATCGAGCATCACTTTTTCCTGTATGTTTGGAAATTTTACTCTGCATAATACTATTTTTGACTTTGCTCTTTCTAGCCTTAACCAGAAGTATGATATAATCACTAACTGTGATTTCTAACTAAGTAACAAATTATTGTTATCTTCTGTTGCCATCACTTTTTCCTTTTTTCCCCCTTCCTTTCTTTTCATTTTAAAATCACTTCATCTTTATTTCTTCTTTAGCTGACAGTGAAAGGTGGCCCGAAATATGGCGCTCTTGTGGAATATGCTAGCATGGATGGAGAAATTGCAATAATTCAAGGGTCGTCAGGACGAGTTTCTGCGATTTCCACTGGAAATGCAGTAAGTGCTCCGCAGAAAATCTTTATCTGGACATTTCAAATGTTTCAAACTGGTCCCCTTCTGCTTTTCTCAGAACAAAACAAAAAACCTCGAGCTTTATTTTTTCTTTAACTGTGCAGTTGTCTAAGTATCTTTGCTTCTGCAAGTAGTTTCAGTTTTATCTGCTTATGCACCTTCCTATAATTGATCTACTATGGGCAGACTGTCCGTGCTACTGTGTTCGGCACTGGAGGTATCTTGATTTGTGAAGCGTACGGCAGAATTCAGGTTGGCATTCCATCAGCAATGATGTTGAGTTCGCAGAGTGACCAGCTCTGTATTGGTTGTAAAATGCCAATTTTTCCATCATTCCAGGAGGTTAGTAAGAATTACAACTCAAAGATTTGGTTTTCAGATGCAAACATCCACCTTCAACTAATTACTGGAAGTGTCAACAGGGAAACTTATTTTCCTTCTATGAGATATGTAGTAATTATAAATGGGCCGTAGAGGATGAGAAGGTAAACAGTCTCATCTCCATGATTTGCTGCTTTTGATGTTCACTTTAAGCGCTGGTTATTTCTAAACCTGGACTGATGACATTTTTTCATCTTGAAAAGGTTTTAGCCTTCAGTACACCCAGTCCCTTGCATTCTGTTGCAGACGAAAATTTGTTACCTGGTACTACAGGAAAGACCAATCTTTGCCATTTTGATGACAGCGATAGTGCATTCATCAGTGTATTATCTGGAAGGTATTCGCTAAACTTTCCTGATGAGTACGTGACTTATTTAGAAGAACAGTATTTAGTTCTCCTCTGAGGCAGGTTTAGTGATCCCTTTAAATTGGTTGTTTTAGTTATTGGCCTGAAATGATATCCGAAAATAAGCTTTAAAAGAACAAACTTTTCATGTTTATATACTCTTTTGGATGACATAAATAATGTCACCATCAAAATAAAGTTAGCAAACCTAGTATAACACGAATTTTATTATTATTTCTCCAGCAATAATACCATTTATGGTTCAGTTTGAGTTTATTGGAATCATTATCTAGGAGACATTTTTCAGTTTTGACTCATGACATACTTCCCCGTTTGCTGCCCTGCATCGTAGCTAGGTGAATGTACAACCAAGTGATGATGACTTTGCTCTATATTGATATTTTTGTTGCATCTAATAGCCAATTTCTTTAGTTTATGGTGGTGATTTACCATTATTAAAAAGTTTAGGATAAAGATCTTTTTTACCTTTAATTGATCAAACATTGTTAAATATTTCTCTAGAGTTTCAGAGGATGCAATTATGCTGGCAATCTGACGGTGTCACGTCCCAAACCAACACAAATATTAATCGTTAATGAATTTATGGGTCGTGACAGCCAGTCAACAAGTTCTCTTTGGACTTGCGAAGCCTAACTGAGTGAATTTTGTTCGACTCTTAAAATCATTAAAAAGGTTTGAGGAGGCGGGAAGACCCCCTATAGCTCCATTGGTGAGGATAGAAACTCAATTGCGAATTTATTTTTTGACTTCTAGAGGAGTCAAAAAAGTTCACTAAGAGGATGTATTCACACATAGGCCAATATACAGGGGGTCTGTTTGTAGTTGGGTGATACCAGAGGGGTCTATTCGGAATTCACTCTTCTTTTTATGCAATGATAAACTGCTTTTACTGGTGTCTCCAATATATTCTTCTTCTATATGATCTTTTCCCATGCAGCATATTGTACTAC
>NC_033803.1:69970238-69980796 GCF_001876935.1 Asparagus officinalis | reverse complement strand
CAAAAAAAAAAAAAAAAAAAACTCCCAAAAAGAAAAAAAACAACAGCAGCAGCACCCGTGCTCGCACGAAAAAAAGAAAAGTGTACATATATCCTTGCACATTGTTTATTAACTGTGATTGGTAAACCAGATCTGCAGGCAGGACAAAAGTTTCAGTTTCGTTCTGCTGTGAGTTTGTGTCATCTGGCATTAAACAACTAGTATCTTACAATGCATCTGAGACGTTGACGGTGGTATCTGATCCTCCCTTGGCTCTTGGGATACCCATAACATGGGTTTTGCCACCTTTCTACACTTCATCAGATCGCTTGCCCAGAGTCTCAAATATGCACATCCACTCCAATGACGGAAAGGGTACCGGAACTATTACTTATTCTGTGCTGAAGTCACGGGGAAAGAGAGAGCTCAGAAAGCAGGATGCCATTGTTATTGATGGAAGTAAAATCAGAACAAGGGAAAGCAATGAACTTGCTTGTATCCAGGCAGAGGACCAGATAACTGGTAGAACAGAAATAGCTTCATGTGTAAGAATTGCTGAGGTCAGTTATCCACCACACATATACGAGGACTAATGTCATAGTAAATCCTTCATTCTACTAGTATAAATACAATCTTGAGTTTTCAAATGAGCTTCTTTCATAGTACCATCTTTCCTAATTGGCGGTCATGGTCTGCAAAAATTCTTCATTTTATAACTTTCTAGGTGCTAATCAAAATTTCTCCCTCGCTGTCTCATGTAGTTCTACCCATATAAGTGATCAGAATAATGTCATTGTTCTTTTGCAGTTCTTAGCTTTATTTTTTTGGTCTCTGTGTTGATGGGGGAACAGATTCTGATTGAATTTGAAATTGAAAACGCCGTTGGAAAATGGATTGGGTGATCATCGGAAGATGAATAAACAGTGCCGGGCGAACATTAACGTGTGAATAGTATCGATGAAGAGTAGTTTCTTTTAAAAAAGAAATCTAATATTAAAAAAGCAAATAAATTAGGATAGACCGGATTCACTCACAGCATCTAACCTATGAATAAATGGCACATTGACGAATCACTAAAATTCTCAAATAATCATAATTTTATTTATCAATCAATGTCCTTTCCTCATGAAGGATACAACTTATTTATAGAATAAACTTAATATTATCTTATCAAATAAAACTTAACAAAAATCAACTAAATCTTATCTAATAAAACTGATAATATTATCTGAACTAAATATCTAATAGAAACATCTAAGAAGATAAACTCTCACTGCAAATTTCTATCAACTAAAATAAAATCTCCTAAATAAAATCCAAACTAAATTACCAAATAAAATCAATTCAATCTTAACTTGTCCTGCATCATGCATCTTTGAATTTTTTTAAAGATTATCCTTAATTTAGTTATACAATTACTGCTCCTACTTTGAAAACAAACTTGTAATGTTCAAATATCTTGGTTGAAAAATTTGTCGATGTCCACTTGCTATTTTTTATTTTGCTAACATGTCACTGCGCATACCTTTTAAACGCATCGCAGAAATTTCCATGATTTGACCTCAATAGGTGAATCCCTCCTAGAACTTTAAAGTGGTTTCTTGTGAAAATGATGCATGTCTATTTTTTTTTTGTTCAGCATCTTCAACTTCCCTCAGACTCTTGAGTATGCGATCCTCATGTGTGATGTTAGTTCTCATGTGATCCTGTTCTCATTTTTCTCTTTAACCAAACATGTTATTCTTCTCACCGGTAGCCTACATCTTAATTTTCTTGAGCGTGGAAGATGACAATTGATATGGCTTCATGGCTAAATCAGGCATGTGTAATTTTGTATTAGTGTACTCGTTTTAATTAACTAACTTGAGGACTAAATCAGGAGTAGATTGCATGTCTTGTTTGATTTAGAGCCAGGTTGCTCTTATACTATATTGAAATCCCTTTTAACTTCTGCAAAACTCTGAAGTATTATGGCCAAGAGTATTATGTTTCCCTTCTATTTCTCATCTGAGTGTGATATGATAATGATATTCCTTTGGAGCTGTGATAGTTTATTTGTACTTAGTTACCTTGTAATGTTGGACATTTCTATTTTGGAGCTGTGTTAATTTCACTTGCAATAATATATTTACAGAAATTTCTTTTTTCTTTTTTTAACATCAGGTGGCTCAACTAAGGGCAAGCACGACAGGTTCTACATTCCATGTTGCGTACCTTGCAACAGATGCTAAAATGGAATTGGCAATTAACTACTGCGATGATTTAGGTACCTTCTGAACCCGGAAACTGATTTAAGGAACTGTTTCATTTCGTCTGGGCTTAATCTTGATTGCCTTGTATTGATTAGGATATTACTTCTCGGAAGCACACGGCGTGGTTCCATTAGACGTTGAGACTAATTATCCTGATGTTGTGTTCGTTCAAGGGGCAAGTGATGCAAATAAGACAAATGGTGGCATTGGAAATATTTTTCTTAAGGTTAGGCTGCATTTTGCTATTAGAGTTTTGTTTAGGTATTTTTTTCTTGGCAACAACAGGGAAGTTGGATCTATTGTCTATGCAAAGTCCTGATCGCATATTGTTTCTTCTAGCATTTATTCTTTATCTGACAACTCTCTCTCTCTCTCTCTCTCTCTCTCTCTCTCTCTCGCTCTCCTTTAAATGTTGCAGGCTAGAAATCCAGGGCGAGCTCTTGTGATGGTAACGATGAAATATAAGCCTGAGAAAGCTGACTTCATCCTGGTATTGTTTGTTTGTGTCTTTTATTTATAGCTTTTATTTAGCTGCTGGGCAGGTAGTGCTGTAGCAGCAAAGAAAATGTCTTTCAGTTATTCAAGGTAATTAATAGAGAACTATGGTTTAAAGAGGTCTTGGTTACTGTAGTAATTTAGTTGAAAAGCAGAAGGTGAAGTTGCAAAATTACAATTTAGCCAGCTTTCTGCGGTGTGAATTAATCCTTTTTGCTTAATTCATATTATTCTACTGTGGCTTAGATGTGATCTTTTGCATTTCTGGAAAGAATCTTATCTGACTTTTGACCAGCTTATTGTCTTATTCCTTTCCAAGGTATCAGTTGGTGCCCAGTTGTATCCTCAAAACCCTGTCATTCATGTTGGACATAGACTTAATTTTACTGTAATTGGAGATGGTAAGCCTCCTCTTTATATGTTTTTGGCATATCTGCTTTTCTTTATATGTTCTGGGTTATATGTGTTTGTCATAAGTCTGGGGACTACACATTTAAAATGCACTCCTTGAAATGAAAATATCAAGATCTGTGTAGTAGTTGGCAAATTCATTGTACAATTGGTCTTTGAGCTTCCCATAAAACTTTCTTAAATACAATAGCGCAAGTGTTTTATTGTCAATTATTGTTAGTATTTGAAACTCCTTGGAAGGTATTTAAGCATGCACCGAGTGAATTGATATCTGTTCTGTTGCTAATCTTAACCTTTCTTGGTAGGTATACATGGTCCTCGATCAGGTCAGTGGTCAAGTAGCAATGGAAGTGTTCTGTCTGTAAATAAGATGTCTGGTGAAGCTCACGCACATGGTGAAGGTTTAGTTAAATGTATGTAATTGGCATTTTTTTGTCTTTTGTTTATATTGCGGATTGAACTGGCCACTGTAGGCCAGTTTTTAACTTCAAATTATCTCATGTTAGCAAGTTTTTTCTTCGGCAGTGACGTTCAGAGATTCCAATTTAAAGCTGCAGACTACTGTTTCTGTGCTAAAAGCTGATCAGATGTTAGTTGATTCTCCTGCAGAGACATTAACTAACGTCCCATCTCCAGCTGAAGGTTACAAGTTTCCTGTTAAGTTTAGGTGTGTTTGGTAACCATTACTTCCTTCATTTTGTGGAATCTGTAGAGTTTTCTAATCCTCTTCTTTTCAAGCACCTGAATTAATCAACCAAAAGGATCTACTCACATAAATCTTTTTCATATGTCTCAATTAAATTATCTGTTAATGCAGTAAGAATAGTCTTATCTTAGTTGAGAAGAGTAACTAGGAAGACTTGTGGAGTGTTAGGTCCTGTAGACCAGCAAAGGTAGACAACTTTCTGAACAAATATTGGTAGTACATACTTTGAACCTAGTACCAGCAAAGGAAGACAACTTTCTAAACCATTTTGGCTTTTGAATTGTTTGTTATAAAACAATAATCATAATAGTAGTGTATGGCAATAACAATAAAAGATCAAGCTTTACTCGCAATATTTTGACGATATTTACATGAATCTTTTTATGTATGTAAATGGCCATTCAGTTCCATTAAGGGTAACCTTCTGCTGTAGTGACAATGAATTATATTCTGTAGGATTCATTTCATAGAGATTCCTAATTTTATTCTGATGGTTGCTTACATAACTCAATACTGAGACTTGACATTTATAGAGATCCCTAATTCTATAGGAGCCGAACCTGTTTCGTATCTGGAGCCAACACCGAAACTTTAGTGGACGCTCCTTGTATATTTGCATACACTTAGTCAATTGTGTACTCATTTATATAATTCATGTTGTACTCAGTTATATAATTCATGTTTTAATTTAAAACACTCGTCATATACTTCTTGGACATGTATCCTACCCTTCACATACAATTCTTGAAGTTGGCTTGGACATAAGTAGGGTTGTTGCGGCCCACATGTAGTTTAAAACTATTATATTATAAAGGGTTTTTTGAATATCAAGTTAAATAACGAGCAATTTTGTAATTTATAGATCTTATTGTAAAAGGAACATATAAATGTTATAGGAATTTTATTTCATAGAACATGAAATGAAAAAGTAATATAGTTAAATGTAGAACATTATATATATACATCTATGTGTAGCCATGTCCCCGTGCTCTACCTTTTACAACTTTTCTGTATCCGACACCCGTACCCATGTATCTTAGCTGTCATGCAATGTGCTTCTAAATATTTTGATACATTACCCAGACTACTGACATGATCATGATAAGAACAATGCAGTTTGCAAATATTTATTTTAAACTAGAGATTTGATCACTGTTTTATAGATGAACTTTCCTGTTCAGAGAAATCAAATGGCTTATTTTTCTGTAATTTCTGTATAGGAGAGCTAGAGGTATCTAGGATTCTAGGTTCAACCTGTTTTCCCGTTTCCTCGTATTTCGATTGCTGAAATTGTTGTGTTTGATCAGGAGCAAAACGAAGTTTTTATTCCTTAAGTTCCCCCAAAATCACGTTGGGTCTGTAAGATATATGCTGATGAAACGTATTTTTTTGAAAGTTAATTCTTTATGGTTCGTGGTTAAGATAAAAATACCAAGAATACTTGCTAAACATCCTAAGTGTATGGCTGAAACAGTTTCCCTTTATTTTTGGTTGGTTGCAGAAATGACCCCTATGGAAAGTTTGAAGCTACTGGAAAGGCTGTTGAAGTCGTATATGATTGCAGGGTTGACCCACCTTATGTCGGGTATGGCTTCTTCATTTATAGTGTTGTTCTCTTTTTTTTTTCTTTTTCTTTTTTTCTTTTTGTTCGGGGCGGGGTAGTTCTATCAAACCTTGTTTCACTAATTTTGTTCCTTGTGTATCTTAGGTATGCAAAGCCATGGAGGGATCATGGGACTGGTAATTCATATTGTCTCTTCTTCCCCTACTCACCAAAACATTTGCTGAGTTCCCTGTCCAAGTCAAAGGCTGCAATATCTGAACAATATGACAGAAATGATGGGTTTCTGTACGTTTCGGTCATAGCCTCATTGAGAGAAGCACCTCAAGTTGAGGGAGCTGCCCATGCACTTTTTGTTGGAGGATTCTCTATTGAGGGAGCAGGAAAGGTAGTTTAGAAAAGCTTTCAATTTGACACCTGCCTACAAAGAGAATCAAACGTGTTATTTATTTATTTATTAAACTACTGGCATTTGGTTCATGCAGTTAAATTTGACACCAAGCTTGAACAAAAGCCTGATAAGAGTTATAGGCAACACAGGTAGCAAGTGTGTTAATATTTTTTGCATTTACAATTGCAATATTATTAATGGTATTGTTAAACATCTTCTGTTGTAATTATATCTTCTATTTTAGATGTCGAGATTTATTGGAATGCGAAAGATCTGCTGCTGGTTACCCCTTTCGGAACAGATGGATTTGGCATTGGTGGGGTTAGAGAATACAAGGTGATTTATTGGATCTCAAGGCAACAACCAAAAATGTGTACTTGTAAATTTCTTAATGCTTACTTTTTCTGTCCATACTTCAGGTTGAAGTGCTGAAAGATCAGAAAATCACAGATACGCTAACAATAGTGCTTCCTACAACAGGTACCAAGTCTGGTTCTTTATTTTCTATGCTTCATGTTACACAAAACAATGAAGAAAACATTTAACATCCATATTCTAGAATTTCTTGCGTTTTTTTTTGTGAGACTGTGAGAGTGCCTAAAGATGCATGAAATTAATCTACTGTAAAATATTTGTCTTTGTTCCTTCTGAACTTTCCATTGGTGAGGAGAATTTAGGAGGTCATTTGATTTCATGGCGCCATAATATAAAATTCAACCAGCACAAAAGTAGTCTCCCTGCCTGCCATCTGGCTTAACAGGCTTTGTGCGAAGCCACTCTTTTTCATAGCTTAACTTGCCAGAAATTTCGCATCAAGTAATACATTGAAAAAAATCATTTTGACATCCAATCATTAAAAATAACTGTCAAATATCTGTGGAGAGTTCCTAATATGGAACCCATTCCTCTGCCAACTCCCATTTCCAGTGGGAAAACGGTTGGACGGTCATGGTACTAAATGATAGGGGTCTGATGATCGTATGTAACGACGTTTGAACAAGTTTTGAAGTCAAAACTTACATTTAGCAGACTTGATCATGGAGGCTTGTGATTCTTTAGTGAATGTCTAGAAGTTATGTAGATGTATCAAAGCCTGATTTATATCTCCATCCACTTACTGATTTCTACGAGTCATGATGTCCTTCTGATAATGGCTAGTTATGAGTATTTGTCTATTTGATTGGATTATTTTGGCTGGATCGGTTGAGTTTTGGACAGAGGCCGTTGACCATCAGGTTTGATTGAGTTCTATCATTCTGTTTAACTAGCAACATTTATTGCAGTAAGATTAGTTGTAATCAGGTTTCAGTTTCGAATGATAAGGTCAGACTACCATTGCGGCTTCGTGTGACATATCTGTAAACTCCGCTCTCTCTTAAGGACACTAGTTTTCTCATGATTGCTGATTGGCATCAGAATTATTTTTTTTCTTTTCCTTTTTTGGTTTAATGGCAGTTGCACCTCCTTACTATGAGGGTATAGTCCCTTATACCCTTAAACTATTTTATTATCAGGTAGATATTATTTCCCCAAATTAGGTTGAGATGTCAGGTGAGAATTACATGACAACAAATTACCTTTTGTCTTCAGATTAACTGAAAAAGAAAAAGGACTCTGTGTCTATAATGAGGGCAAAAAATAATGTGGTCTAAATTAAGCAGTTATAAGTGGCTAAATCTCACAGTATAGGGAGTGCATCTCCGATTAAACTTCCCATTCTCCCTTTTTCCGTATGTTCTATGTGCAACCAAAATTAAAGAGGACTTTAATAATTGTTCAATTATGCAAGAGAACAGAAAACCCCTAGTAAGCTTCCAAGTGGTTTAATGCAGGTCAGCAAATGGAAGTAGATGTCAACTTCGATCCTGATGGGGAAGGAGGAAGCAGAAAACCCGCAGCAGAGTCGAGTACTTTTATGTGGGGTTTAATTATCACGTGTTTAGTAGGGCTAATAGCCACAGTCCTCAGCTTCATGGGATTGCTCGAGAGAAGAAGTCGAAGAACTTACACGCCACCCACAGTTGCAGCAGGCTCTCCAATAGGCCGACGTGACCAAAGCACTGCCACTCCTACCGCTGCTACTGGTAGCGTTCATTCATCGCCTCATACGCCCAATAGCCCTTTCGTCGATTATGTGAGAAGAACAATAGATGAGACTCCGTATTATAGGCGGACTGGGAGAAGGCGGTTTGATCCGCAGTATACTTACTAGATTACGTAGTTTATTTGAAGGGAAATGCTTGTCGTCCGTTTTGTAGCAGGTTCATGTATATGTGGAACTGGGGCAGATGAATTTTTGTAGAGACAATTCCATTGTGTTGAGGGGGGGTGTGATTGATGGGCGACATAATAGGAGCAGCATGTTGGCCCACCTTCAATGTAATTCGAAAACACTTGCACATTAGTTGTGACTGCATTTTATACTGTAATTGCCAAACCTAACTGTCCAAGTTATGAAAGAAACACAGCATGAGCACTAAAGATGTCTCGAGGGCCAAAAGACGGTTTGTAATTTTCCATCCAAATTTATAGACCCAGCCTGCTATAAGACGGATGTGCCCTTTTTTCTTTCTTATTTTTTTGACTGTAAATTAAAGAGAGAAAATGAGAGAAATTAGCGAAAAAAATAAAAAAGAATTCCATTCCTTGACAAATTTTCTCTTAAAATGAAGAATTAAATAGTTCAGTATCAATCATAGTCAAATGTAAATGGGGTTCTTTAACAAGTTCAACATGACTGAAATAGTACAGTAAGAATGAACCTTACAAGTTTAGATCAACCGATCCTTCTCTCTAATTTTTGGAGGCATCCGAACATGAGCGTGCCTTGTCAAAAAAAGTTTTAAAAAATTGTGATCAATCTCTCTTCGAGTACCTTTAACTGTTCCACATAAATAAAACTTATGGAACAGAAAACATGAAGCGATAAGTGCTCAAGCCTTGAGGATCATGCCAAGGCATCAACTTGTCGATTGGCCAGTCGGGCATACAAGCCACTCTTTCTGATGAGCTCTGCATGATCTCCCATCTGCATGCAAGACAACAGTAGTGAATCACAAGGTTTCCAGTAAATTTTGAAGAATGTAATTTCTTTTCAGCAATCTTTGACATCATTTTTCCTTGAGCTGTATAAATATTCAAGTGCATCCTATAAAGATTTGCAGTAGATACAGAAACGAATCCGCTTTCAGTTTTTAAATCGCTGAACAAACTAACTCGGATGAATTTCCTCGCATATCATTCACTCGCTAAGATGAGCATGACATTCACTCACCAAAAAACAAGGACCTACCTCCACAATTCTATCTTAGCATGATATTCACTCACCAAAAAACAAGGACCTACCTCCACAATTCTCCCGCTATCCATTACAATTATTCTGTCAGCAGCTTGTATAGTAGATAACCTGCACAAAACAACAGGACTTAAGAGGAGAATAACCAGCAACATGGTTAATATTTTAGCATAAAAGCACAAAATTGGAGTTGAATGTGAAGTACGATCGATTGATGACAAAAAGCTTATAAAAAAGAAACTTATGTGGATAATGCAAAATTCCTAGCATGTCGATAATTATGAGTCAGCTAACAGGTTGCTGGACCTAGCAATATTATTTTGGTCAAGGAGTTCAAGCTCATGAAACCAAGGATAAAGAATGAATTCATCATTACAAAAGACGAAATATGAAGATATGCAATGAGGATTACCTATGCGCAATCACAATCACACTGCTCTTTGCCTTGGCGTTGCGAAGGATTCCCTTAACAAATATAAAAGAATAACATAGTAAATTACATTCTGATGCAGGCTGAAATTCATTCTGTAGAACAAAACCTCTACCTTGATATAATGTTCACTCTCGGTATCAAGGGCGCTGGTGGCTTCATCTAGGAGCAAAATGGTAGGATCTCTAAGAATAGCTCTTGCAATGGCAATCCGCTGTTTTTGTCCGCCACTAAGAAGAGAATTGTCCACAAGGGTTTCATATCCATTGGGAAGAGACATTATAAACTCATGTGCATATGCTTGCTTTGCAGCCCATTCCACTTCCTCATGACTCACTTCCCTCGCACATCCATACTTTATATTTGAAGCAACATCCATACGGAAAAGGCGGGGTTCCTGTTAAAACTTTAATATCAAGTAATGCATTCTAATAGCCAACAGGAAAACTAAAATAATTACATGTCAAAACCAAGAATGATTAGGGACCTGTCCAACAAAGCCAATTTTTTCCCTCAACCATTTGATGTCCAACTCTCCAAGAGGGACTCCATCGATTAATATCTGAAATAGGAAGCAGGTCCATCGATTAATATCTGAAATAGGAAGCAGGAGAAAACATTGCCAAGGGTCTGTTCAGAATATCTTCCACATGTTTACATTTTGCAAGGCAATTTTATAAAAGTACATCATGTGAAAGTATATCATAAATTTGCATTAATTGATGAGCTAAACTTGCATGTACTATAAGGTAGATATATTCTCTGGAAAACCTCTTTCCTGCCATAATTTCCTTATGAGGATTTGGCACAACATAGACATTAGCATCAAAGTGACCAGCAGTTGTAGATCTACTATATTTACACTGGCACCAAGACATCTGATCCTAGTTAAAAGGTGAGATATTATAATTATGCAATGATTAAAATGATGGTTCACTGTGAGCACTCGGTGAAATAAGTTTCTCTTGCCAAGGGATAATCACGTCAAAGTACTTAACAATCATTCAGGTACTCCTGGATAAGGGTATAGTCACTCTA
>NC_033803.1:69969601-69970228 GCF_001876935.1 Asparagus officinalis | reverse complement strand
TGACTAATATCGGATTGCCATATCGGGTAATGCGCATATGTATAATATCATGTCCTAAATGTAATCTAAGCATTCATAAATTCAATATAAGCATACTTTATAAATTCTATAGACTAAACATATAAAAAGTAAATAATATATGGATTTGGGCTCATAAATTCTTTCTATCGGGTTCATAAGGAACCCTTAAACATGAGAACGGGTCAAACGGGTTTGGGTATTTATCACTAAACCCAAACCCGATAACAAAAAACAGATCTTAAAAAAAAGTATCATATCAGTCGATTTTTCAAAGCTAAAAAATAGGCCGATATGACCCTGATATTTCCGATCTGGCCCTGAAAACCGATATACGAGTCAAAAACGTCCATGTCGTGTCGGTCAAGCCCTCAAACCGATATGTCGGCTGACATGTCGGCCGATATTTAAAACCTTGATTATTATGCGAGAAAGAGAGAACTTCCCGACAATGCAACTATATTCAAATATTCGACAGTGCCACCCTACGTACATGCACATATCTCACACAACCTGTGTTACCCATGTACTTCTATCATGAAGCTGTACCTCACCTGGACACGTATCCGTACCCGAACTTCATGGACACTCCTTCGATATATGTATACA
>NC_033803.1:69957893-69969204 GCF_001876935.1 Asparagus officinalis | reverse complement strand
AACTCTTACCATACACTTCTTGGACGCATATCCTATATTTCACATCCACTTCTTAAAACTCGTCAGACATGAGTCGGGTTCGTTTCAGCCCATACCCAAGTTCAAAAGAATCAAAACTATGATTTTAAAGGGTCATTTGAGTGTCTAGTTCAAAAACAAGTAGTTTCCAACTTGTAATAATCAACATAATAAAAGAAACTTAAAAGTAATTGGAATTTTAATTCTAATAACACATGAATTGAAAAATAATAATGATCTCATGTAAATTATTAATTTCAATATATATATGTAGCCATGTCCCCGTACCCTACATTTTATGAGTTTTCCGTGTAACTTAGCATGCAACATAATTAGTTACAACTAATCGTTGCATATAACTTCGAGAATATAAATGCTCTATTTTGTATAGAATAACCTTATAGGACACATACAAGAGACAGGAGAGAATCATCTGAAGAATTAAATTTCACCTGCCCATCAGTTGGTTCATACAGACGAAGAAGAAGGCTGGCTAGTGTGCTTTTCCCACTTCCACTAAGTCCAACCTAACCAGCAAACAGAAAAGGGCAAAGGAGAAAAAAGTTTATCACTCAGTTGACTGTTAACGACTAGAAAATAGCATAATGTTTACAAAGCTACTTACAATAGCAACAACTTCATTAGGATGAATTGATAGGTTCACATGCTGCAGAGCTGCTATCTGTTTAAAAAACAATAATGATTTAGAACCGGATCAGTGTACTGCCTTCTTGCTTTAACTTGATTATAAAGAAAATATAATATATGGAAAGATCATGCATTGCCTTTAGTAATATATTTAAAGAACTGAAGTAAAAGAATCTCATTGGGTATTGAGAGTGATAAAATTCATTGAAACTCTTTTAAAATGATTTGCAAAAGAATTCAATTTAGATTCCACTTGATTTTAATTTAAGTCCATAGCATATAAAAATTTAACACTAGGCCTGCAATTGCAAAGTTTTCTTTTGCATACAATGTATCTCCACCATGCACGATCTACATTAACATGATTCTTGGTAGTGAAGCAGATGTTCCATCCAAAGAGCTTCATGAAACTAGAGGGAAATGCACTGCTAATTTGTTATCATTTCAAATCTCAAGATTGCCATCATTGGCCAGAAAAGACTGTACCAACAACTATGAACCATTATCAACATAAAGTTTGTACCAATCAAAGTTTCAGTATGTTACGTTGTCAACACATCACCCAAACAAAAGACCATTGGTAAGTAAGAAAATGGATCAAGACAATAAAAGCAATATCAGGAAGAGGTTTATGTTGACATGCTATGCAGCTATCTTAAGACTTCAAGAACCTCAAAGCATTACTATTTTACAGTTACTACTTATAATCATACTAAAATATAAGCACAAATTTCTAAGAGATTGCTTTGCTGGGCACAAACTGGACTTTGATACCTTAAGAGCGTAAGAAACAAGTCTACGGATGCAAAGCATACGCAATTGGGAATATGCCCATTAGTATCTAGATCCGCAAGAAATCCAGTAATGGTGGAGAATACCAGATGACAAAGGAAATTACTAGAATAAATAGAAGAAAATCCCCCGCTAACAAGTTTCTTTGTTAATTTAGGTGCAGCAAACAAAAAGGTTAGAAAAAAAATCATTGTATTTAAGGAGCTCAATGAAGCTGAACTAACGCAGAGTAATAAAATTATCCAAAGTTGAGGGAGTTCGATGCACTCCAGAGATCAAGACTGAACTTCACAGATTTTTCACCTTTCGCCAATAACATCTTCAGCTATGGATAGCTCTCGGATAAAGAGTTTTCTAATCTAAAACATCAAAACAGGAGAACTGAAGAGACATTTAACAACGCCAACTTCTGTACAACAATAAAGTTCATTTTTTGCAGATACTTCTAAGAAAACATATATCAATGGGAATAATTTACAGGAACTACTAGAGATGCAACTCAACTTTGGGAAACCTACAGCAGAGCTAAGAAAATCTCTTCATTTCACTATCTAATAATTGTTTAACCGAACTATCCTGAATGTTGAAGCATATCTGTTGTTCCTTGTACGCAGAAGCTTTACACCCTAATTAAAAAAGTAGCTTTCCCTGCCACAACTGGCTCTTTGGGCTTCATTCAAGTACTCCTTTTGACCCATTTGACATGCTGTTTGGAATCTCCTCAATTTTTAATATTCAGAGCAGCTTGCTAACTTTTTGCTAAATTACATGGGTCCTTCTTTGCCTTCTAATTGACATGCATAGATTAGCTCATTTTACATGGATGGCTTGCAGGTGACACCAATGTATTACCAAAAAGTGACCTAACTGTTGCTAAATTACAATTCTTAGCCGAAGTGATATGGCATCAGAAACATCCATTACTATATTGCTACTGTTTTAAGTGAGGCACTTGTATCTGGAAATGTCAAAGCAAGAAACCAATACAAAAGTAAACTTCATTCCTATCCCGAACCCACTATCACACATCCCCCATGGTGCCGAATACACTGTCTACTCAGCACCAAACACGTTTAGGGAGGGAATTGTCTCAGTCTCCTTATATTGAGCACCATTTCAGAATAAGATAAAAGAAAAGAGGCAAAGCTCAAAGTAAGCTGGAAAGTGAGATATATCAGTACAATTGACTTAAAGGATTATGATTGAAAGAGATACCAATGATACATAAGCATACCGTCATTCTTGAAGGATAATGGAATGATACATTGGCAAAATCAATGTTTCCCACCAACTTCTGCAATTTCCGTCCTGTTGTAATTTAATAATAAAGCACTTAGGACACATTAAACTAGATAATAATTAAATGGAAGTCCAAGGCCATACGTTTAAAATATCATCAAACAAAAGAAACTTATCCCTTTCAAGCAGGCAAGGAGATCGCTAATTCAAATATTAGATGAGGAGGTCACTCACTCAAATAATCAAATTGCTGACAAAAATATTGAGGAATATTATACTGAGAAAAGGAAAAATAAGTATGACAAGATAGGAAAGCTACCAGAAACATGGCTTAGATGGGTTCAAAGCCATCAAATGGGAGCACGATCTCAAATAATCCTCGTACTGTCATCTTTACTGACAAAGTATTTTTAAGGAATATCTAATAAAAAAACCAAGTGTAATACCCCATAATATAACTGACCTGACTGACGCGTATAATGGACTCTTAGGGAACATCCAAACAAGGATAAGATAACTGAGTTATAAGGCCTAGCTTAGATCAAGACCTAACTGCTTCATCGGTCCGCCATGTCAGTTTCATAAACCAATTGTCAGTATGGAACAATATGCTCTTGCACAAGCCATGGGATCTATTTAGTCTCCGATATGGTTGGGCTTGCCTTTATTTGAATGCAATCTTTCTATTAAAGCTGTGAAGGAACTAGTCTAAAAATTTTGCTTCTTAACTAGATTGAGGGCGGATGAGGAAAGCTGGCGGCTGCTTATGAAAGTTCTTCTGGATTTGTCATGGTACTATTGATTTACAAGGATACCATCACTTCCTCTATGGTGATACTGGCATGATGAACAATTGTAAAGTGGGTCAATCTCCATGCAGCTTTTTCAACTTACTAGTTTTTCTCTGTACCTGACCCATTTTAATGGGCAAAGCTTGGATGGTGACAATTACATAAATTTGAACAATAGATGATTAGATGTGTCCTACCAGGGAAATCGGGACGCACCGAGACAGCATGCTGTTCAATGCAAGTCAAGTTTGTTTGTTTGCAATGTCAAGACCTTATTTCTCAATAACACTGGGCCCTGTTGTTATTTTAAGACTAGTTTGGCCAGCTCTTCTATTGGTAAAACTTGGAAGCATGCCAATAGCATCAAGAATATTGAAAACCTTGGAGTCAACCTTGAATAAATTCTGAATACTATCTTACCAAATAAAAAAATTAAGACAGACTTTCCTACCAATATCTACAACAGATTACCAGATAATTGTCTAACCAAAAGGTGACCAGCAATGTGCTTTGGGTATCATTAACCACTCTTGTGAGTTTGAACTCATATGAATCAGATAACCTGGCAATGTGTGGAACAGATGACAATGACAACATAACAAATCCGTTTCTTATCAACTCAGGTTTATGTTTAAGGGAACAAAAGGAAGAATGGACAAAAAGAATATTGATCATAAGAGAGTGAAATCTCCTTTACATCAACCATTGCTTTGTTCCAATGTAAATGACGAAATCACCGCATAGAGAAAGAAACACTTTCAGAGAGTACTAAATACAAGAACAAGAAAGAAAAGGAAGGAATTTCAGAGATTGATAACTTCCTTTTTTTTGGTAGTGGTGGTGGTTTTTGTGTGTGTGGGGTGGGGGTGGGTTTTTTTTTTTACAGAATATTTGAAGTGTACGATATTTTTGAGTTTTATTCAGAACAGAAAGGTCTTGGAAGGACAAACTCAGAAGTCCATTTAGAAAAATAAGGCAGGTTCTCATATGTAATGGTAATGAATACAGTATCGAAACCCAAGGAAAAGGCATGAAGATGTTTCAAGGGAATCAACTATCTAAAATGCTGAGCATGTATAGCCAGTAGTTTTACATTTCTTTGTATGTATTCATTTTACTTAATCACAGATAGCTTAATTTCATTGACTGCATCTTGGATTTTTACATAGAGAACTTCAATGCCTCTTGACACCTAAGGGTTTCATTATAATGGAAATCCATAGAAACAAATGTCAGAAAAAGGGATATGTTAATAAAATATAATAGAGAATAGAGAAATACAAAATATCATATGTTAAATGATAGTTTAAGCATTTAAGAAACCAGATCAAGAGTCTTTCTTTTGTCCAGCGTGAATAGATTCCTGAGTAAGAAGATATAAACAAGGGTTCCTATGTTGCAATCTACTTGCCTTCTGATAAGAATTGTTTGCTAGGCAGGAGATCCATCAACTGGAAGACTTTCTCACTTGCTCCAATAGACTGCATCAGTGTGGACCAATTGTCTCCCACTCTCCACGTTGAATAGATCAACCATTCAGTGTACATAACAAACTTTGTAAGTTGCTCTGCTGTTATACGACCAGACAGAATAGAAATTCCTCCAATTAGCACAGCAATAACCTACAGAATTATTTACCAAAATGTAATAAAATATTAATAATAAATGCTGAATTAATTACCAGGAAGCACGCAAAAAACACGTGCAGAATATACTAGTCATCAGGCAACCTGTTATTCCAATATTTTTAACTTATAGAATATCGCATGATTAGATAATTGTTTTACACATATCAATATAATAATCAATGTCTTGTGTATCTTAGCTTCAGTACAAACTGGTTTTAATGATAGAGATTAGTCATAGAATGGTATAATTCAGAACACGAAAAACTATGACACACATACCAGTATGTAAGATCAAAATATGGATACGATGTACAATGTAAACATATATTATAAGAAAGCTGTTTTCAAGTTATGACTGAACTTCATTCTGAGCTAAAAGCACATAAGTTTATTAACATTTCTTTCTGAAAGAAGAAATTCTCAACAAGATAATTTGTTTTACTAAAATTCAAAGCAGAGAAAAGGAGACCTGAGTGGAATGATATAGAAAGGTGAAGCTGAAATTCCAAAATCCATAAGCGAAGCTTTGCCGTAAACTTACTCCAAACAATCTTTCCAGCCATTTTAGGTATCTGCAATGATGCAGTATTAACTATAAATGTCAGTTGCATAGGTCAATAAAAGAGTGTTGTTGCTAACTCATGCACTCATGGATAAGGTGGAAGAAGACTATATTGCCTGCTAAATTCACGGTTCTCAGTTCCATAAACTCGGACTGTCCTCACTAAAGATAAAGTCTCTTGTGAAACCTGACCAGATTAAATTGGTTAAAAAAAAAGAAAAGTCATGATGCATTCATCAATATAATCAGTATGCTAATGCTCTTATAACAAGAATATAACCTTACTTCATTAGAACATGCAGTGAACTCTTGAGTTAACTTCGCTGCTGCTTTCTGGTAGCTGTTGATTATGGAAAATGCCAAATAAAAAATTTGTTTGATGGATACAGCAAATTGTAGCAAGTAACCAGCCCAAATTCAAATTGGACCAGCTGCACAATCGTACTCTTAGCCATCTGCTTTTATTTTTCTTTTCTTTGCAGTTTTTGGGGAGAGCTTCAGAAAAGTGAGGAGACAAAACATAGAGCCATATATTTTCAGACCATAAAGCATCAAGACTGGCAAGTAGTGAATTTCACATTTTCTTTTTTGTGGTTGATAGTTAGGTATTCACTTATAACCGAACCAAAAAGATGTCATGCTCTAATATGCGTTAAAAAAATGGGGATAGGATGCACTAGAAACCTCTCAAATTATCTCAACTCATATGCTCTGGTTGATGTTTTATGTGGTAAATTCACTGCATGGTGGCTCGTGCCCCAGGAGACAGTGGAAATCTGTGAAGGATATGATAGAGCCAACGAATCTTTGACAGGTGAAAAAGGAATGTAATGAACCTAGCCCAAGCCTTGGATTAGTTCATGCAATTATTAGAGCACCAATATGTTTCAAAATTGTCCAAGGAGAATAGCTCCAGCGGTGAAATTTCTCTTTCAGAAGGTTAGTTGCTACTTCAAATGACAACAAGAGCCGTAAGAATGATCTAACCAGTTAACGTTTGGATAAAGTTATTGGACTAGATTAGGTTTGAGATTCTATTCAGCAAGGTGGAGGACTAAATTAGGTTCGAGATCCTATTCAGCAAAGTATGTAAATTCATCAGAAGAACCAAAGCTGTAGATGATCGATTGACTATGAAAGCATGCTGAATGTTTCTCAGAAATTTCACATTTCCAATAGGAAAAAAAAAAAAAACTATCCAAGTACTTAAGACCAGCACAATAAACAGAATAATGAAGGTGTTAGGGGTGTCACATGACCATGCAGCCACAAGTGAGGGTCTTGGAAGACAAAGCCATGAGTCGAGATTAATTAATACACGGGAAAGTAGTTAAGCATATCTATGGTTAAATATATTTGTACTCATTGACACAGAGCACAAAAGAGATGGGAGAAAGTGACCTGAAGATAAATGAGAATGTAAGGCGAGCGGGTTGGAGCAAATATAATCAAGGTGAGAGGACAGGATTGATGATCAAGTCTTCGCTGTGCACATGACAGACTCCACATTGTTCACATCTTATCCTTTTTCTACTTGTATGAGAATCTAACCATTACAACAACAAGAAGAACAGAATCTTTATCCCAATTTTGGGTCGGCTATATAAATCTATTCTTTCATTCAGTTTCATTAAGGGCTATCTGCTCCGTTAACTATTATCATATCCTTATTCATTGCTTTCAAACAAGATCTCTTAGGCCCACCTCCAGTCCTCCTTACCATATGATCTTAACACTTGTCCTAACTGATGCATTTAGTAGCCTTCATTGCACATGACAAAGCAACCTGGATTGGTTCTCTCCCACTTTGTCCTCAATAGGAACAACCTCTTACCCTTCTATTTCTTAAGTGTGTATCCACACTCCATCCATCAAAACATTTTCATTTATGCTACATTTCCTTTTTGAACATGTTGTTTCTTGATTGTGGAACATTCTTAATTGTAATTGTGCAACCATTCTGAAAAAGGAAATAGGTCATATGGCCAATGAGCATGACATAAAATGAATCCGCATAAATAGTGCTAAGTGATTTATCCTAGAAAAGGAAGTTAATGGTAACAGGAATATGAAGTAATTTTTTGAAGAACCATACCGGCCATATATGAGCATTATTGATGCTAAGACGGAGCATACCAGCAATGTAGACAATGCAAGAGGCCAAGATAAGACAAACAAATATATTATTGCACCTGTTCCCTGAAAGAGATCACAAGAGTTCCTAAAGTTGTTGTAACTTGAAACCATATTCGAAAAACTGTAAGTAGTCCTGTAAAGATATAAAACCTGAAGAACATTGCGACATATCAGATTAAGATCATATCCAATGACTTGTGATACTTGTTGACAATCTGCCCCAAGTCTACTTGTTAGATCACCAACTGTTTCTTCATCAAAAAAGGACATATCCTGAGTTGAATGGATTAAAATGAAGAATTTGCAGTGAGAAAAATGCTATGATTAGCTGCTGCCAATAGCATGAATTGCAGTGGAAATACTTATTGAGAAAATACGCTCAGAACCTGATAAAGGAGAGCATTGTATAGCATCTCTCGCATTCGCTTAACCTGCAAGGTTTAGCAAAGTAAATCCAGATTCTGACTGATGGGTACCGATACACAGAAATATATACATATAAGAATCAATCTATCCAAGTGTTACCAATATCATATTTGCAATGCCAAAGCAGCAACCCCGCAAGCCACTGAATATCACATGACCAAATTTTTCTGTCAGAACCATTTACCACTGAAGAGAATTACATTTCAGGATCACAGAGTGCAACATTCTCTGGGAAGTGCACAGATGATAGGATAAAAGATGCCGGAAACTAAAAGGCAATGAATAGTAAATTGAGACAGATCACCAGAGACTGCTTTGATCTCTTATAGTTACATGGAAAAAAAATAAAAGAAAAAGGGAGTAACAGGTTCACCCATTTAAAACATGAAACATTATGAAATGAGAAAGTAGAAAACTGACATAGAAAGACAAAATACCATGAAGGGAGGATTGTCCGATTTAAAAAAATCATCACAGAAAAAGTTAGTACATGTTCAACACAGATATATGACCATCATAGAAACATTATATAATACTCGGAAACTTCCAGCATAAGACTAAATTGATTAAATAAGATGTGATTCCGGATTTCGAAATTCTCTACCCTTAGTAAGAGATTCGTGTTCTTAAAGAATTGGACAGGTGATAGTAGAGCAAAAACAAAGCAAGAAACATGGAGAGCACGAGAATCTAGTGAAGAGAAACATTATTGAAAAAAGCTAAAGCATGCTACGAAGGTATGGAAGTGAGAAAAACATGGTCAACAACCAGTTAATTTAGTCAAAGATTAACCTCCATTGATTGAGTGATAGAAAAAGTAAATAAAAGCAATGTATGAAGGAGAGAACTTTGAATGCAAATATAACATATTCTTTCTCTGTAGGAGAGGCAAGAAAAATTTCTGCAGAGCAAAGATAGGTAAGATCTACGAGACCTTTATGGAGTTGAAATAGATTTAAACTTTCATGTATTATCTTACGTCTCAACTTAATGAAAACTTGCCTTTTATCTTCCAGAAGGATTTCTTTGCAGGGATATCCGCTTGTCAGACTGATGATATCTCAGTTACCATGACGGAATCACATAATCTATCCTAACATTACTTCACTAGCATAAAAGTAAATTTGGTAGCACTGTGCAACAGGTTTTGTTTATTGATGAATCCATATACATGAAAAAATAGAAATGATATCTAAGATATTATGCTAACCTGAATATCCCAGATGTAAAACACAACAAAACTAGAAGCTTTGTGTTCCTGTAAAATGTGATGGTCTCGCTGCTCTGTGCAGAAAAAATGGATGCTGCCAAGAAATGTGGTATTGATATATCTGAAAGCTACAAATTGAAGAGTGAAAAGATGATGAGGAAAATACCAGAAAAGGAACACATGCAACTACAACAAAAAAAATAACTGAATAATCACAACAGAACTATTGTTTCTTATTGCATAGTATGTATATTTTACCAAGCAAACAACATTATCTTTAAAATAAATTTGAAGTATACTTTACACTAAACAATGACACACTTGCAAGAAAGCACGAGCGGGACATAGTTTATATCCATTTGAGATTGAAACTAGTAATCAATGTTCAAAATTTTTTGATCATCCACTCCAAAAATAGCAGTGCAGCTCATGCCCCAATTTTCTACCAAGTTCATTTTATCTACTCACTTAGCTGTTGTAGTCTCTTGGATCTAACATTTGATCAAGAAGAATACTTCCTTTATATGAAATATGCAGTTACAAAGATGGTAGTGGGAAACAAAAACAAAAATGACCCATCATCCACAATCATGCATGTTAGGTTTGACTCAAAATCAGCCCTAGCATAATCTGATTTTGTTTATTATTTCTTTTGTGAGTCATAGGATTATGGGCAGTCCATGATCCATTGGCACATCTCAACTAGAATAGAGATAATTAGCCAAGTGGTATAATTTCATTACAAATAGGCTTTGATGAGATAATCTGGGATAAACGGAAAAAGTGAAACTACAAAAATATGATAATGGGATGCTATTTTGATGGCATAGAAATTTTATTCTAATTTCTTTAAAGTAGCTAATCAGGACAAACTTTCTTAAATAGCTAACTTGTAATAATTGTAATACCAAAACATTGATCCTAACGTGTAAGTGATGGCACAGGAAGGTCTGCATTACCATTGATTAATAAAGATTTATTATTTAGACTCAACGTAATTTAAATTCCCTATATATATATGCCTCTATTCCACTAAAAAAAGCGTGATAATTTGAGAGGTAAGAACTAAAGTTGGAAGTAGAACTGAGAAAATGGGACATATGTAAAATTTTATCACCCTTCTACTTTTTCAATTCCAATTGACTGACGCCTCAAGGGATTATGAACACCTGTTGATTCATAACGAGTCATTGGTCTAGACATAACTAGTATTAAAAAAAAGGATACCTCTTTCCGACGAGTAATGCTCAGTAGACTCCAAACTACGAGAATTGTACAACTCTAGTACTACAAGACATACAACGAGTAATGTTAACTAAACAGCACAGTTTTACTACTCTTGCACTACATGACACAAGAATGTGGGGGCGGTCCCCCATGAATTGCATGAGAAATTACGAGTTTCTATGTAACCCAGGCGCCAAATTTTACCACAACTCTTGTAGTCTACTTCTCATTGCTCCTTCCCATTAGCATATATGCTCCTTCCCAATAGGATATTGTTATGCAAGGAAATTGTGTTGAGGGTTGAGGTTATTCTAACATGCACCCCCTCTCCACCCTCTCCATATTCTAACATGTGACCAAAACTCCAAAGTTGTGGTCAGAGTTAAAGGGTTATATTTTTGTATTCTAACAGTCAACATATTTTTTGCTCTACAATCAGAATCTTCTAGTTATCTCAACGCAGAACACAATCCAAACTTACATTACCCACCAAAACCCTAACCAATCCAAAAAAATTTAAAAAAAATTCCTAAAACAATTTACCGAAGCCATCGCGAGCGAAGCGAACGCCATGAACATGATCCACCGATCCCCGGCGACGAGCGTCCACATCCGGCCGAGCGCCGCCGAAATC
>NC_033803.1:69940745-69957731 GCF_001876935.1 Asparagus officinalis | reverse complement strand
ATGTCGAGAGGGGTAGGGTTTGTTGAGGGTTTTGATGGAGAGAGGGTAATGGGAGAATGAGGCCCTCCCGCTTATTACGCTATTCATAGCTCCGCGATAATCCCTCTCCCTTCGCTTTTCATATATAACTCCTCCTCCTCAATTATTCTGATGGATGGATCGCAGCCACTAGATTATATCCACTATGTCTTTAAATTATCGAGACAAAATTATTGAGACCATGTGTAGGTGGTGATATAATAATATCTCATTTTCATGTTTTTTTTTTTTTGGATGCTTTGTAGTTTTTTTTTAGGGTTTTTTATTTCTAGGCCCATTTGTTTACTTATCTTTACCTATAAACCCAATCATTATTTTTTGTATTCTTAAACCCAATTTTCTTTTTGTTTTTGTCTTTAAACCCAATTTCTAAAATACAGTATATACAGCACTTGTATTTATACACCAACATGATAAAATCCCCAAAATACCCCTTTCAATACCCTACTTAAACCAGCCCCCCTTCTCTCTCCTCATTTTCCTTCTTCCTCAAGTCTTTGTCTTCCTCCTCCGATCCCACCTCTGGAAGGCGCGGCAGGCGGCGAGGATCTTGCGGTGGAGGCGCGGCTTGAGGAGGCAGCGATGGAGGCGGAGGTGGTGGGCAAGGGAGACGCGGGCTGGCCGGTGCGTTGGGCTTGGCGGGTTGTTTTGGCGTGGCTGAGGAAGGTGAACAGAGGAGATGGAGTGGGCGGTGAGTCGGGTTCGGGGAAGAAGGCAAGGGTGAGCGGCGTTGCGGGTGGCGGAGGAGGCCGGAGGTAGCGTTGAGGGAGGTGGTGAACGGAGGTGGTGCTCGGTGTGGTGGGGGAGAGGTGTTAGGGCGCGGAGCATGGATCTGGGGAAGCTTGGCGTCGAGGCTTGGACGGACCTGGGTGGCGGGTGATGGAGGGCAGCGGTTTGGGCGTCAACGAGGTGATTGCGGCGGTGGTCGAGGGCGTCAACGGGACAGGGAGGAGCTTGGGGCGGTTCTGGAGCTTGTCTTGAAGATTGTGAAATTTTGGAGTTTTCCTTGAAGATTTGTGTAATTTTGGAGTTTGATTTGTAACATATTGTTTTAGATTGTAAGTTTTTGAAAGTAGATAATGAAAGTGTTGATAGTGCAATTTCGTTATTGTAGAATTTTGTGCAATTTTGGAGTTTGTAAGACTGGAATTTTGTGCAATTTTGGCAATTTTGTGAGTGCTATTTTGTGAAATTTTATGAGTGTTATACACTTACAGGATAACCCGCTACACTTACAGAATAACCCGCTACACTTACAGGATAACCTGTCGCACCCGCTACACTTACAGTGTAACCCGCTACACTTACAGGATAGCCCGCTACACTTACAATGTAACCCGCTACATTTACATGATAGCCCGCTACACTTACAGTGTATCCCGCTACACTTACACGATAACCCGCTACACTTACAGTGTAACCCGCTACACTTACAGGATAACCTGCTGCACTTACAGTGTAACCCGCTACACTTACAGGATAACCCGCTACACTTACAGTGTAACCCGCTACACTTTCAAGATAACCCGCTACACTTACAGTGTAACCCGCTACACTTACGGGATAACCCGCTACACTTACACGATAACCCGCTACACTTACGGGATAACCCGCTACACTTACAGGATAACCCGCTACACTTACGGGATAACCCGCTATACTTACAGGATAACCCGTTACACTTACACGATAACCCGCTACACTTACGGGATAACCCGCTATACTTACGGGATAACCCGCTATACTTACGGGATAACCCGCTACACTTACAGGATAACCCGCTACACTTACACGATAATCCGCTACACTTACAGGATAACCCGCTACACTTACACAATAACCCGCTACACTTACACGATAACCCGCTATACTTCAGTGTAACCCGTTACACTTACAGGATAACCTGCTACACTTACAGGATAACCTGCTTCACTTACAGTGTAACCCACTACACTTTCAAGATAACCCGCTACACTTACAGTGTAACCCGCTACACTTACGGGATAACCCTCTATACTTACGGGATAACCCGCTACACTTACGGGATAACCCGTTACACTTACGGGATAACCCGCTACACTTACGGGATAACCCGCTACACTTACGGGATAACCCGCTACACTTACACGATAACACTTTCAAGATAACCCGCTACACTTACAGTGTAACCCGCTACACTTTCAAGATAACCCGCTACACTTACAGGATAACCCGCTACACTTACAGGATAACCCGCTACACTTACAGTGTAACCCGCTACACTTACAGGATAGCCCGCTACACTTACAATGTAACCCGCTACATTTACATGATAGCCCGCTACACTTACAGTGTATCCCGCTACACTTACACGATAACCCGCTATACATATACGATAACCCGCTACACTTACATGATAACCCGCTACACTTACGGGATAACCCGCTACACTTACACGATAACCCGCTATACTTACAGGATAACCCGCTATACTTACACGATAACCCGCTATACTTACACGATAACCCGCTACACTTACAGTGTAACCCGCTACACTTACAGTATAACCCGCTACACTTTCAATCACAAAACATAGATATGTTACAAAACATCCTCTACACTTAACACGGTACATTTTCAATCACAAACACCATCACAAGCTGAAATATGCTACAAACTCACCACTAAATTCAGTCACAAGTTGAGAGATCAAACAAATTTTAACAATGACCAATTTTAACATCCTCGCCTATATGTTACAAAACATCCTCGCATATTACAAAACATCCTCGCATATATGTTACACTTGCAACACAAATTGAGATATGTTACAAAACATCCTCACATATATGGTACAAAACATCCTCACACGTATTTCAGATACATTCACAGTCACAAACATAGCCAAAAGCTGAGGAATGTTAAAAAACATAGATTCACCATAAAGACTGCCAAAAGGGGTTATTCATCCTCATAGTTTTCAACCCGTTCAACAGCCCACCAATCTTCGAAGGATCAGTAAGCTTCAAAGGGCCAAACTCCATCAAGTGAAGCAAGAAACAATTGGTGACCCTTTTTAACCCTGAAAAAAATTAGAATGTTAAACAACCAGCCATCAATAGAAATTTTTTTGTCAGAGTTTAGAAAACCACAAACTACAATCCAAATATCCAAAATGTAATTTATATTGTTTAGTTGAATGCAACATCCTATACAAGAAATATTTACCATGATCCACTAAGAACCTACTGCAGCTCTCGAGAATCAAATCGAGCTCCTTGATCAGCTCCTCCTGTAATTTATATGGTTGAAAATGTACTTAATTAGTCATCATGCGCTGATCAACAAAACATAATAATTTTAAGTTCTGATCAACAAAACATAATAATTTTAAGTTCTGATCAACAAAACATAATAATTTTAAGTTCTGATCAACAAAACATAATAATTTTAAGTTCTGATCAACAAAACATAATAATTTTAAGTTCTGATCAACAAAACATAATAATTTTAAGTTCAATGTTTTAACATTTAGTAGGATTCTGTTTGGATAAACTTATCTATATTTATTATCAAAACAGAATTGAACACAAAACATGTTTCCCTCAAGTTAGTGATGCCCACCTTGCTCTTTACTGAACAATGAATGGCTTACATTTATTGGTTGTCATAGTTTCTGGTATAATTGTGTGATATTTGAGAGTTCAGCCTCCTCAAGTGGCTATCGAAGATGATAATTAATCACAGAAAGTTAAAGTTTTCAGTTAACTTCACTAACTCATGGATATAAGAAACATATGATCGACCAACCTAAATATTAAGAAACTACAAGATATTGGTTTGAAATTTTGCCCACACTAAAATCAACGACTCCTCACTTGTTGATAATCTATATCTGAGTGAACACTACATTAGCATGAAAAATGTGCTCTCCTCATTTTTATTCACCAAGGCTCGAAGCATATGTATTAGGTGCCGACATCCTGCTGTGCTCATCGATTTTTTTCTCTTTTTATAGCAGTAACACCAGAATATATATAGTTTTGGGGTCAAATATCAAGAATCCTTCCCCCCCCCACCCCAAACGAAAAATTAATTAAGCATGCGGCGGGGCTTTATCTAGACAGCAAAAAATTAGCAAACCACCTTTTCAAAAGGCAACTTATCCCAAATATCCACCTCCGTGATAAGAACCTGTGCCCAAAAGCGCTTTTTATTTCGAAACATAGCAGCTAATAATTTCACAAATGGAGGAAATTGATGCGACATGACAAAATTAGCAAGCACCACCAACTGAACGTCAAAATTGAACAACACCCGTAAAAAGGAAAATAAATAAATAATAATAATAATAACCTGAACAATGCTCCAAGCGACCAAGAGCTCCAGACCATCAAATGGCGCGCGTCAGAGCCATTCACCAAGCCCGACCCCCCTCAATAGCTCCCTCTCAAATATGTTCACCGCGCACGACCGATTAATTAAATAATTGTTCAGAGCAATAAAATAATTGGTGGGGAGGAAAGGTTTTCAAAGCAGAATCGATGGCTTGAAGAAGACCCAGGAGGGGGGAAAATTACCAGAAGAGCAAGAGGACATGATCATCAGAATTTTGAAGAGGGACGCATTTATGGAGATGACGGAAATGGGAAGGCACGAGCTGGAGAGAGAGGGACAGGGACATCGACGCCGGAGACGGGCGACGGCTAGAACGGGGCGTCGGCGGCTGGAGACGGGCGACGACGAAAAGGGTATCTCGTTTTTTCAATTTAGGGCTGTGAGATGAAATGAGGAAGATGAGAGAGATACTGGGTTTTATTGGGCCAATCAAAGGGGTATTTTGGGTTTTTACATTCATTCTGTATAAATACAAGTAATTGGGTTTAAAGACAAATACCAAAAGTGAATTGGGCTTAAAAATACAAATAATAGAACTTGGGTTTAAAGATAAATGGGAGTAAACAAATGGACCTAAAGATAAAAACCCCTTTTTTTTATTATCAAGGGAAACACGGTCATTCCGCTCAACTTTAACTCCTTCCGAGTCCGCCATGGCCCTGGTTTGAATCCCACATCCATCCCACCTCTGCAAAGAGCTACCATTAATACCAGAGGCTTATCCCCAGCTGGCTGGGCGAACAGCGTGGGGGGCAGGTGCGAACCGGTAAGCATACAACAGGTTGAGCAAAGTGACCAGTAAAACCCCAAGGTCTCCGTCCCCGCCCTTAAACCCAGGGAGACCAGATGAATTCGACAACATGAATCGAACCCTTGACCACTGGGAAGATCTCCATCCCCCATGTGGGCGCTAGCCAGGTGTCCCACCCGAGGGGTGGTGGTGCTTTGTAGTTTTATCCCCCCTCTTTTGACTTATAAATCTAAGTTTTAAATACATTTTATATCATAGATCATAGATATATTAAAAATAAGGGCTTTTTTAAAAAGATATGAGTCCCTTGAATCTTCGGTAATTCCGTATTAGTTCCTCAAATCTTGGAAACGTCATATTGATCCCTCGCATCCTACACGGCCTTGCCAAATGGTCCCTTTTGGCTAACTCAAGATAGATTTGAGGGGATATTTCCGTCGAATCTAACAATGTATGGCAAATTGACTGTTTCACCCCTCTTTTAAGCCCGCCAACCCATTCTTTAATGGGTTTAAGCCCAGACATACACGCTTTAAATAAAAGCCCAAAACTCATTCGAGTTCTTCTTCCGCAACAGTCAAGACCCATTTTGAGTCCTTCCCCCATAACAATCAGAAAAAAAAACCCTAACCGACTCTTGAGTTTCACTATGGCAATAATCCTCTAAAATCTATGTAATCCTTTTAACCTCTAACCTAGCTATCATCTTCCCCTCCAATGTTTGAGACATCATGGAGGGATAGTTTGGTAAAAGCAGATGTTAAGTTAGGAGTTAACCCAACCATGATTGGGCACTTAACTGAAAAAATAACAAACAGACCATTTTGTATAGGCCATTTTGCAAGACCTTATAGGATTTTAGAGACCAATAATGCAATTTCCAATGTTAGCGGGATTGATAGAGAGTTATGGAAAATGTAAGGGGCTTATATTTAAAAACCCGTGAAAATTAAAACATCAGTTTATTTACTTTCAACTGACACATAGACGCCATTCGGAAATTTAGGGTGAACACTTGTACTCCGGAAAAAAATGGTCCAAACAATATTTTAGCTAACTATTGAAGAAACTAAACTCATTATTTACTAGGCAATAAGATAACACACCCATTCTTATCAAGATCCATTTTTTCCAATCATCCTCATAAAAAAGACTAGCTGATAAAATAAGGCAGCATAGCATTGAAGTCGGCGGCTTCTGAACGCAGTAAGCGGTTTATTATATGTGAATGGAATTATATTGAAACCCTGCTTAGAAGTAGGGGGTGTGCCAAACCATATTTATATTCGAAAAAATATCTATATAACCGTATCCATTAGAATACTGATATAGTTACTCACATCCATCACTAATAGGATATAGTTACAATTTTATAATAAAACATTCAGATCCCCATCGAAATATTCATACTCAACTTTAGCAGATATGAATATGAATTTCTCTCACCTAGATATGTACATATCCGTATCCGTGATGAGTAAGCAGACATAAATAAATATGATAATTATCATATCCAGGTATCATATCTGAGCCGCATCCGGACCAAATGCAACCCCTAATGTTTAGCCTGTAACAATGGTGCAAAGTGCAGTTCACTGTTATAAGATCATCTACCACATCATTGTAGGTCACATCTGCATCAAGAGTCATCAATAATACAGACAATAATCGACAGAAACAGAAAAGGCCAAACTCATCATTTCCAATCTGCTTCAATTTAACATGATAAAACCCCCTAAACAGTGGAACAAAGCAGCAGCATTCAATTAGTCAAACATAACTAGTCTAAGATATGAAATTAGTTTCAAAAAATGCACAATAATTCGCGGATCTCACATATAAAAATGATCCCACCGATGCAGTCTATTTCATCCATCCATTGAAATAAATTAAATTCTATTGTGGCAATAATATACTCAAAATATAATACGACCATTTCCAATGAATTGGTGATTACAAGCCCAAAGTACATAAGCACCAGAATTCCCCAAACAGAGAAGCCAAAGTATGGTAAGGTTCTTTTACCACCTTTTACCTCCTCGTGCAATTGGAATTGTATTGGAACCAGATACCCTATTGCCAAATCCTCCTCGTCCTCCTCCTCGTCCCCTTGATCGGAAATTAACACCGGAACCTAAAAGAATAACAACATCAGAAGGTTACAAGAAACATAAAAATATATGTACTCATACAAACTCCTCCTGCAGCTAGTAACTAATAATCTCAGACGATATTATGCATCCACTTCCCATGTAAGTTAGGCATATTTCTTGTTGTCTGTCAACCAATATAAACAACTTTCAAGTTCCAAAGCCCCCTTTCTAACTGTGTGATATGGGTGTATCTCCTCTTCGGAACTTAACGATCCTCGTGGAAGCTTGAGGATAGATGATTCTCATGGTAACTTGAGAATAGAGGTGTAAAACAATACGGTGGAACGCAGGTCGAAGCGTGGAACGAGACAGCGAATCGAAGAATCGAAGCGTCCAGTTTTAAGCTCGTGAGTCGACTCCTATATGCACATGAGTCGACTCATCAGGTTGAGTCGACTCATGCCTGTCATGAGTCGACTCACGAAGCCCAGCCGTTTGTCAGAAGTTTCTAACCAGTCGACTCATAACCGTCATGAGTCGACTCACGAAGCCCAGCAGTTTTGTCAGAAGTTTCTGACCGGTCGACTCATGACTGTCATGAGTCAACTCATGTGTCATGAGTCGACTCATCGATGGTTTCCTGATCAGTTTGGGTTTTTGTTTGCAGGAATTCTTGTAGGGTTTGGGCTTGGTTATTTACCACTTTGTCATCCACGTTGTTACACAGATATAAGGGATTGTTTTAGGGTTTTAAAATAATCAAGAAAGATTAGATTGTATTGGAGAATTGAGAGAGATTGTTCTTCAATTCTAGTGAGATTGTGAGAGATTGTAAACTATTTAATTCTCATAATCTAGAGAAGGGATTTTCCTTCGCCACCACTTAATTATCCTTGTGTTCTTGTTATTTTCTTCTCAACCACCTTTGATAATTCCGCGATCAAAGGTGCTCGCACGACGACTCGTATCACTGTGCAATCAATCATAATGTGAACAAGCTCGTGGCAGGTGTGTTAAAACTAACAGACTGAAGTGAATCAACAAAAGCAGAAACGGTTCTATAAATATTATAATGTTAATTATCTTATGCTCTAGTGAAAACTGAAAATGACACCAAGTATGTTTATTAGGTACTCAGAGCAGACCTGCATCCTCTATGTACCTATTTCCGACACATCTAAACCGTGAAATACTCTGAATATATATCCTCTATGGTTAGGAGATTGTTTGATTCCTACTAAAATGCGTTTACATAATGGTTTATTTGACTGGGGACTAGAGTCTGTATAAAAGTATTCAAAATATTTATCATTAGGAGGCTTGAGCTTGTAACATGCAATTATTGCCATAACATAATTCTTTATAAACATCTATACATGATCTTATTCTATGACTGTCAAAACATATTTGTATTGTCAACCCTATTATGATTTTGCATTCATGTGCACCAAAATCTTGTTGTCCCATACCGTGTCCTTGTTCGTGGGAATAATTGAATGTTCTCAAAAAGCTATGATATAGTACCTCCCGTGGTGCCAGATGATCTAGCCAATGCAGCCAGTGCAGGACTGACACTCTGCCCAGCTTCCTGAAGAATCTTGATGAGACTCTTGGAATACCTTGCATTTGAAAGAGTGAAGAAGGTGAAAGCAGTTCCTTTAGCACCAGCACGCCCAGTCCGTCCAATCCTGTGAACATAATCCTCAAGGCATGATGGGAAATCATAATTGATCACACATTTTATGTCCTTCACATCTGCAACCAGAGAAAAAGAAAGATGAATCGTATGTTAGAAACATGTTTATGCTGAATTTCCAAGTATATTCTTCTCATAATCTCTTTCCACAAGGATGGGATAATGCGACACTGCCCTTAATTTGAATCCTGTAATCAAAACACCTATACAATATTGTTGAGATCCCGTGTATCACATGATATATACATAATCAAGGACACAGTCATGCCCAACTTGTATGGCCTTCGAATGAAATTAGGAAGTACAAGAAGCATGGAGCCACAAGCTATAAAAAGGTAGAGCATTTGTCGCTACCAGGGTCGATGGGGCTTTGCAAAAATAACTGAACCAGCTTCGCATAACCGTGATGGGTGGTGAGAGCTTACATTTAGCTGTTACTTTCGACAAGAAGCAAAGAAGTAGAAAGAAGTATACCAGCACTTAAACCTCATCTGCACTCAAAATATTGGTAATTTACACCCTTCTCTGTTATAGACATCTTTCTTCCCATCATACATGTCTATCTTCTCAAAAAGCTTGAAAAGCTCTATGAAGCAAATAAGATCCAAAATGCTGCAGTTCCATCACTTACGTCCATTGTAACATATGCTTCAACGAATATGAGGTGCCAAATTGAAAAGAGTGTAAGAGGACACAACATGGAAAAGAGAATTAAAGAATGCCCTTTTAAACCAAGCTGGTAGAGGTCCATTGGCAGTGATACCAGTAGCTGACTTATTGTTTGGCCTAAAAATTAAGTGCCTACTCTTAGGATACCCCAAGACTAGAACTCTAACAGAGTGAAAAGATAGAAAACTAACACATGTTGTATGCGCTAATAAAAAGCAAAGCCAAAAGAGGGTCAAGGATGGGTATTTTAGATGCTAAAAATTTGAGATATTAATGTGTTCTCATACATCCAGAGCATAAACTACCAAGGATTACATGCACTATGCAACATAAGCAATATGCAAACTTCATGCAATTTCAACTGAGAGAGAGGAGTTACTATGATTTTTATAGAATTGGAAACTGAGCGATTCATGAATATTGCTCCTGTTAAATATAAATATCTTATAAAGAACTACAAAATTAACAGCATGAGCAATGGTGGAGAACAAAATTTCTCCAAATAACTGCAAGCAGGAAAAAGTGAAGAATATCCAAACTAATCATTCAACTAATCCTTATAAATCAACCAGGCAGCATGAAGTTGCATATCCTTGCTCAGAATTATCCTCATGAGGGAAGGTCATTACCATGTGTCAAGCAATGCGTAACATCCATTGCTGGTATGAACAATCTATCAGATTAAGAATTTGAATTAGCAATAGCATGTTTTATCGAGCTAGATCCAATGGTATGAGTATCCTAAAACTAACAGAAGCTAGATTTTGAGCAAAACCCTTACTTCCACAAAATAGCATATTCTACCTGGCATCGTGCATATTTACTATATGCCACTTTGTTTCCTCCGTTATTTGGAAAATAAGGCATTGTTTGCTTATTTTCCCTTTTTAATATGCATAATAAAACTATATTTAGTTATACATTTTGCTCTTCCATGTTGGCATGCACGTAACCCTGCTACCTGGTTAAACTAGGAACTGGTGCGGATAATATAAAGGGAGACTCTTGATAAGATGGCGCCAAAATGGATAAGTTGAGACTAAATACATCAAGTAGCTTAAAATTTAAGTCAGCTAATATGATATTCACCACAATTAAATTTCCATTAACTATTTGATCAAAGGGTTGCCTGTAAATTGAAAACACAAAGTTGTGTGGCTACAAATCAACATGAATTAAAGGGTCAGATTAACACTTCTGCAGAAGACACAAGATTGGTATGCTAAAATCCTTTGGAAAAAAGGGGGAAATGTCGTGTGGTTCTGGTAACACTGCCAACTCTTACACTCAAGTCAGATTAACGGGTAGAACAAAGTTACTACCTTTGTCATCAAGGCACCTCGTCAGTCGTCGCACCAACCCAAATTCACTTGGAAACTGGCCAGCAGAAGCCCATCAACTTGCCATCCTTGAGAATTAAACTAAATGAGAGATTCTACAACTAATAGCACAAAATGGCCTACCAAGACCACGTGCAGCTACATCAGTGGCAGTCATTATTGGACTGTTGCCACTTTTAAATTCTGCCAGAACCCAATCTCTTTCTGCTTGCGCTTTATCACCATGAATAGAGAGAGCAGGCCATCCATCCATTCTAAGCTGTCGAGTTACTTGGTCACATCCTCTCTTTGTCTCGAGAAATACCAATATCCTGCTGCCATCCATCAACTCCCCCAACAGCTTCACCAGCCTGTAGAAAAGGGGCAAAATAAATCAGAAAATAATCTCATCAAATTATAATATACTCCAGACCTTATCACTATATACTTCCCACTAACAAACCCTTCCACTGCTATCCATATCTGGTGATGCACTTTATGCATCCACAGTTTCTCAACAACTTCTATGCATACCTGGGATACTTTTCATGGTCCGACATGACTTCGACAATCTGGTTTATTGATTGATTGGCTTTCAGTTCAGGAGATCCAATGGTTACCTACAAAGTTAATTACAAGCCAATTATAAATAGAACAATAGTAGTGGTTTTTCAAGGGAAAGACTAAATTATACAGCAAACATGGAATCATCCTCAGGAAGTAGCATCAAACGACAAGTGTTGTTCACCTTGTACGGATTGTGCAAAAACTGCCTTGCCAGACTCTCGACCTCTCTGGGCCATGTGGCACTCCAATACAATGTCTGTCTATCAGGGCGTATCTGCAAAATCCAAAACCATTTCCAATTAACTAGCAATTTGAAAATTGGTCATGAAGTACATATAAAAGTTGCAGACATATGTTTATGCAGCAAAAGACCTCAGCAATGAGAATATCACACAACAATACAGATATCACAGGTTTTCCAAGGGGTGTTATAGCTTATCAGATAATTTCCCTTGAAATTGTTTCAGAGTTGCAAACACTGACCTGAAAAAACTTATAGGCGATCATAAATAACTTGCGATATGAGTTCTAATAACACTATCAAGGCTGAATATATAGAAATATTTTCACACTTCCCAAGCAGAATTTCAATGCCCAAGAATTACAGACAGTAGTGAACATTATCTGGGAACTAATTGAAGAACTATTAGACTTAGATATGCTACCAATGACACACAAGAAGAGTTTCTCAAACATTGAAAGATCAAAGGACGTGACAATATTCAAGTCATGCATACTGCATACACACACTAAAAGATAGAAAGGAAGTGGTTCAAGAATTTTTTGTCCCCATAATAAAGTAACTACTGATTGTCAACATATGGTTTACTAGCAGTAAACGGCAACTTTCTATCAGAAAAGTAGCCTTCCCTTATCTTTGTAGCATTAGAATAATTAAGAAGAAATTTAATCAAAATTTAATCAAAATTAAAAGCGAGATTGGTCATACTTGTGAGACAATTTTCCGAATCTGGGGCTCAAATCCCATGTCCAGCATACGGTCGGCTTCATCCAAAACGAGATATGTTACTCTGCGTAAATTTGTATGGCAAGCTTCCAACATATCAATCAACCGACCAGGTGTTGCTATGACAATCTCAACCCCTGTACGAACATAAATAGCTTTAAATATTTTCACTGAGCCACGCAGAATTTATAAACTTTAGAAAGAAAATACAATGGTTTTCAACTGCATCAAAGAGGCAATCAGAAGTCTGACCTTTTTTAAGATCACGAATCTGTGGACCTTTTGGTGCTCCTCCATAGATGCATGTACTTCTAACATTTGAATGTGAACCAAATTTTTTTGCTTCTTCCTGTATCTGCACGGCCAATTCCCTAGTAGGTGCTAAGATCAGTATGATTGGGCCATCACCATAAGCTGCAAGATTTATGAAATAACAACATAAGTTTACTTCAGCATCTACAACAGCAATTCAAATATAGCATCAAAGTGACATCATGGAGACTAACCTAATCGTGGCTGCGCATTCACATGCACCAGTGCCGGCAAAAGATATGCCAATGTTTTTCCAGAACCAGTCTCCGCAATACCAACTAAGTCTCTTCCCTTCAGAGCCATAGGCCATCCTTGAGACTGGATAGGTGTTGGCTCAACAAATCCACATTTTGATATAGCCTCAAGACAGTACTCTGGCAAAATAGAACAGGCATTTCACAGTTAACACAAGCACCATTTCTAATCGATAAAGTGCACATCATAAATGACAAAATTTAGGGGTGTCGTCAAATTGGACCCTGAATTCTGAAAGTACATTAGACCCCGAATCTCATTTCTAATTTACACCCACTTTTGTCATATAAAACTGTATTTTTTCTTACTTCAAACTATATTAGACACCCTAATCTTCATATTCCTTTAAAAAAATGCTCAAATGTATTAATCACAAGAGTCTAACGATACTACGGAGTCATTTAATATACAGCTAATGAAGAATTTAGGGTTTAATAAGACAAAAACCACTAAATTTCAACGAGAAACAGGTCATATACCTGGGAAATTGGCCTCGGTGAAAAACCTAATGGGCTTCGGCACATCCCGGCCCTCGACCGTAATATCCCGCATCCTCCGATACGCCGCCACCTCATCCCGGCTCCGGTCAATCGGCCTCGTACGGCAAGCAACTTCTCCCACTGGAGAAATAATCTTCTCCAAGGAATCAGCCCACAAAATTACTAGCCTTCGAGATGCGAAGAATATCTAGTAAGCTCGTCCCCTTCTCCCCCTTGCCCCACTCTAACTTTCCCTCCCTCACTCCCCCTCCCCTTCACTCCGCCGCTTCTACCACCATTGACTACCAAATGCGATCGCGCCGGAAAAACCTGCGCCGCCGCGCGGCCACAACAGTCCGGAATCGAAGCTCCCTTTCCGCCGCCGCGGCGCGGTCGCCGGACGGAAAGGGCGGGCGTCGTGGCGTTACCGCCATGCGGGCCGATAGGATGAGCTCGACGCCGGAGCGAGCGAACAGTTACCCTGACGAGACCCGGGGCGAGAGGCGGGTTGAAGGGAAGCGGAGGAGACGGGAGGACGATCGCCTCCTTCGCTCTCTGTATGAGTAAGGATCGGAGTATCTGATGTCGTAGGGATTCATCTCGTCGGCGAGAAATTAGGGTTTCTTTTTTTCCTTCTTCTTCTTTTCGTCCCCTATTAGCTGTTCGGGCGAGCGAGAGGACGATAGAGGGGAGCGAGCTAGGGTTTGTCTATTTATTGAGACGGTGAGGCCTCGTCCGCGTGCACGGCACGGGGGTGTACATATAGATACATACACACACATGTACAGACACACATACATACATATACATACATATACACGTAAACTTTTATTATTTTAAAATTTTAATTGTTATTTAATCTTTGGGCAAAGTGGTGGTTATTAAGCTATCAGAAAAGTCAATATATTAAACTAATTTAATTCATATTCTAGAAGACTTCATACTATGGGAAAATTTGACCATATGTATGTGATGATGTTTTGGACAAGATGTATGGTACGGATCATGAATTTGATGGCTCGGTTAGTCCATCTCATGATAAGGTTTAATCTTACCATCTTACAGTATCACGACGCACACACACTAAAGTGTAAAGGGCACTAAAGTGTAAAGGGTGTTAAAACTTTTCTTTCGAAAATGCCCTCCAATTTGTAGTATAGTCTCCTTTAATGTTGTAAGTATCCATATAATTTTGTATCTCCTCGTGGCAAATACATTCATACATGAATATACATATATATAAATCATCTTCGTTTTCAACCCAAACTCCATCATCCTATAACCTTATGAAGCCACATAATCCTCAGCATCAACAAACCAAATAATCAAGCAACCCATCCTTCTTCGATCCAAATTGATAATCAACTCATTAAAAATTTGGTCATGAACGAGTTTCCGATGGGAGGCAAGGACAGTCATGATGTTTCTTTGAAGTAAGACCCGAAGGGTATGCGATGTTCCGATATCATGTGAGATTTAAGTATGCATTATTTCATACTCCTTATAAAAGTGTAAATTTAGGGAAAACTTTTATAAGTTCGATGTTATGCTTGACCCTTTTGAATATTACATTGTAATCCTATCCTAACGATGATGATAGAGTTCAAATTTAGAAATATAATCTTTAGTTAAACTAAATTTATCGTCTCGTCCAAAATTTTAATTGATGAAAAATTTGAATGATGATGACAAAGTTAAAAGTAAGAAAGATTATCTTTACTTAAACCAAGATTTTCATCTCATTCAACTATTTTTGATAATAAAATTTGAAGGTCTAAAAATATAATCCTTCATATTTGAATGGGTTAAAACTGAAATTACTCTATAGGGGGTGAATAGGGTAATCAAATAATAAATGTGTAATTAATAAAATTCAATGCAACACAAGACACAATATAACAATAAGGCAATAAATGAGAGAGAGAGAGGGTTAGAACATAGTTAACCAAATGAAGCCTCAATGTGTTCACGAGGTTCGATCCTCTCAACCTACGTCCCGAAACACCTCTCCCGATGGTAATCCACTAATCACAACCCGGTTTGGAAGCCGTAACTTCTTCACAACGATCTCCTCGAGATCTCACAATCCACACAATGATCTCCTCGAGATCAAGCTCTCCACATAATATAAGATGAATGAAAGAAACTCTCTTACAATAATCCTATGGCAAGGATCAAGAGATAATCAATTTGAAGCTCAGGGGTTTGTGTGATGTGGAATTGAAAACCAAAACTTGAAACACTTGAGAATGAAATAAAAGTTTGAGCTCAAAATCACAGAAAAACAAAACTTAGAGATTTTTCTTTGCTTGCATGAATACTGAGGTGATGAAGGTTGTAGGATATATATAGGAACCCCAAACAACAGCCCAAGTCCCGAGCAAATCACAAAATCCAGTAAAATCAACTCAAACTGTAACTAGCCATTACAGTATTGTCAGTCCACTGATGAGCTAGCCGATGGCTGCTGCTCAAACTGAATACCATCAATCGACTAATGAGCTGCTTCAGTTGACTGATAAGAGTCAGTCGACTGAGCATAAACTTTTAGCAATTGCCGATCAGTTCATCGGTCGACTGATGAACAACATCAGTTGACTGATGGGCTGCTTCGGTCGACTGAACAAAGACTTTCAGCAATTGCCGAATAGTTTATCGGTCGACCGATGCATAGTGTCAGTCGATTGATAACCGTGTACAACCCAGATTTGAATAGAAAACATAATTTTCAAAGGTGCTTTAAAAATCGTAAATAAATTCCAAAAAATATAAAACTTTGTGAAATGTTTATAAACATAAATATAAACATGTTAGAGAAGAAATTTTTGAAATATCATTTCCCAATCGTGAAAAATTATCATTTTTCAAAATGGTCAAAAAATACGGTTTTAGAAACGTGTGTATGTGAACCCCAATTGCTTCAAATGTTATCTACTCTATTTCTTGCATACATTATGACCTAGAGAGAAAATAAAAATGCAAATATCACTCACATATATATACAAGTCTTGAGTCTCGATATTTGCTAATTTGTTGATGAAGCTCCTCTTGTATATGTTGCACTTGAGCGCTTTTCTTCATCAATTTGCCTCCACCTCCACAGATATCATCGTTATGGTGCAATTTCCATCCAACCCCCAACAGTAGCACTAAATTGCTTGATAAAATACATCATTCATCATATCACTTGGCAAGCAATTAGCACCAATAATGGGGTTTGTAAATCATCATCAAAATACAAGACCTAACAAAAACTATTAACAAAAGAGTCAAAATTTTAGCACCAAGTTAATGATTTGTTGATTTTAGCGGTACTTTTTAAAGTTGATGATTTGAGGGATAGTTTCATAAGTACTAAGATTTGTGGGGTATTTTCACAAATACCCATGATGTAAGGGATACATATACAAATAACCAACCTTATTTACTAACCCACTAATCCTATATATATACACATCATCA
>NC_033803.1:69936571-69940735 GCF_001876935.1 Asparagus officinalis | reverse complement strand
GAAAAACCATCAGATAAGAATTCATCCCTCCCATAACTCGGCTATCATCTCCTCATTCCCAATCAATTTTTTCTCCCTCAAGCATCATCAAAGCCAAGAAAGAAAGCCGAACCTAGGTATCTTAGTATTCGCATAGTTTGCATCTATCTAAGAGACCTTATTCGTGGCTATATATGTATCAAAAAGTTGAGAGGAAACAACAAAGTTTATTATTCATGATAGATAAATATTGAGTTATCATACTCACTCGAGTCACTATATGCATCCTAAGTCACCATACACCACCTTCAAGACACCATCATCACCTGAGTCACCATGGTCAGCTTTTGAGTCATCTTAGTTACCCCGAGGCACTATGCTTAGTGTTAATCATGTTTTACCTTCTTTAGATCACAAAATAATTTTTTATATAGTTTTTTTATTTTCTATGAGCTCTTTTAGCAATAAGCTAATATTTTAATTTAAGTTTATGCATTTCAAGCTAATTTTTTATAGGTTAATCGTGTTGAGATATTACTCAAATGTATCCTCCTCTAACTTTGCATAGACATTCCAGGTATGTTTGTGTATGTAATTTCTTTGAATGAATTGGTTATACTCAGTTTAAAGCTTTTAAACTCCCTTTTTTCGAAATTATAATTTCCATAAAATTAAGCACTTTCAAAAGTGTCACATTAACCATCCGATTGGGAAATTCTTTGGAGAATGCACTAAATTCTAGACAACACTATGATCAAGAATTAATTTCTTTTTTCAAATTAGTTATAGCTAGTTTGATAATTTTTAACTTTCTTTTTATATAAAATTGTAAGTATTAGATAAGGGAAAATTGCTTCTAGGCCCCAAAATCCAACTTTCAATGTGCCCCAGCCCCCCATATTTTTTAAAATATGCTGCAGCCCCTTGTTTTTGAAAAAATTGTGTTCAGGCCCCTCTCCTCAAGTTCCAATGCAACCTCTTCAAAAATCCCGATTTTACCCCTCCCCTACACCCCCTCCTCCTCCTCCGTTCCTCCAATTTAGAAAATATGTTTTAATGCAAAGTTCAAAGTTTGTGGGTAAAAAAGCAAATATTCACATCAAAGTAACTCTATGAATAAGAAAGATTTAGAACGTATACAAATAAAGAAAACCCTTTCTTGTGACTATGAAAAATTACAAATTTGATCCAGTTTTGTAGGGTTGTGCATGGTTCAGTCCAAGCCGAAAAAACCGACCGAACCGACCCGAACCGATCCGAAAAAATCGGTTTTATGAGTAGGGCGGTTCGGGTCGGTTTGAAAACTTTTCAACCCGAACCGACCCGAACCAACCGAATATAGTGCAATACTACCCAATCTGATCTCAAACCCTGCCCGACACGTCCCCAAAGAGTCAAAGACTCAAACTCTAAACTTATTTTCTGGATCATTATGGGTTGAAAACAATATCATTATATCAGTGTTTAATGCTTCATAATCTCCTACTTTGTTGATATATTTTTTTTCTTTAGCACAGTTTGTTGTTTGATAAGAAGTTTGATGAAGTTAGAACCGAACAAACCGAACCGAACCGCACCGAACCGACTTGCAACAGTTCGGTTCGGTTTTGAATTATAAGCGGTTAGGTTCGGTTGTTCAAATTTTGGTAAAAACCGAACCGAACCGACCGTTGCACACCCCTAGCCGGCGCCGTCCCGAGGAACTTCGCGTGGCCGGTGACGATCATGGTTATTATATTAACATGTTAACTCTTAGGGCTAACATGTTAACTCTTAATAGTTAACATGTTATCTGTAAGAGTTAACATATTATCTATAAGAGTTAACATCCGCTGGCATGAGAAAGAGGAGGGTAAAATTAGGATTTAAGTCAGTTGGCATGTCTAATCATGAGCTGATATGTCTAATCATCTGCTGGCATGAGCTGGAATCATGATGGAGGGGCCTGGACATAATTTTTTCAAAAACAAGGGGCTGCATCATATTTTAAAAAATATGGGGGGCTGGGGCACATTGAAAGTTGGATTTTGGGGCCTAGAAGTAATTTTCCCTTTAGATAATTAAGCAATTGTAGAAGTGTCATATTAACAATTCAATTACAATTTTTCTTTGAAGATACACTAAGGTCTAGATAATGCCTTGTTTAAGAAGTAAGCTTGAGTTCTTTGTTTTAGTTCCTAATTTGGCTCTAAGTTGCAGAGAAGAGAAGCATTGTTTTGTTAAAAACTTCAGATATAGGAAAACATTTAGAGAGACCTTGTAAGCTTATAGTGGAAAAAAATATGAGAGGTTAAGGATCCGGATGATTGAATATAAATTTTAGTTTATTAACCGAGATTGGCTTTTGATATTAATTTATTCAAGATGATATTATATTATATTAGTATTCTCTACAACCAATCAGTAAAAATCGTATCTTATTAAGTTTTTAATAAAGTTATATATCCAAGTTCTCTAAGTTTCTTCTCTCTTTAGTTTTAAAGCGGCATATTTCCCTTTCATATTGCTAAATAATTAGTACTTTTTAGGTCAATGAAGAAGCATATGAGAGATGAAATAAAATTAGGCCCAAGATAGTCTTTTGTTGTTATTGGATTGTTTTGATTTTATTGATGTTGATTTTACTATCACGAGACGAAAACCGTGTAGCTATTTAATTAGATAGAGTTTCTAAGTTTACATAATTTTTATAGTAAAAACATCTTAAAAAAAATGACCCGTCATACTTGACCACTGTAGGCTGTCTAAAAATCACAATAGATAGCTTATCCTCCATCAAACACCGATGATGGGAGTTACAATCTGACGACTTCCAGAAGGCTACAATTTGAAGACTTTCACGTAGATCGCTGAAGGTTACAATCTGACGACCTTCACGACAACCGATGAGAGCTCTAGTTCAACAGCATTCACAATCAACATCGGGAGTTACAATCTGACGACTCTCATATTCTCAAGGAGCCGAGACGAAGATTACAAGACAATGATCTTTGCAACGCTATAACAAAAGAGATTACTTTGTGATAATCTCTTCAAGACAAGACGCGGAGGTCCTCCCCGTGTGTCAACATCAAAACGCCGGGGTCGAACCCGCGTTACAACATCAAAACGTGAGGGTCGAACCCACGTTACAACATCAAAATGCGAGGGTCGAACCCACGTTACAACATCAAAACGCCAGGGTCAAACCCGCGTTACAACATCAAAACGCCGGGGTCGAACCCGCGTTACAACATCAAAACGCGAGGGTCGAACCCACATTACAACATCAAAACGTGAGGGTCGAACCCACGTTACAACATCAAAACGCCAGGGTCAAACCCGCGTTACAACATCAAAACGCCGGGGTCGAACCCGCGTTACAACATCAAAACGCGAGGGTCGAATCCACGTTACAACATCAAAACGCCAGGATCAAACCCGCGTTACAACATCAAAACGCTGGAGTCGGACCCGCGTTACAACAAGTGAAACGTGAGCGACCCTCGCGTTCTGGATGTTCAGTCAACACCCAACCTCGTGTCTCAATCCTAAGACGCGAGGTTAGGGTCCTGAACGCCAGGTTGGGCGTTTGACTCATTCAAATATGAGTCGAACGGTTTCAGAACCGTTTTCCCCACGATCTGAGGAAATCACGCCCACTTAGGAGCGGATTTAGAGGACAGTTACACCCCCTTAATCCCCTATAAAAGCGAGAAAACTCAACTGAGTTCAGGGTTGGATTTTTCTTAGCTTGAATCGACCATTGAAGGCTGGCTTTTTGGAGCTGAAAATTGGCAGCAACAGGGGAGATCATTGGGCGAACTTCGGAGGAGATCGGCATCATCCTTCAAGGAAGATCATCTTCAACGTTCGGCAACAGGAGCTTCCTCATCCTTGGCTATTAACCGATTTTCGGTTTAAATCAACTCTTTTTCAAGAGTTAAAACTCGTTCAGCGTTATCAACTCACGTCAAATCGTGAGGAGGAGACATCGTTCCAGTGAATCAAGACGTCGGATCGTCAACGGAGAGCAACCTCGACGCGAGCATTCGAGGGAGGCACTCCATCGCCACCGTGAAGAACCCAGTTTTAAACAAAGGAGAGAATCAAATTCGTTCTCTTCTCTTTTGTAATCAAATTGTAATCAGAATCAAAGGAATACAAGTCAATTTTCTTTGTTCTCTTCTTTGCAATTTTCCCTAC
>NC_033803.1:69918767-69936555 GCF_001876935.1 Asparagus officinalis | reverse complement strand
CGCTGGGGAAGAACTTCTGTGATGAAGAAGTGGTGGCGCAATTCGATGTTCATCTCACTGGAACAACCGTCGAAACTCTCGTGGTAGAGTTTGATCAAGCCAAGTTTGAGGAGGTTATCTCCTCCGGATCCCTTAGCCCTAAGGCTATGCGCAAGATCCACAAAGTCTCCAAGGTGACTAAATCTCCAACTGTTGCTGGAGTGCCGAAGAAAGTCCTCTCCTTTGGCCAAAATTCATCAAACAGCCCCTCCTCTGAACGCGGCCCTCAATGGCGCGTTTTACAGCCAAAACGCGGACCTCAAGCCTTCGTTGAACGCGAACTTCAACTTCGCGTTTCCCAGTCAAAACATGACCCTCGCGTCGACAATGAAGAACGCGACCCTCGCGTTGCCAAACTAAAATGCGGACCTCGCGTTTCAAGTGCCAAACGCGACCTTCGCGTCTCAAGTGCCAAACACGACCTTCGCGTCTCAGGATAGCAAACGCGGACGCTGACTCGCGTCCCTTGTATGCCGCGGTCTTTGCTGACCCTGCTCTCTTTGGAGTGTGGCAGCGAGATCCCCGATAACTCTGCGTTTAGGCAGCGACTTAGATTGAGGGTGGCGGATATAAGAGTTTATGGATATCCAAGGGCCATCTCAAACAAGATCCATACTTCACAAGAGCCAGTCCTGTGCTACTCATGGACATCGAGGGGGGTATCCAGTTCCAAAACCTCGTACGTATCAGTGAACTGTAATTATCTCCTGAATTCTTGTACAACAGATATCGGAGAGGTGGTTCATTATCGACGAGGAAAGACGAGATGCAGCAGTCATTCGTTCATTCCATGTGTGAATGGTGTTCCTCATAATAACAGACGCGTCTCTTGGCGAGCTATCAATGCTGCTCCGATTATGCGGCCAAACCTATTGGTGTTCGACCAATTAACGGACGTTGCTTTGTCTCACGAACGACATTCGCACAGGAGAAAGTCTCAGAGACCGATATCCTGAGGTCACGATCAATGTGATCGGCAGAGGGAAAGCCTCCGGGTCCTGTTCCGATGACTCTGAGGAAAGTCGTTCGCGCGTCAGAGAAATCTGCTAACGAGTTTGAGGAGTTTACGACGCACTCGGACTGGAATAGGAGGCATTCCCCTGTACACTATCAAGAGTGTTGCCAGGGGACCAATTTCAATTGATGAAGCACTCTTACAGCACATTGCAGAGAAGGGTCAGTCCCACTCATCAAGCTTTTTTGGATTGAACAGATGAGAGCTCAGTATTAATTTACTAGAACGGGAACCATTGAGATATTGCCGAAGAGATCTTGACGAGAGGAGGCCCATGCTATAAGATCTGAGCAGTCATTGAGGAGGCGTTCGACTGAATCATGGCGCGGTGTTTTGGACTCATCGGTCACAGACTAAGGCCAATTCAGAAGACATAGTTGCGCCGACTTCACACGGCAACGAATTGTCAACGTTACGGAAGACGAACGTCTTTCATCCGACCTCACACAAGCAAGGGAAGGAAGAGTGGTAGATGACACGGCCTTTGACCAAAACAGGCCACAACCTGGATCATTCTTAATGAAGGAAGAGAGACTGAGAACGAGTATAATCTCCAGTTCTGCCAAAATGGCCAAGAACTTTGGAGCCCGCCTCAATGCCATAGCGCAATCAAAAGCGAGCTCCAAGACGAGGGACGTTGCTCAGACCCTATCCTGCCGAATGGGATGCAGCCCCTTATCCTCTAAAATTTGAGGTCCCGACGCTACAAACTTTTGACGGCACAGGATCACCGAACCAACATATCTATCATTTCAAGTCACAGACTGGGAATGTGATATCAAACGATGCCATACTGCCATACTGGCTCGATTGTTCATTAGCACCCTCAAGGGAGTTGCCTTTGAATGGTTCAGGAAACTGCCTGCAGGATGTATCCAAAAGTGGGCAGATTTAGAGAGACTCTTTCTGTCAAGATTTTTTGAAGAGGATACAGAAGTCTCCATCCATACCCTTCTCGCCACTAAGCAGAAGAAGAGGGAATCCGTCAAAGCCTTCGTCAAAAGGTTCCGAACCATGGCTCTCCGGTGTTCATCAGGTATGACACAGTCTACTTTAGTAGAGACCTGTCGACACAACTTGCAGACCGACCTTCTAGCCCGAATCGGAGTTGCAGAATGTCGTTCTTGGAGACAACTAATCTCTCAAGGCGAACAGGCTCAAAAGATTATTGCCAGGATCAAAGCTGAAGAACAAAGTAGGCAGGATCAACCTGAGCAATCGGACCAAGCCCAATCTCCTCAGTCAGAAGGGGAAGATACTACGACCACTGAAGCTAATCCTCTTCAGTAGGATGTCGGGTCTCCAATAACTATCACGTTAACAATTACCTCTGATAGTCAAACTCGCTAGATAATGACTCACTAGGCGATGTGTCATGTCTTCTCTTTTCCCCCTGCACTTGTTCAAGACTGGGGGTTGGTTTATTGGTCGTTTATTGGATTATGAATAATAAATTTTCTGAGTTGTTATGTTTAATAGAATACCTCTGTCAACCATAAAATCTACCAGAACTATCAAGTCCATCAACTTGTCAATACACTTCAATAGGATGGTAGGTTCACTAAAACTATCACGTTAATGATCACCTCTGATAGTCTGTTTTCTCCAAATTCCCCCCATCAATCCTCTTCAGGTAGGATGACGGGTCTATCAAAACTATCACGTTAATGATTACCTCTGATTGTCCATTTCCTCTAAATTCCTCACCAATCATCTTCAAGTAGGATGACAGGTCTACCAAAACTATCACGTTAACCGTTACCTCTGATAGTCCATTCCCTCCAAATTCTCCTGCCAATCCTCTTCAATAGGATGGTGGGTCCACAAAACTATCACATTAACAGTTACCTCTGATAGTCAAACTCATCTGATAATGGCCTACCTGGTAATATGCCCCTATTCTGACTTCATGGATAGTGCCTCACTAGGCGATGTGCCTTGTCTGTCTCTTTTTCTTCCCCTGCTAAGTCTTAATCAAGACTGGGGGTTGGTTACTTGGAATCCATTGGATTAAGAGTAACGAACCTTTCACATCGTCAAGTTAACATTATACTTCGGACGATCATCACCCCCACAGGGTATGAATGCAGCCTGCATCACTCCTAATTTGTCATGTTAACAATATACCTCTGACAACAATCAACTTATCATCCTTGACAATAGGATGATAGGTTCCCAAAGCTGCTCAAATCGCAATCTTCCCCAGCAAGACACTAAGTCTTCAAAATCTTATTCAAATCACGAGCATCAAAACTCATCGCTTCTGATGATAAACTCACCTAGCAAGTCTCCCCAGCGAGACGCTAATTCCCAAAACCTTGTGCAAGTCACAAGTACACGAATCCTGTCACGTTAACATCAAACCTCTGACAATCCACTTATCAATCCTCGTCAAAAGGATGATAAGTCTACAAAGTTGCTCCAATCGCAACATCCTCCTATCACGTTAACATCAAACCTCTGACAATCCACTTATCAATCATCTTCAATAGGATGATAAGTCCATAAAGTTGCTCCAATCGCAACATCATCCTGTCACGTTAACACTAAACCTCTGACAAATCAACTTATCAATCCTCTTCAAAAGGATGATAAGTCCACAAAGTTGCTCCAATCGCAACACAAATCTTGTCACGTTAATATCAAACACCTCTGACAATCCACTTATTAATCCTCGTCAATAGGATGATAAGTCCACAAAGTTGCTCCGATCGCAACAAATTCCCGTCAAGTTAACATCACACCTCTGACGAATCCACTTATCAATCCTCTTCAAAAGGATGATAAGTCCACAAAGTTGCTTTGATCGCAATAAATTCTTGTCATGTTAATCTCACACCTCTGATAATCCACTTATCAATCCTCTTCAATAGGATGATAAGTCCACAAAGTTGCTCCGATCGCAACAAATTCCCGTCAAGTTAACATCACACCTCTGACGACCAAATACACTTATCGACTCTCCTCAATAGAGCAATAAGTCCACAAATTTGCCCCGATCGCAATATCTTTCCAGTCAAGTTAACATCACACCTCTGACGACCAAATCAACTTATCGGCTCTCCCCAATAGAGCGACAGGTACGTCCATAAAATACTGTTAGGTTAACATCACACCTCTAACAGTCAAACCTCCCCAATGAACTTGTTAATCCTTTTTCAACAAGAATAGCAAGTTTTTATTATGAAATCCCCAGCGGATTAAAGATTTTCTGGAATTATCCTAGTGATAGTGAAGAAAATTTCTGAATTTCACTCTAAGTGAAAATTCATGCCTCTGGCGCCTCTAACTTTCTTTCAGTGTTTTCAAGTAACACAGGAAGAAATAGTGGCAAAGTCTACGTATTCAAACATCGTAGCACCAAAAATCCATGTCTTACACACATGGGGGATTTTATCTCGATCCCTAATTAGAGATAAGTCTGCATCTAACACATGCTGCCGGGTAGCCTATTCCCGTAATAATAGCAAAGTCTACGTATTTAACATCGTAACGGGTCGTTATTAATAACATCAAAATCCATGCCTTACACGCATGGGGAATTTTATCCCGAATCCTAAGTAGGGATAAGCCTACGCCTAACACGCGTCGCCGGTTAGTCTTTCACCGTAAAAAGAACAAAAGTCTATGTATTCAATATCGTAGCGGGTCGTTATTAATAACGCTAAAATCCATGTCTTATACGCATGGGGAACCTTATCCCAAATCCTAAGTAGGGATAAGCCTACGCCTAACACAAATCCATGTCTTATACGCATGGGGAACCTTATCCCAAATCCTAAGTAGGGATAAGCCTACGCCTAACACGCGTCGCCGGTTAGTCTTTTTCCGTAAAAAATGACAAAGTCTATGTATTCAAAATCATAGCATCAAGACTAAGAGAGTTCATTCTCTTAGCATAACGTTACATGTGGAACGGACTTATCAAACGGTAGTTGGTAAAGGCTTATCAAATCCGTTGATGGCTGAGGGTTTGCCAAAAATCCTATGCATGTTTAAAGGCCCATCAGCTTAATGGACGTGAGCCGAGACTTGAAACAGATAAGCTAAAGATAAGTTTCAAAGACTTAGTCAAAAATACACGGAAGCCACTTCCATGTCTCAAGTTAAAACGCCGGGGTCAGACCCGCATTGCAAAAATCATGACGCCGAGGTCACACCCGGGTTCCAACTTTAAAAACGCCAAGGTCAGACCCACGTTACAAAAATCATGACGCCGAGGTCACACCCGGGTTTCAAATTCAAAACGCCGAAGTCAGCCCCGCGTCTCAAATTCAAAACACAGGGGTCCACCCCCGCATTCCAGAAGCAGGATTATGACGTATACCTTCACACAGGTCCTACATGGCAAATCCTTTCAACCAAGATACCTTCGAAGCGAGTGCAGAGAACGACTCCTTTACAACAAGGAATCAACAGCTCCAGGATCAGAGTTGAGATCCAAAGTATTCTGAAAATTCGTCCCAGTCAACCGCGAACTTTCGAAAACTTTGGAGGGGGTTCTGTAGGCTGTCTAAAAATCACAATAGATAGCTTATCCTCCATCAAACACCGATGATGGGAGTTACAATCTGACGACTTCCAGAAGGCTACAATTTGAAGACTTTCACGTAGATCGCTGAAGGTTACAATCTGACGACCTTCACGACAACCGATGGAAGCTATAATTCAACAGCCTTCACAATCAACATCGGGAGTTACAATCTGACGACTCTCATATTCTCAAGGAGCCGAGACGAAGATTACAAGACAATGATCTTTGCAACGCTATGACAAAAGAGATTACTTTGTGATAATCTCTTCAAGACAAGACGCGGAGGTCCTCCTCGTGTGTCAACATCAAAACGCCGGGGTCGAACCCGCGTTACAACATCAAAACGCGAGGGTCGAACCCACGTTACAACATCAAAACGTGAGGGTCGAACCCACGTTACAACATCAAAACGCCAGGGTCAAAACCGCGTTACAACATCAAAACGGCGGGGTCGAACCCGCGTTACAACATCAAAACGCGAGGGTCGAACCCACGTTACAACATCAAAACGCCAGGGTCAAACCCGCGTTACAACATCAAAACGCTGGAGTCGGACCCGCGTTACAACAAGCGAAACGTGAGCGACCCTCGCGTTCTGGATGTTCAGTCAACACCCAACCTCGCGTCTCAATCCTAAGACGCGAGGTTAGGGTCCTGAACGCCAGGTTGGGCGTTTGACTCATTCAAATATGAGTCGAACGGTTTCAGGACCGTTTTCCCCACGATCTGAGGAAATCACGCCCACTTAGGAGCGGATTTAGAGGGCAGTTACACCCCCTTAATCCAGTATAAAAGCGAGAAAACTCAACTGAGTTCAGGGTTGGATTTTTCTTAGCTTGAATCGACCATTGAAGGCTGGCTTTTTGGAGCTGAGAATTGGCAGCAACAGGGGAGATCATTGGGCGAACTTCGGAGGAGATCGGCATCATCCTTCAAGGAAGATCATCTTCAACGTTCGGCAACAGGAGCTTCCTCATCCTTGGCTATTAACCGATTTTCGGTTTAAATCAACTCTTTTTCAAGAGTTAAAACTCGTTCAGAGTTATCAACTCGACCAGAGTTCTAAAACTTGCCACGCAAGTTCTCCATAACGTTAAATCGTGAGGAGGAGACATCGTTCCAGTGAATCAAGACGTCGGATCGTCAACGGAGAGCAAACTCGACGCGAGCATTCGAGGGAGGCACTCCATCGCCACCGTGAAGAACCTAGTATTAAGCAAAGGAGAGAATCAAATTCGTTCTCTTCTCTTTTGTAATCAAATTGTAATCAGAATCAAAGCAATACAAGTCAATTTTCTTTGTTCTCTTCTTTGCAATTTTCCCCACATACATATCCGAATCAAACTAGAAGAAATAAATCAAGAAATGGATTTCAAGCCTCGTAAGGAAACTGTGTGTCCTATTCAAGTGATTTAGCTAAGTAGGATCATCTAAATGAGCGTGCAAATTAAGTTTTCAACTTATTGGGGGAGTATAAATGAGCCATACTTCTGATTTCATATATAAAGTTGCTATGTATACATGAGTTTTTTTTTAATTATTAGGGAAAATTGTGTCTAGGCCCCAAAATATTAAAGGGGATGTGAGTAGGCCCCCTATATTTTTTTGGGTGCCAAAGCCCTAAATACCCAACATTCTTATGTTTAAGCCTTTTTTACGTTTCCCAGACAGCACAGAGAGAAAAAAAGACGGAAACCCAAAACTGCCATTTCCCCTTGTCCCCCCCAAAACCAGGTTGTCTTCTCTCTCTCTCTCTCTCCCTCTTCTCTCTCCGCAAACCAAGTTCACTCTCTCTCTCTCTCTCTCTCTCTCTCTCTCTCTCTCTCTCTCTCTCGCCCCCCCCTCCCTCTTCGCTCTCCGCAAACCAAGTTCATATCGAGACCCATTTTGAAAACCGTAATTCACTCAAGCGTCCAGGCAAACCACACAGAAAAATACCTAAAAATTTAAGAAAAAAGGGCAAGAAGCCTGTAGAAGAGAAGGGTGAAGGAGACAAAACGCAAACGGAAGTGTTTCGTCACTAGCGACGCTCGACGTGATTGGCAAAGGAGGAAATGCCAAGGTTATCAGTGTCCGCCTCCGCCCATGCCCTTATATCTCCCGCTGGTGGTTCTCCTCCGACATCCTCTGAGGAGGAGGAGAGTAGTGAGGCGACGAAAACCCTATTGAGCATGAAAAGTGTACTGAAAAATCGAGAGGGGAAGAGGAAACGCCCGACGAAAGGAGCGTTCACCTCAAAGAAGAAGTAAGTTCCCAATGAATTGCGTGATTTTGAATTTAATTGATTTAATTAAGTGAATTGTATTTAATTGAGGTTTATTGGTTCTGTTTATGAGAAAATATTGGTCAGAAAATAGTTATTGTAGTATAGAACCAGGTTCTTACTTTTGGAGCAATGAATGTCAATAATTCTCGTATGTTGTGGACGTTTACCCTTAAGTGTTAACTATTAGCTATTCATGTTAATAAATATTAACTTGTAATTAGTTAATGTCTTTACTGTTAACTTACCTAATTTGAATTTGAACGATTTGTTGTTCATGTAGGAAAGTTGATGCTGTAGGTGATATAAGGCCTAGTGCATGTTTCTGATCGTATTGTATATTCATGCAAAAACTTCATCCAAAAATGAAGAAGTGACATTGGGATGCTTACAAGGGCACTAACTTTGAGCACTACGTATTCTTCGGACCTCTAGCACGTGATCGACGACACTAGAGCATGTGCTCAGTCATTATGATGCAGAAACTGATGAATTTTCTTTTCCCGATCCCCAAATAGGGTCTCTAGTTTCAGTCAAATTTGATGAAGAGTGAGTGCAAACCCACACGGGCTTCCCTATTGATGGGGAGTTGATCTATGGGAATAGAGACCCTCATAATCAGCTTTGGAGGGAGTTCTTTGAAGATAAGAAAGAAATGTTGAAGGACAAGGCAAAGGCAAAGGCCAGGCCTACAGAAGAAGCTGGTAGCATGAGGAAATATGTTGAAGAGTTACTGGAGTCACTTGTTGAGTCAAGTGATAATACAGACATTGAGGATTTTGTGCTTCTGCAGATTTTGTACTAGTGCTCAATGATTTGGTGCCCGAACAGCTCGCAAGGCATCCCAATATTGTTGTTTCAATATGTTGATAGTATTGAGAGGGTGAAGAGCATTGCCTGGGGCAAATTTATTTTTGACGAGACGAAGAGAGGCATTCAAATTGCCGTTGAAGGGTTGAGGAAGCCAGGGGTTATGTACGTACCCGGATGCATGCCGCTTATCCCTGTAAGTTGCATGTTCATATATGGTTTAACATTTGTTTTAGTTATTAATAGTTTTGGTTACATGCATTAAATAACATGTTCAAGATTGAATGTTAACAGGATTTGGTGAAAATTAATATGTAAACATAAAAGTTAACATGGAAACCTGATAACTTAACATGTTTAATTAAAAGTTAACATGTACTCATTAATGTTAACCTGTATTAGTGAAAGTTAACCTTTTAACCCTGAAAGTTATCTATTTAGAATGAAGTTGAACAGAGAGTTTTGACAGTTAGGAAAATTATGACAAATATTTGTTGCTTCTATTTTGACAACTATGGTACTATGAGATGACAGGGATTAAAAAACTAGCCCTAAACTTGAGATGGAAGTCTCCGTTGACCAATTGGGTAAGAGTCGGAGGGATGGCTGGATCGATGAGGAGGGAGATAATTGTCTCCAAGGCAAAAAAAAGCAAACATTAAGATTAAGGATAAACCAATTTCAAACAACAGCCCATTGGGTAAGAAATACCCTCTAAGGGAGCCCAGCGGGAAGGAGGCTAACGCTCGTCCTGGAGAAGTAAGAATGAGAACTATATCATCTAAGAGTAAATCTATGGTGGTTTCACTCCCGAGGAAGAAGGAGAAGATAGAAAAGGTAAAGGATGATAAACAAGACCGAGTGAAGGGCAGACTAAATAGCTCATCCGTAGGATACGTAAGCATCAATGACTCTTTACTGATTTTTCCTTATTTATATTGGTTGAAATTAGGAAACTTCATCATTAATTCATTATTAAATTGCTATGGTGGTTTCATGTTTGGTTTCGTTGTACAAGACAATTACATTGTTTCATATTGAGGTAGTGCCCAATGTTCATGATCATGTTAGTACATGTAATTACTTTTGGAGCAAGATAACTTCTAACGTTATCTTTCATGAAGTTGTGCTCATGTTAGTTTTCAGATTAACATGTTAGCTTTTCATAACCTTTATCCTTAATTTTTTGGATTTACATGGTAATGGGGACCTGGATATTTTTTCAGATTGTCTCCCATCATATCAGTAAAGCCATTGAAAGAGAAGATGAAATAGAGAAGCTATCTATTGATCAACAAATTCAGTTTTGAAGGAATACAACCAAATTAAATTGGAAATTGCTCCATGTCACAAAGCGTAGTAAGCGCCTTCAATGGGATACTTGCTGTAAGGAGATACATATGCTAAACAGAAAATTGGAGAAGTACGAAGGAATTGCTGACCTGGTTGATCCCGATGACTTGAAGAAAAATATGGAGGCTATTATGTACAAGAGGAAAAGTAGTGTTGATAGCACTGTCAAGGGTGATGATGTCGATTGCTTCAATTATGACGATGTGTGCAATATTGATAAGGAAGCCTCTCATATTGCGGAGGATGTAGCGCAATCAGAGCATGAGGTAGATAAAATTGACCAAGACGAAGATGAAGAGAAGGGAGGGGAAGATAAAGAGGAAGAGATAGAAGAGAGAGAGTAGGAGCAGAAAGAGGAAGATAAAGAGGAGAGCGAGAAAGAAGAAGATAGAGAGCAAAAGCTATTTGAGGAAGATAAAGAGCAGGAGAAGAAAGAGGAAGATACAGATGTAGATGAGAACAAGGAAGATAGAGAGGAGTACTTTGAAGAGGAAGATAGTGAGCAGGAGATGAAAGTAGATGAGAAAGAGGAAGAGATAGAGCAGGACATGATTAAGAAAGAGAAAGACGAAGATAAGAGAAGTGTAGAGAAAGTGGTGGAGATGAGAGTGGATGAGAAAGAGAAGGAAAAAGAGAATAGAAGTGTAGAGAAAGTGGTGGAGATGAGAGTGGATGAGAAAGAGAAGGAAGAAGAGAAGAGAAGTGCAGAGAAAGTGGTGGAGATAAGAGTGGAGGAGAAAGACTTGTTATAAGTTTATCAAAAGAAATCGAAGAAAGTTGTTTCCAAGGGGACAAGGGGACCAAGTACCAGAATCAGGACGCGTTCTCAGCTAGTCCGAACACCTTTCACTGAAGACAAGAAGAAGTCATCACATCCAGATATAATTATAATTTCACACCACGAGGAGGATGATAGGAAAAAAATCAGGTACTACTGCAAGCATGGTGAATGCACTTGAGATTTTCAAAAGAACAGGAAAATCAAGAAGAAGGAGGAGGCTCTGATGAAGTTGTTGAACGAGGGTATTCCTGTTGTTGATGATTTTAGCATATGCTTGGTTGATAGTGAAGGAACATTTGTTCACAACTTTAGAATATCCCACCATGTAGTGGCAAAGCTCACACTAGAGGAGAACAGATGAGTCTCAGAGTTTTGCAATCAGAAAGCTCATCAGTAAGTTTAATTCATGTGAACTAATGTTAATAGAATTATGTTAACTTATGGCCATTTATGTTAACATTTGCTAGCACATGTTATAGTTCACTGTTATACGTTAACGTTTCCAGTTTTATGTTAACTTATGCCCAAAAATGTTAATGTTTGTATCTTTCTGTCATATATCAGGTCATGTATTGTTGTTAATACGTCAAACAGTAGCATCGATTCTTTGGAGCTTCTCAATCTACTACGAGGAGTCCGTATTGATGACCATGCAAGTTTAATTGCCTCACTATATGCATTTCTGTCTTTTACAGGTGTTGTGCTGTAGCGCAATTTAATGTGTATCTTATGTATGGCATATTTACAGGTCATGGAAGCTTTGATCGATAGAATTAACACATGGCTAGATAGGCCAGAAATTGCTCCAATGAGCCATAATTATGGGGTTGTATCAGTCTTTTTCTGCGTAAGTTGACCATTTTCTGCTACTGAGCTTCTTTAGCAGTTGTTTACTCCTGGCATAACATTATCTTTCTTGGCAAAACAACACAGCCTTTATGCAAACACTCCTGATTTCCCACATATCTATACTACATTTATACAAAAGCATGTTGCTGCGAGGAAGAATATACTCCTTATCCCGCTTGTGCGTCAGGACCATTGGTATGTTGCTGAAGTCAGGTCGGATAAGGATGTTATCAAGCATTACAGCTCAGCTACCCACGATCCATGTCTCGAACCAGTGAATAAAGTAATTGGTTTCATGGATCATATGATGTCTAGTTTTGATCCCGATAATGTTTGGAGGAAGTTCAGATATGAAGCTGTCCCTTGCGAGCAACAGTCTGGAATGTTAGTATATCAGAAGATTACCTTTTTCACCACATCTAGCATCATATATCTAACAAAACTGTTATTTGTATCTCTGTGTTGCAGTTTTGATTGTGGGCTTTTCGTTCCCTTATACATGAAGGCTATAATCAATGAGGCTGATACGATTTAGGTAACTAATTCAGGAGACAATTCTGCCATCATCTGTGCCAGACTTACAGTCGAACTTCTCGTGGAAGGTTGGGAACAGAGACCTCAAGAGGAGATCGGAGCACAGGATGGGTGAAAATGTTATCATTATTTAGTAATTGAACAAATTAACTATGGGAACAAATGTAATCTTGTTTTTTTAACAATGCACCGAAAGTTAACCAGTTTGAGTAATTGAACAAGTTAACTATAGGAACAAATGTAGTATTGTATATGTTATTTTACAGCACAGGACGCTTGAAAGTGTTATCAAAATGTAGGAATTGAAAGTGGTTGGTGATGAGAACAAAACATTGTAATTGTATATTAATTGAACAGTCTTCAATGGACAAATGTTTGAAACTTTTTGTTAAGGTATTTCTGCTGCCAATGGCTAAATGACATGCAACTGTTGAAAGTTAACATGTTTCAGCATAGGTTAACATATGTTGCTGAAAGTTAACCAGTTTCAGCAGAAGTTACACAGTCTCAGCTAAAGTTAACCAGTTTCAGCAGAAGCTAACCAGTCTCAGCTAAAGTTAACCATACTCGACAAAAGTTAACACGATGCACCGAAATTTAGCCACTTTCAGCAAAAGTTTACAAGTCGATCTTCAATAAACTTTCAAAAAACAAGCTTTAATTTTCATACCACAGTGTAAATACTATGAACTGCACATGTTTCAGTTCAATTTTAACTTGTATATCACAATGTTTTAAGCAAATTAGAACCACACAAAAGCAACATAGAAAGAAGGAACAAGTTTTCTATTTTTCAACTTCACGATTCGATTGATTCAATGCTTTCTTCAACTGTTTTGTTTTGGCTGCTAACTCATCTTCAACAGGTAATTCATGGTGAACGACCATGTTCTCCTTCATTGCATTAGCATTGTGAGCCCAAGCAAAAAACTTGCATTGCCTATTTGGGAACTTTGCACATCCCCAGTAGTATCTATCTTTGTTGATCCTATTTTTGCACTGCTTGAGGGGGGTTGGAAGTTTGCAGAAACAACATACCTCTTCTAGTGCTTAAGAGTCCTCCTCAGTCTTCATCTCACAATCTCAAAATGAGTTTTCAAGGGATGGTAGGAACAAGAGATAAGGTTTTACCTAGGCTTTCCATAATAGTATATATTGCATATTGGAACAACTAACTAGCCGTTGGAATTATGTCTGTTGGAATAGTGTTTCAGCTAGCCATTGAACAGTAACCTAGATTTGAAAACGGGCCATCATTTAAACTCAAACTTTGGGGATAAAGGGTATCCACTTCAGCTAAAACTAGTAGTAGTACAGATATAGTTATATGTTAACATGTTCAAGTACAAAATTCAAAACATATTGCTGCCTTGCAGCAGATTACAACTGTTAGTCGATATACCATGTAACTTAAATACAACTTATATTTCTCTAGCGTCATTCCTGTTGTAAGAAGCATAACACACTAATCACCGATGGGCTGGTTGCAAGTTGCTCGGTTGTGCCCCTCAGCTTTACATCGACCACATCTGACTGGACGTTTCAAGATGGTTCTGTTGTTTATGCGTCTTGTTCTATTTCTTCCCCTCCTCTTCGTGGTAATTGGTGGCAAAATCTGGATTTCATCCCTGGGCACACTCTGCTTCTCATAATCTGGTATGGGATATAATATTTTATCGTAGCTCTTCTTAAACGCCTCTACGGACATGAACCAGTCATAATATTGATATACATCTCTTTTCATATAAATGATGACTGCACAAGCATGCACACAAGGAATACGAGTTACGTCCCAAGCACGGCAAGTGCATGTCCTCTTTGCCAAATCAACGTGAGTGGTTCTATGTGACTGCACTTCGAATATATTACCTCTAGATTGCTTAATCTCTAAAGTAGATCCCTTTTCCATATGTTTTCTAACAATCTCCTCAGCTTTAGGACAAAGATAGCTTGTCCATTTATCAGCCATTATGCGTCTGTTGTTCATGCGAGTCATAATTTGTCGGCGGATATGCTCCACCATTTGCAAGATATGAGACAATCGAGCATCACGTATCCAGCTGTTAAAGGATTCTGCAATATTAGAGGTTACATGACCATATCTGCAAACATCAACATAATAAAAAGTATGGTCAGCACTAAATATATAATAAGATTAACACGTAGCCATAAAACTTAATCTTTAGTAGGGAAAAAGGGAAAGTTAACATAACCACATGACAGTTAACATATATTGGTAAACGCTAACATATATCAGCGATAATTAACATATATTAGGGAATATTCACATACAAGCAAGATAGTTAACATATATCAGCGATAGTTAACCTACAGAAGGGAAAAGTCACTCATGATGATTGAGTGCAGTACCTAATGCCAGGGAAGAATGCATTTGCCCAATGCTCTGGAGAGTAGTTAATTGCAATCTCATATGCAGCTGAAGACATCTCATATATATCCTTCATGTAGTCGTTCCATTCCGCAACAGTGTATTTATAGCAAGCTGATTGGAGCAAATTCCCCAAAACTTGTGTGTCCTTTGCCTTCATCCCCGAAGCCTTTAGCTTTGATCTAAAATTTTCAACTAGGTGCAGAACACATCTTGAGTGAATTGCTTCAGAAAAATATTCTCTCACCGCTTCTCGGATCTCCTTGTCGGCATCAGAAATAACAACCAATTGATGTGGAGGATTGTATGGGTCTACCCTTTTATACAGTATGAGCCACAAACCTTGAAGGAACCATCTCCAATTATCAACATTCTCCTGTTCACATATGCAATATGCAAGTGGAAATATCTCTTGGTCTCCGTCATATGCTATGGTGCTCAGGAGCATGTCTTTGTATCTGTCTTTCAAAAAGGTCTCATCCAAAAATAATAGAGGTATACACCCATTTAAGAAACCAACGATGCAAGCAGCATAACATATAAACAGTCTTCTGAACCTTCTTTCATTCTGGTCAATGCAAATGTAGCTTCCTGGATTCGTTTCCTTCACCTTTTGCTCATACCTGTATCACAATGAGACCATATTTCAAATTCATATAATACAATGGAACATAAGGGTAATATATATTATCATAAAGGCTCACAATTTTTCATGAAACATAACAATCCACGGTGACAGCTGAAATATATATTAATGAAAATTAACATGAAGCATCCAAGGGAAATATATTGCACGATAAATTAACTACTAACATTGTCAGTGGAGCGGTTACGATCAAAATTTGTACATTTAAACAAATAACTATAAAATATACCATCTTAATTGATCGTAAGACTCATAACTATCACCGTACATAACCTCTTGTGCTCTTTCGTTGCCCCACCATATCTTACTGTATTCAAGTCTCAATCCATATCGAGTGAGGAAGTCCTTTTGCACATCTTTTGGACGGATTTCAGGTCGAACCTTTAAGACAGATCACAATTGGGCTGCTATGAATCTGCGAGATGTCCGTGATTGGCCTGACAAGTTAGTATGTTGTCTGCAACTGTGTTCATTCACAAACCTTTTGATTTTAATTCTTTTTTTATTTTTAACAGGAGATGCAAACAACATCCAAGGGCATCCATATGTCTCCTTATATCGACAAATAACTCGGATACATTTAGGTTCATTCTTTACAAATTCATAGTCAAACTTTTTTACTATAGAATAGTATTGCAAAGCTAGTCTCAAATCATTTACAGTTTCAAATTGTTGGCCCTTTTCAGTTAATGATGTGTGCCACCATTGAGGAATGCTCAAAATGTTATCGAGAATATCATCAGCTCTCGTTACAATCTCACCAGACGGGCAATTATTTGGGATTCTCTCTGAATTGGAAGCAGTTCCTCGAGGAGGAGGATGGCAATATTCTTTATCCAAAGAGGCATCACTGCTGCACAAATTAATCAACCAATGAGATATCATGTACACTATAATATAACATTGTCTTCTGATATTTTAAATTAACCATTTTCCATATAAATTAAAAAAGATCAGTGGAAATTAACAGACACAATGTATAGTTAACTCGTTATGGCAAAAGTTAACATGATCACACGAAAGTTAACATGTTCACGTGAAGGATAACATATCTCGTCAAAACTTAACATGAAAGATGAAGAGTTAACTATAACCATCAAAGATGACAACTATGTTTTTCGAACAGAACCTTAAAACCGTAAAACCTGACATGGTTGTTGGGGGTTGTTGACAGTTATGCAGACAATTATGAGATCAAATTGATAGGATTTAAAGCGCATAAGGGGTTTTGGAAAGATGAAGGGAAAAAACACTTAAATTGTTCCAACAGAACCTTAAAACCTGAAATGGTTGTGCTCACATCACACAATGTTATAAAGAGTTCATTACTTACTTACATTTCACTAATAACTCTCTGTTTTTTCTCAGAACTAGAACACTCTATATTAACAGCAGTATTAACAGCAGCTTGCATGTGAATCTCTGTACAACCAACATTTCGATTGTACTCCAACATGCACTTCAAGTCATCTTCATTATCAACTGAAAAACTTAGATTAGGATGCCTCTCAGATTTATATATCAAAGATAAAGCTTCTTTAGGTACATTCAGCCTTTCAGCCACATCAAATTTTAGTTCATAAAAGCTTGTTGTCGAGCATAGCTTCAAGAATATGACCTTCTCGCCTAAAGACACCATACAAATCAAGTCGTTGGCGGCCATTTTGGGATGGTTGAGAGTTATGGAGACAATTATGAGGATTAATTGAGGGGATTTAAAGCTCATAAGGGTTGTTGAAAGTTGAAGGAAAAAAACCCCCTAACTTCATAAATGGATAAATGGGAGAGTGAGAGTTAAAATTAGACAATTTATAACCCATGATGGAGAAGCGGAGCAGTAATGGATGGAGCCCCCCCCCCCCCCCCCCCGCTTTTCGTCGTCTACTCGCCTTAACTATGATGGGAGAGATCGGTGATCATTTAATGCCTGGTAGGGGTTTCCTGTGAGAGAGAAGAGGGCATTTACGTGATTTTTGTCAAAATACGCAGTGCGTACGTATACAGGAGGGCTAAAGGGGCTGGGCCACACAAAAACACCATTTTGGGGCTTAAGCCCAAGGGAATTAATTAGTGGGGCTGAGCCACTTCAAGGTCTCCATTTTGGGGCCTAGACACAATTTTCCCAAGTTATTATTATACACGAGGTTTGGAAAATACGACAAAAATATATATATATACTTCGAAGAAAATGATGCAAATGTGAGATAGAGAGAATGATAAACGAACTCAGATTTTAACAATAACAAGCACATAGCAAATTTAAAGTTGAGATACAGTATAGGGAATTAAATGCGTTACTATCATGCAAATTTGGAAATTCTATATGATTCTGTCATCGTTTATTCTCTTAATTAAGCTGGACAATCGCCAGGACCGCCAAAGTACAGCCTTTTTGTCATCTCGAAGTTCTTAAACATGGTAATCGTATAGCAAGCATCCTCGGTTGCGTCGAAGAAGAAATTTTCGTCGGTCGGATCGTAAGCCACGCCGTTCAACCCTATAGCCGTAAGCGACGCCGCCTTCATGTGGCCTTCGTCGGCAAAACGGCCGCTGCCCATGGGAGGGCTCACGTCGT
>NC_033803.1:69912320-69918757 GCF_001876935.1 Asparagus officinalis | reverse complement strand
GAACGACTCCGCCGTACTGAACATGGGTGGCTGAATCCTGCAACCCGGTGAAGAGAGACTTTGGCCAGTATCCCACCGGCAGGTCGTGATTAACTCCGTAATACAACCACCAATCACCCGTTTGCTGGTCCTTTAAATAAAAATGATCGAATCAAAATAAAGATGGTCGATGTTAGAAGCCAAAGGGAAACATTGCGCGCATGTATTACATCATGGTACTGTTTGGCTGTATGTTTTTACCAAGTAAAAGAATGGAAAGTATAAAAAAGTGGGTTTCATCACTTTCAATTGTTTGTTTGTAGTTGTGGAAATAGTGTAAAATGATTTCATACGTAAAGTGATTTCATAAAAAAAAGACATGATTTTAAGAAAGCTGACATTGAAGTCAGGAAAAAATAATAAAAAACAATTCCAATCAATATGATCATTTGAGTAGGGACCACTTTGTACACTTTCCAAACAAACAATTAAAATTACATTTGTAAACCAAACAAGCAACTTATGATTCTAATGGATTTAAAAACAAACAAAGAAAAGTATAAAAGTGAAATTGATGAGGTGGACAACAACAACCAAACAACCCCTATATATATTTTTCTTAACAACATCGTAAGGAAGTAAGATTATGAAATGTAAAAGCTATAAAAAAAAAGAAGTCATGTTTAGCAGGTACCAAAGCTTCTAATATGTAGTACGAGTCTTATAGACTAAATGATGAGAGTTAATAGAGGATGTATCAATGGTACCTTTGATATCTTTAGATTGAGGTAGTATTGTGTTCCATTGTATTTAGAAAATGGTCTAAGGTGACATCCCGGTGGGTAAGTTGCTGATCCGCTTAGGACGAATCCTTCGCATCTAAGATTAAAGCATCCCCTCGCTCCTCCCTCTGCCTAATTTTATCAAGACGAACATATTTGTCTCAAACACCATTTACCCATGATAATAATAATAATAATAATAATAATAATATATTTTAAAACGAAGGTTTAGATATCCTTACAGCCCAGTGCACGAAAAAGTGAGTGTCACTATCGCCGTACAAGTCTGGATAAACCTGCAGAATCATTCATTTGATTTTTTTTTTCCAACATTAAGTTATCTCGATGATTTTTTTTTTTAGAGTGAGAGGTCGTGCTACTCACGTGCCAGCCTGCTTGGATGACATTTTTACTACTCGGTGAGCCGTCCCCGCGGTTAATCATCTAGAGCGATGCCCTGCTCTCTTGGTTGTGAGCTACTTGGGGCAACTCGTGGACACTTATCGATACCTGTGCGCTGTGGTACGTGCCCCTATGCGTGCCGAGGATCGCCCACTAGAAAAATAGAGAGGGAACGTTATAAGGATTTTATTTTTTTCGCGAAATCAATCAATGACAAATAAAACAAATAGCTAGAAGCGAGAACATGTATGTGATGTCACTTTATTGTATAAATCAATTGTTGGATTAAATCTGATTAAATCTAATTATGGGCACATATGTAATAACAATGTGTGTTGCTATCTTTACAGTTGACCTACATAACGTGATTAATCAAGTAATTGGGTCAATGAGTATTTAAATATGTCATGGGCTAACTATGCAGATACCAGATTGTAATTCTAATTTAATGAGGGGCTAAATTATAAAACTGCAAGTCTATATATACGGGTTATGGTCCCTAATCTAAGGGTTAAAAAAGTTCTCATTCTCTTCACCCCCCATCTAGAGAGAAACTCAAGAGAGAGACCCTCTGGCTTAGAAGGTCAAAACCCTAATTCGGATCTGTGCCAATCCAGATGTATTCAGGTATGCTTCCGCGTTCTTGTGATTCTTCTCTTTGAATTAATCACGGTTAAATGTGCAACAAGTGGTATCAGCGTCACTATGATTAGTTCCTTGAGAATTAAGTTTAAGATTAAATTAGGGTTTGTTTGGATGTGTGCACGTTTGGTTTGTTGCACGCATGAAAAGTAGCAAATTTTCTTTGTTTTGCTTCCAATTTCTATCGATTTTTTGGCATGTTGCATGCATGAACAGTAAAGTTCATGTTTTTGGTTCGATTTTCTCTTTCGACTGATGAATCTGGATCAAACTCTTGATCCAGATTGTGAAAAAATCATCAATCTTTTGATTCAGGATCAAATCATTGATCAACTGTTTGCGTGCAACATAAAGAATCTTTTTGGCGTCGATTATTGGGCTCCTCGCCGGTGATGTTCTGCTGGTGGACCCAATATCAAAGGACGATAGCGGCAACGACATCAGTAAACCCTAGGGTTTTGAAATCCTAGAGTGCGGGAGCTTAAGCGGTGGTGATGGTTCAGAACGAAACCCTAAAGGGGATCGTGCAAAAGCCCAAGCAGCGGCAGTTAATTTTGAAACCTTAAGGGGTGAAGGAATTAGGGCTCAAAAATTACTTGAAATCAGGCAAGCCTCGTCGGCAACTCTGCAGGCGAGCTCGAAGATCATTAAGGCGTGCCTCGTTAGCAACGTCTGCAGATGAGGTTGATCTTCTTTTTCAGGCGAGCTCAAACCTCAATCAGACAAGCTCAAGCTCAATCAGGTGAGCTCAAGCCTTAATCATGCAAGCTCGAGCCTCGACTCAGGCGAGCTTGTTGGCATAACTTGCAGGCGAGCTTCTACGATTCAAGTGCAGGCGAGATCGACGCTCGATTCAGGCGAGCTTAGGGCTCGATTCAGGCGAGCTTCGGGCTCTGTTCAGGCGAGCTTTGAGCTCGATTTCAGGCAAGCTTTGTCTCGATCTTAATTCAGGCGAGCTCGAATTCAATTTTTGAAGGCGAGCTTGAGTTCTCTCGTCGACCAAAGGAAGGCTACGGGCGAGTTTTTGAGTTAGGGAAAAAATTCAAAGCCCACTAAAAGTTAATTTATTATTGGGTTGAGAAATACCAGGCCAAGCCCCTTTAAGCTAATAATTGGTTATGAGCCTGGAAATTAATTTGATTCAGATCGAAGCCCACTTAAGCAAAATTTTGGGCCTGAATTGAATTAATTTTTTTGGGCCCTGTTTTAATTAATTTGGGAATTATTTGAATTGCTCAAATAATCTATTATGTAGTAGGCCATTTATGCTGAATTAAAATAGGAAAATCATTTTTAATTACTCAAGTAAATTTTAGAATTTTAAATTTAATTTGAATTAAATTGTTTAATTTGAATTAAAGTTAGTAGTTAATCAATTATTTAATTCAAATAATATGACATTAAGGTATTAAAATTTGTCTCTCATTCTAAATTTTCTATGCTGATTAATTGTTCATGAGGGATGTTAGATAGTTATGTGTATGTTTTCGTTGAAATATTTAATCGGCCCAATGGAATGCTAATATTTATTTTGACTGCATACACATCTGTGATGATAAACATGTGACAATTATAATGTTTACATGTGAATAATGAATCAATCCAAAGATAGTTTCATTATTTGACATGAGTTATTGTCATTGTTTAATCATTGCAATAAGGTATCACTTGCAATTAATATTATTGTCCAAAGACTTGATATTAATATTGTACCAGATATCTTGGATGAGATTTGTTATTATTTGAATTTTATTGATTAATAATCATGGTTAATAATGTGAAAATCTTTTGTTTATTTCAGCTAATGCATCTGCTGCAACAATTTCTAGTAACATAAATTCAATTCCCATGCTTAATGGGCCGAATTTCAAGGTTTGGAAAGAAAACATTCTAATTATTCTTGGCTACATGAATAAATTCAATTCCCAAGCTTAATGGGACGAATTTCAAGGTTTGGAAAGAAAACATTCTAATCATTGCATTAAGGGCTGAACAACCTCACCCTCTTAATGGGATAACACTCCTGATGCAAAGAAGGAGTATGAAAAATGGAAGCGTTCAAATTACATGAGTCTAATAATCATAAAGTGCGGCGTTCGGGAAGCCTTTAGGGGCATAAAATCCGAAGGGATTATCAAAGCTAAAGATTTCATTGCCGAAATTGAGTAATGTTTTGCGAAAAATAATAATGTAGAAACAAGCACGCTTTTAGCTCCCTTGATTTCGATGAAGTATAAAGGCAAAGAAAATATTAGGGAGTACATTATGAAAATATCTCATATTGCTTCAAAACTTAAGGCACTTAAACTCAATCTTTGTGATGAGTTACTAGTGCATCTGGTTCTGTTGTCTCTTTCTACACAGTTTAATCAATTCAAGGTCAATTACAATAGCCAAAAGGAGAAATGAACTTTGAATGAGCTCATTTCATACTGTGTGCAAGAAGAAGACATGTTGAAGCAAGATAAGACTAAATGTGCTCATTTGGCTTATGCCTCTAAGGATAAGGGCAAGAAAAGAAAGAATGATAATAAAACTGCTAAGGGTCCAGTTTAGAAGAAACAATATAAGGATAATCATGATTGTTTCTTTTGTAACAAGTCTGGACACGTAAAGAATGATTGTACCAAATATCACGTCTGACATGCTAAGAAGGGTATGTTCCTTACTTTGGTCCGTTCTAAGGTTAATTTAGCTTTAGTACCAAGAAACACTTGGTGGTTAGACTCTGGTGCTACTACTCACATAAGTCTTTCTATGTAGGGTTGTCTGAGCTACCGAAAGCCAAGTGATGTTGAAAGATACATCTTTGTGGGCGATGGACAATCGGTAGACGTGGAAGAAATTAGGCACTTTAGGTTACTATTAGGAATTGGTTCATATTTGGATTTAAAAGACAAATTTTTAGTACCATCTTTTAGACAGAATTTGGTTTTTATTTCTGTTTTGAACAAATCAGGTTATTATTGTTCATTTAGAAACAATCAATTCAGTTTATCTTTAAATTTAAATGTTGTGGGAACTGGTTTTTTAAGTACTTATGACAACCTATATTTGCTTGATACAATTGCTTCTTATAATGAAATCTTACATGTGGAATCACGTGGTACTAAGCATAAATTAAATAAAAAAATTCAGTGATATTATGACATAAGCACTTGGGTCATATCTCAAAAGGTAGAGTTGAGCGTCATGTGTCTGATGGCATTTTGGATTCCCTTGATTTTTTAGATTTTAACTTATGTGTTGAATGTATCAAGGGAAAACAGCCCAAAGTTAAGAGATTAGGTGCCAACAGGTCTTCAGAAGTCTTAGAATTGATACATACAGATATTTGTGGGTCACTCCCTACGACATCTTGGAATGGTCAACAATATTTTATATCATTCATAGACGATTACTCACGTTATGGGTACCTATATTTCATTCATGAGAAATCCGAGTCCCTGAACGTGTTCAAAGCTTTTAACGCTGAAGTTGAGAATCAACTCAACAAAACAATTAAAACTATTAGATCTGATCGTGGTGGTGAGTACTATGATAGATATGATTTAAACATATTTTCTCCAATAATTTAAACACATCCATAAACCAGTCGAGTATTTTACTAATTCTGCTAGATCGAAAGCTAACCTCAAAGAGACAGGGTTTTTCGACTGGAGCGACGACGGGACGGCGAGGGGGGAGGCGACGACGGGCGAGGTTGAAGGAGAGGGAGGGTGACGACGGAACGACGAGGACGTTGTTTGCGATCTGAGGAGGGAGGCGACGATCTCGGATGAGAGAGAGAGAGAGGCGAGCACAATACGGTATGATTTGGGGATTTAGGGGCCAAATCTGGTTCCTTTTTAAAAAAAATTGAACCCGTCATCCTAGACGGAAAATTCCGTCTAGGATAAATTTCTTTCTAGGATGATCAGTCAATTTCAAAAAAAAAAAAAATCCGTCCACAATACTATTCTAGACGGAAATTTCCGTCTAGAATATTGTATTGCAGACGGAAATTCCTCGACGGAAATTTTCCATCTAGAATAGTTTATCCTAGACGGAAACTTTTCCGTCTAAGATATTCTGTCTAGGATACTTACTTTTCTACTAGTGTATGTAGGATCATCTAAAAATGAGCGTGTAAATTAAGTTTTTAACTTATTGGGGGAGTATAAATGAGCCATACTTGTGATTTCATATACAAAGTTGCTACGTATACATGAGGTTTTTTTTTATAATTATTACACACAAGGTTTGGAAAATACGACAAAAATATACTTACTTTTCGAAGAAAATGATGCAAATTAAATGTGAGATAGAGAATGATGAACGAACTCAGATTTTTAACAATAACAAGTACATATATAGGAAATTTAAAGTTGAGAGATACAGTACATAGGGAAGCAAATGCGTTATTAATTATCATCAATTTTGGAAATTTAAAGTTAAGCCGGACAATGGCCGGGACCACCAAAGTACAGCCTCCTTGTTATCTCGAAGCTCTTAAACACGGTGACCGTGTAGCAAGCATACTCGGTCGCGTCGAAGAAGAAGTTCCCGTCGGTCGGGTCGTAAGGCGCGCCGTTCAACGCTACATCCGTAAGCGACGCCGCCTTCATCTGGCCTTCGTCGGCGAAATGGCCG
>NC_033803.1:69893668-69912272 GCF_001876935.1 Asparagus officinalis | reverse complement strand
CGCAGCCCGGCGAAGAGGGACTTCGGCCAGTACCCCACAATCCGGTCGAAGTTATTCCCGTGATGCAGCCACCAATCACCCGTTTGCTCGTCCTTCAAACGAAAACGATCGGATCGGCGTCAGAAGTTGAGGAAAATTTTGCATGCTTGTTTTGATGGTGGGAAAATTTGTAAAATAGACCGTTTTTATAAAGTAATTAGCGAAATAGACCACTTTTAAAAGTAATTAATTAGCAAAATAGACCTCTTTTTGACAAAAGAGGTCGATTTTGAAAAAATGACTTCAGAAAACATACGGGACTACTAGTCCCGTATGTTTAAAGCTAACTAATCTAATGATTAGTGCACTAATCATTAGATTAGTTAGCTTTAAACATACGGGACTAGTAGTCCCGTATGTTTTCTGAAGTCATTTTTTCAAAATCGACCTCTTTTGTCAAAAAGAGGTCTATTTTGCTAATTACTCTCAAAAGTGGTCTATTTCGCTAATTACTTTATAAAAACGGTCTATTTTGCAAATTTTCCCTTTGGTACGTACCTTTGATATCCTCAGGCTGACGTAGTATTGTGTTCCGTTGTACGTAGAAAATGGCCTGAGGTGACCTCCCGGTGTGTAAATTGTCGATTCGTTTAGGACGAATCCTTTGCATCTGAGATTGAAGCACCCCCTCGCTCCGCCCTCTGCCTAATTTTATCAAGACAGATGTATGTATTAATTAGTCTCAAACACCCTTTAGCCGTGATGATGATGATAATAATATATTTTAAAAGTAAGGTTTAGATATCCTTACAGCCCAGTGCACGAAAAAGTGAGTGTCACTATCGCCGTACAATTCCGGATAAACCTGTTGATTTTTTTTCCAACGTTAAGTTATCTCGATGATTTTTTTTTTTTTAGAGTGAGAGGTCGTGCTACTCACGTGCCAGCCTGCTTGGATGACGTCTTTACTGCTCGGTGAGCCGTCCCCGCGGTTAACCACCCAGAGCGATGCCCTGCTCTCTTGATTACGAGGTACTTGGGGCAACTCGTGGATACTTATCGATACCTGCGCGCTGTGGTACGTGCCCCTATGCGTGCCGAGGATCGCCCACTAGAAAAATAACAAAATGAAAATTCAAAAAAAAAAAAAAAAATTTTGCTTTGATTAAAAATTGAGAAAAATTAGATGATTACTTACGAGCGCCTCTTTGTTTGCAGCGACATCCAAGTGATCGACAGTCGTTTTATTCCGTGCTAATTCATGATTAATTCTATGGATTTTGCTCCTCTCCTTTTCCTTATCATCATGACCGCTGGTTTCGGAGTCCAGAGCATATTCCATAGTTTCTTCTTGCGAAGCGGCCTCGTACAAAATCGATCCATTCTGCATAATAGACATCAAATCAAAATGATCAAGATTAAACTCGAGCATAGAAGTTTAATATGAACTGCTATGAGCATCATGAGGGACTAAGATAATTAGATAAATATTAAGATCCTCATTAGGATATAGATCTAATAAACTATTTTAGAGCTAACCAAGAAACTTGCCTTAAAAAAGTATACATCGTTTAGTTTATGTGCATGTGGAACATACTTCACAAATGCACATATATATCATAACATCAGCATAAAAAAATATTAGATAAAAGTTTATACAAAAATGAATTAATGATAACTCCGAAGACATATCACATGTAATTTCATTCACAGTACCTTCATGGAGCCATCAACCATTTGCAATCTTCTTCCTTGGACTCCATTCTCAAAGTAAATGCCTAGAAATAGAAACCAAAAGAAGATAGATGGCATTTGTACACAAATTAAGAAGCAATGGGTGAAAAAGCCTGAATATATAGATCATGTTCCATAATATTTATGGAAAATATGCAAAGTTTTAGATAAGGTTTAATGTATTGCGGATGTATAGTAAGAAAGACTTTATGCTATTAAATTATAGAAAAATAATATTAAATTTAAAAATAGAAAAATTCAATACGCTTTTTATAGTCTTTATAACAATAAAGGTAGGTTGATTATTTCTTACAGGAACCATGATATAGAAAGTGAATCATCCACATGCATGCAATTTCTCTTAAATAATTGTTCACGCCTATTTGGTTATTGCCAGTTTTGGCCAATGATAATTCATGAATATCATCTTTCTTTTTAGCAACTTTGCTATTCATGAATATTATCCCTTCCTTTCTTAGTATTATGATGATTCGTGAATATTATATTTACTTTTGGTGAATGTTTTGATTCATGGTGATCTTGAGATTTATGAATATTCTCTCTTATTTTGATAATATTGTGATATGCTTATATCCCTCCTTTTGGTTACATTATTATCATGCATTCCATCTTACCTTTTGGTATTGCTATGATTGATGAAAATTATGAACACTCAATGTTAATATTCCAATAATGGTCCACTGAGTTTTTATAGGAAGGAAATATCAAATGGATATACGTATATAATGTAATGATATGGTAAGAAGGTGAGATGAAACCTTATATTGAGATGAGCTAATCTGACCACCAAATTCATAATTCGTATCACACATCTTGTTCAAAACATCATCAAATACATAAGGTTTCATCTCACACTACTGGAAAAAGACTTTTTGGCGACGAACAATTCCGTCGCCAAAAGTTGGATTTCCGTCGCTAAAACTTATAGCGACGGAAAAAAAAAGAATTTCGTCGCTAAAAGTCTGTGACTACATTAGGAGTACCTAATTATACTTTTAGCGACGGAATTTCCTTCGCTAAAGCTTAGCGATGGTAATTCCGTCGTTATATTTTTTTGAAAAAAAAAGTAAACGACATATGCGGACGGTCTATTGGCGACGGAAGTTATAACGGCGGAAATTGTATCGTTTTATCCGTCGCTAAAGGCATCTTTAGCGACGGATATACCGTCGCTAAAATTAACAACAGGATTTTTTTTGTGTCCGTTTTCCGTCGCTAAAGGTATCTTTAGCTACGGATATTCCGTCGCCAAAAGTGACCAATTATTTTTAAAAATATTTAAAAAATTAAAAATCCCTGTACAATAGCATAATAAATTTAAAACCCTGTTTACACAATATGGCTACAGTAATTCCACGCATATAACACATATTTCAATGAAAACAAATAAAATATCCCTGTTTATACAACACATCCATTATTTTGAAAGTTAAATTATACAATAAATTGAAACTACCCTAGAGGATGGTGAATAGGGTTATTGCTAATCTTATTAGATATTAATACCGATTAAAACTTATTTGATTAATTAATTCTTGCAAAGAAAATATGAGTGAGTTATGAGCAAGAATATAAATTACAAGCACAAAAATAAATGTACACAAAGCAAATTCAAACACAAGATATGTTCACGGAGTTCGGTCCCCACGACCTACGTCTCCGCTCCTCATCTCGAGGAGATCTTCACTATCTCGACACACCCGGTTTGAAAGTCGGAACTTCTCTACACACTCGGTTTTTTAGCTCACCGAAAACTCTACAAGTCTCTCACAATGTACATACACAAACTACAATCTCAAATGTTGGTCCTCACGTATCGCCTCCCTCAAGTGCTTACCGACGTCACTCCTCTTGGTATCAACTACGTCCTCACCACACACTCCTCTTTGTGTAAATGTGTATTACAAGGTGAACTCTCACAATAAGGCTCAAATACAAGATTTTATTCTCTACAATAGGTGAGAACACAATTTAAGCTCACTCTCAAGGTTACACTCACCATAACCCCAAATTATATAATATGTGAAAATAGTTAAGTTCAATGGTTGTGTGTGCAAATAATGAGAAAATCAAATATAAACTCAATTAAATCTAGCAAATATAAATATAACAATTAAAGCATAAACAAGCTAGAGATATGGGTTTAGAAACACTTCTTTAATCACAATAGAGAGGGATAGGAAGATTGAAAACCTAAACTAAAATTGATCTCCTCTTCTTATAAAACAATCTTCACAAAACTAATTTTGTAAAAAAACACTTAAAACAAACTAAAACTTTTTTAAACTTGATTTAAAACTTTTCTTCTTAGTTCAGAAGTGAAATAGAATGGGGTATATATAGGATGAAGAAATAAAGCTCAAAACCCAAGTGAAACCCTGCAAAAAGACAAACAAACGGAAACTAGAAAAATAGCCATTACAAGCCATCAGTCGACTGACGGGTTTTATCAGTCGACTGATGAGCTGACCGTTGTAGGCAATCGGCAGCTTATCAGTCAACTGATGACCTTTATCAGTCGACTGATTGATGATCATCAGTCAACCAAAACATAACAGAAACTTTTGAAGATTGCAGGCATATTTTTCAGTCGACTGATCAGTCGACTGATGTCATCAGTCGACTGATCAGTCGACTGATGTCATCAGTCGACTGATCAGTCGACTGATGTCATCAGTCGACTGATAACAGGTTACCAGCCTGAATTAAATAGTAAAAACAAAATTCAAACCTCTTTTAAAAAATATCAAATAAATTCAAAAAAATATAAAACTTTGGGAAATGATTGTAAACATGATAATGAACATGTTACAAAAAAATCAATTTACATTTTCCATTTGTAAAATCTCATTATTTTGCAAAATCACATAAGTATGAATATGTTGAAAACTTGATTTTTGCCAAAATGACTTAAACAAAATTTTGAAACACTTTAGAATGGATTTATAGACTTATACAAGATATGAAAATAGTGTAAGTAAGTCTTCAATCCATAAACATTATATTTTACAAATTCAATAGAATATGAAGCATATAAATATGAAAATGAAGATATATATTTCTTCATATCTATATAGCCAAACCAAAACAACTTATGCACATAGAAAACAAATAAGTATTATATATGTATTTGTTTTGCAAAAAATTTTGTGGATAAAACACATAAACCATTAAATTGTGTGTGTATAATATTGAGCTTAAGATATTAACACACAAAGTATAAACCCTAAACTAATTTACCCAAGATCGATAGATCTTTAATATGCTTGACTTGGTTGTGGATGAAGCTTGATCTTGAATATGACTTGATGTGCAATGGTTTCATTCCACTATTCCGCCAACCTCCATTTGATGTGATCGTGTAGGTTCAATCCATCAATTTTCCAACGTATTATTTGTCTAGAATACCTAATAAGAAAACATAAACACTAGACAAACAATATTAGAAATTGTTTGTAATTATCAAAAAAAGATCAAGAGATGTAGGCTCATAACATGAGACCTAACATAAAATCACTCCTCACCATCAACCTCATCACTACCCCCGGCTTCACCATGACTACCCCCGGCTCCACCTTGTCCAGAAGTCCCGGCCTACAAATATAATTGAAACGTTAACAAGAGTTATAGAATAAAAAGATTCAAAAGAGCTTCCTGGTAAATGATTAAATCTAGTATTTTCTATTATCCATCAGTTAAGTTCGGCAAATTAACTAACTAAAAGAGCATTTTGGTTGTTTACCATAAATTTGAGGCCAATATATGTCATGTAGGAGAAAGTGACTTACTCAATATACGTCATGCAAATTAACTATCTTCTCATAAGGTAATTATCGATTTCTTAAAAGTAACATTTACTAAACCAATTTCTTCAACAAAACTCATCAACTTTATTTTTCAACTATTATTTTGATAATTTCTCATGAGACTTATAAGGAAATACATTACCTTAATTTTGATAATACATCACCAAAAAACTGAATTCTCCCACCACACACACACGCACACACAATTCTCTCACCACGCACGCACCCTAACCCCAACCACAATTCTCTCACCATGCACGCACGCACACACTCACTCACTATCACAAAAAACATTATAAGTATATATTTTTGGCTTTTGTGTTAGGGTTAGGGTCAGGGTGTGTGTGTGTAACAGTTTGTATCAGTAAATTCATAACTAAGCAATAATTATATATTTAATTTTTAATTAAAAAAAGTATAGTATATATCTTACATGATCCGCCATAAACCGTCTCCTATATGCCTTCTGAGCCTCTTGAGGCATAGTCAACATGAATTGTGTGAACTCCAATTCTCTTTGCTCCCGGCGCCTCCGTTCTTTCTCCGCAATCCGCTGATATGTTGTTTGCTGCGACTGCCAATCTTCAATCATTTTCAACCGCTGCTCCATCGAGTCTTGAAATGAACTGCTTCCTGGTGTTCCTAGTGGTGCTGCAGACTCATAGGTGTTGCTAGACTCTTGCGGCCTCTGCTCGGATCCTCTCCGTCGGTATCTATTCTTCATACTCGGTCCAACGACTATCTCGATGATGGAGTCCTCCTCTTCTCTACTTAGCTGGGCCGAAGTGCTAGAACCGACTTGAGACTAAGACAATTGCTCTTGTACCTTGGCATATAATTTTTCCTGCGATATATCAAAACAACACAGGCAAGTTGACTTATTAATGATGCATTGTTATAAAATTGAATATACAAATGAACTGCTACTTACAGTCAGATCCTGGTTCTTCACTTTCTTCTCTTCATCGGCATAATTCGGGCTCCAGGAAGTCAGAATACGATCCACAAAATGTCAGAGGTCTCCCCTTCCCTATTTTATTCAAACATATCATTAACCTATAATACATAAATTGTACTCAAATTGATGGTTTAAAAGCTAATATATTATACACCTCAAGCTCTAATTAATGATAATGCTGGCTGAAGGACCTGGAGCCCCCATGATGCTCGTAATTACGGGGTGCGTTGTGGTTCCTCCTTGCTATATCAGCTTGAGACTGCAAAACAATGTCAAATTGAAACAATATAGAAATTCAAATAATAAATGAAAATATGTACTTCAATAATACCTGAATTTCGACCATTGCCCCTGCTACTACATCATTAGAAGACTCCTTATCTTTCTTCCTAAGCTGATAGTTCACAAGTACAATGATGACCTCACTATACGAAAGAGATGCTTTCCTATTAATAAGAGTAAGAATGAATGTCTCATATTCCTCGTCAGGCAAGGAACTCAACAATAATAACGCCTTGTCTCATCTTCAATCATAACATCTACGTTCGCCAAATCCACAAGAAGCTTCGTGTAGTGGTTCATGTGATCACCAATAGAGATTTTCTTCTTCAATTGGAAGCGGTAAAGCATCCTCTTCAAATGTAAGTGATTCTCAACAATTTTTGTTAAATACTTTTTGTTGATGCTCGTAAACAAACAGTCGATGGGGGTTTCCCGCAGTCGGATGCAGTTTCGATCCAGGTGATGATGGGGAAGAAGGAGAAGATGAATGTTAGGGCCGACTCCTCCTCCGACTTTATGCCCGATTCTGAGCACGCGGGGTGGGCTGATAGTCTGCACATGTAAGAATCGTAGGAATACGGGGTTAGTTTCCCCCGTGGTACCGCCGACGGTCAAGTCAGTTGATAAACTTAGGGAGGGTTTGTTGAGAGCCACATGGGCCATTAAGGTCCTTGCAGGGGGTTTTCCTCTTGGAAATATTAAAAATACAAAAGAGGGAGTAAAGCTAAGGTGCAAGAAGAAGTTGCCAGCACCTTTCCTTACCTTCCTTACCTCCTTTTATAGCCCACTTGCCTCTGGGAGTTTGACTCTTGGCTTTTGTTAACTATGCACAGGAGGAGGTTTGAGAGATGAACAAGCAGGCTGCTGAGTCATCTTTCTCCCTCCATGTGTCGGCAAGCGACTGAAAGGGAAGTCACTCAGTGTCAGGGGATCAATGTCTTCTCAGGGCTCTGGGTTTGTTAGAAGAGGCAGGGTGTAGGATAGGTCGACTACGTGGCCGCCCTTCTCCCTCTAGGCGGCGGCTGGGAATTGGAGGTGAAGTCATTCGTGTATAGAGAGGCATCATGTTAATTCTCTGGGAAATGACTTGTAAGCCGAATATGTGGCTAGTGCATGAGGGTTGTCAGAATGGAGATCTTGATGGGACTAATCAGTACTGTTGTGTTGATTGATATCTGAAATGATCTTGGTTAGCTCTTATCTCTTTGGCCGAGACGTGTTAATCCGTGAGCCGTCATTATGGTTTGGCGACCCGACAGTCGAGTCGTCTACTCAAGGAGTCGCCTTAATTGTGAGGGGTCGACTGATCCCGTTCTTCGAGTCGGTGATGATGACATGTCGATCGGATTATGGCTTGTTTGCTCGTCTAGTTGAGGGATTTGGCTCTGACTGGGCTTTTGAGCTTTTGGGTTGATTTGGACCATGGCTTTTTGGGCCTTTGTAGTCAATTTATCAACGTTCTCATCTCTAGATGGTAAATTACCATAACACTTTCTCTCTAGGATCTCCTAAATCTTCTTTGTCAAAATCTCATTGATCATATCATATTTCAGATCTTGAGTTAGACAAGACCTAATCACACCACATGTCATTTGATTTATCTTCTTCCAGACATTCTCTTCAATGTCGGCCGATTTCCTGTCCAACTCTAAAGTGTCCTCCAAATTTTGCGCGTTGAGTGCATCCAAGACTTCAGATTTCCATAGACCAAAATTGTTAGTGCCATTAAACTTCTCCACGTTTATCTTCATAGAGTGAATATTCAAATTTTGGACGTTCTTCACGCCAGAAGAACCACCGTCAACTCCTTCTTTCTTGGCCATCTTTATCAAAGCACCAACAAACCAATACAGAACAAACAAAAAAATAGATCAAAACTTAAAAAGAGAGATTTTTTATCTCCAATTGAAACTCTAACAAGAGCCTCCGAAATATCTCATCCCCACACAACAGTAGACAAGATCCACAATAGTAAAAAACTCACATTTATCACTAACCGAAGACCTAAACGAACTTCCAAAGCGATCTACTCCTCCAACTAACTCAAGTGTAGCCCAAGCTCTGATACCACTTGTTGTGTGTGGCGGCCAAACGTAGGGGTGCCGAGAACAAACACAAACACCGAGAGAGAAAGCCACATGCAATTGTTTTCGCCAAAAGTTGGTTTTGCTGTGGAATTCATTATATCCTCGTTCGATTACAACAAATTCAAAGAAACAGTCTTTTTATAAGACCTCTTTTACACAACAAAGAGAAAATTACAACTCTTGAGAAAATAACACAGAAGTTGTTTATCGAATCCTATTTTGTGGGACTTTGCCTGTGCCGGGAGCGCTTTGACTCGTAGACCGCCGAATCACAGATCGTGAAGAGGGCTTAATGATTCTTCCTTCGTTTATCGAAGTGAGAATTTAAAACGAAGATCTTATCAAAGTAAGATAGTCGTTCTTCTTAAGATCAAGTCAAAGCTCGAATCTCAAGGGAATCCAAAAACAATAGTGTCTGCTCTCTCTCTGCTCTAAATTGCTCAATAATGTGCTCTCTCCTCAGCCCCCCTCAAAAAATCGATCTCAGGGGGGTATTTATAGCCCCTGAATAAATAACCATTTTCGAGACAGTATTTGTTATCTCGGCGGCCGAGATAGTAAAGACTGTCTTGGGTTCCGAGACAGTAAACACTGTCTCGGGTTTCGAGATAGTAAATATTGTCTCGGAAATCTTCAACCGCCCGACAGTTTTCTTGTAACTGTCTTCCCACATTTTAAAACTCCGTTATCTTGGCAGTTATCAACGTGATTCTCACCCACGCACGTTCCTGAACAGTTGGTGGCCACGTGTCGGCGGTTATAAAACAGTTCTGAACCTTTGAAAGCTGTCTCGCGTGCGAGACAGTGAACACTATCTCGCGTATGAGACAGTAAAAACGGTATCGCATGCGAGACAGTAAACACTGTCTCGCATGGAGAGACAGTAAAGATTGTCTCGCGTGCGAGACAGTCTATACTTGTGTCCTTTTTTTTTATTTTTGGATGACCTCCTTTTGAGCTGTGTTTGGATATCTTTCAGTATTTTTTAATGCCTACAGATACCCCCTCCAAAGTGTACCAGACTTATTCTTTTATAGAGGAGTCTGGGACACTTTGGAGAAGACAAGCGTGACTCGCAGTCCCTTCAATACTTGGTTGAGTGGGTCGTGGAGAGGGGCTCGTAAATGGCTTCAAATCTTGATCTCTTCATCCTTTGGTCTATTCAGTGCTTTGTAGAATAGACAAAATTCTTCTGGTACTACGTTTATCGGTTGACCGTTGTCGAGATCTTGAATCGAAGCTAGAATTTGTACTTGTGAATTCAGCTCTTGTCATCAAATTGATACTTATACACCCATTGAGAGTTCGTCAAGTTATTCTTAAGAATATTCAGAGTAATATTCTCCAGAAACTTCCTGTTGAGGGTAGGGAAACAGTTTAGACTCGTGTACCTATTGGAGTATCCTGATCTCTTTTTTTGTTGGTAGAGATGAACCAGAAATCGGAGAGGAAGAATTTTATATTCTATCTCCTGGTCTCTTGTTTGTTGGTAGAGATGAACCCAAAATTGGAAAGGAAGAATTTTATATTCTATCTCCTTGTCTCTTTTTTGTTGGTAGAGATAAACCCAGAAATCGGAGAGGAAGAATTTTATATTCTATCCCCTTGTCTCTTTTTTGTTGGTAGAGATAAACCCAGAAATCGGAGAGGAAGAATTTTATATTCTATCTCCTGGTGCAAAAGAAACTCGAAGTGGAATTTTCACTTAGAGAATCTGGATTGGTTTGAATAATCCTGACTGTCATAAGGTTTGATTATTCAATTCAAAAGTAGACCTCTCGTTCGTGAAATGAATCGAAAGGGGATTTTGTTTGCGGTCCTAACTGTAGTAAGGTTTGACCAAGTGGGAGTTTTGAGATGATCCTAACTGTAGGAATGTTTGATCGTTCAATTTGTGGACCTCTCGTTCATTGAAGAAATCGAGAGGGGATTTTGGTTTTGGTCCTAACTGTTTAAAGGTTTGACCAAATAGGAATTTGAGACGATCCTAACTGTTTAAAGGTTTGATCGTTCAATTTGTGGGCCGCTCGTTCATGAAAGAAATCGAGAGGGGATTTTGGCTTTGGTCCTAACTGTTTAAAGGTTTGACTAAATAGGGACTTGAGACGATCCTAACTGTTTAAAGGTTTGATCGTTCAATTTGTGGACCTCTCGTTCATGGAAGGAATCGAGAGGGGATTTTGGCTTTGGTCCTAACTGTTTAAAGGTTTGACCATGTAGGAATTTGAGACGATCCTAACTGTTTAAAGGTTTGATCATTCAATTTGTGGGCCGCTCGTTCATGAAAGAAACCGAGAGGGGATTTTGGCTTTGGTCCTAACTGTTTAAAGGTTTGACCAAATGGGGACTTGAGACGATCCTAACTGTTTAAAGGTTTCTATCTCCTGGTCTCTTGTTTGTTGGTAGAGATGAACCCGATGATGGAGAGGAAGAATTTTATATTCTATCTCCTGGTGCAAAGGAAGAATCTGGACTGGTTTGAATAATCCTAACAACTGTTTAAAGGTTTGATCGTTCAATTTGTGGACCTCTCGTTCATGGAAGGAATCGAAAGGGGATTTTGGCTTTGGTCCTAACTATTTAAAGGTTTGACCATGTAGGAATTTGAGACGATCCTAACTGTTTAAAGGTTTGATCGTTCAATTTGTGGGTCGCTCGTTCATAAAAGAAATCGAGAGGGGATTTTGGCTTTGGTCCTAACTGTTTAAAGGTTTGACCAAATGGGGACTTGAGACGATCCTAACTGTTTAAAGGTTTGATCGTTCAATTTGTGGACCTCTCGTTCATGGAAGGAATCGAGAGGGGATTTTGGCTTTGGTCCTAACTGTTTAAAGGTTTGACCATGTAGGAGTTTGATACGATCCTAACTGTTTAAAGGTTTGATCGTTCAATTTGTGGACCTCTCGTTCATGGAAGGAATCGAGAGGAGATTTTGGTTTTGGTCCTAACTGTTTAAAGGTTTGACCAAGTGGGAACTTTGTGAGGGAAGATTGATCCAACGAAGTGATCGAACCTCATCTCAGCAAAAGAGTACTCGGAAATCACCGTGGGGATGTAGTGTTTAATACTTTGTTTGTAATGATCGGGTTATTCCTGAGAAAATTACATATAGCATTCTTTCGGGAATTTTCGTTACATGAACCATCCAGCCCCAGCTTTTCTTGCGAAATTGGGTTTATCATTATGTTTAGCTGTATGATCGGGTTATCCTTAAAAGTACCATGCATGGCATTCTCCAGGAACTTCCCGTGAAAGAAAGGAAACAGTTTAGACTCATATACCTGTTGGAGTATCGAGGAGTAGTTTATACTTGTATACTCTTTGGAGTGAGGGAAAACAGTTTATACTCGTGCACCCAATGGAGTTAGAGTCGTCTTTACTTGGCTTGTTTCGCCGTTATAACGCCGAAGTCAATTAAGGCTTGGATTTTATTTTTGAGTCCGAAGAAAATCTTGGTGGGATGAAGAACCCTTCTGTGGTACGCACAGTAGTTTGGATCCGTAATTCTCTTAGCTCCCTCCTGATCTTTAATAGGCGGTAGCTCGATCTTGTCGTTGGTAAGGAGGTATTTCAAGATGGCTGGAGCTTCATCATCTTCGAAAGAATACTCCTTTTGGAACTTCGGATCGAGAGTCGCGTTCACAGTGATTGCAGATGTCGTCGGTTGGCTTCTCTCAGCTTTCTTTCTTTTAAGAAAGTGCTCAGCTTGCTCACCGCGTATTTTTAAATCTTTCCAAGTTTTGGATGGCACGACCCCCAGGGCTTCTAGGACATCGATGGAGAGATTATTATGGTATGTTTGCAGGATGAACTCCTCTGTAACAGGATCTCTGCAATTCATTGCTTTGTTACGGAAGCGCTTGACAAAATTGTCGACTGACTCTCTGTCTTTTTGCTTTTCATCCAAAAGGGTTTCGATTGACACATCAGTGTCATCATCGAAGAAACTGCTGAGGAACAAACTCTCCATGTCATCTCAGCAATTGATGCTCCCTGGCTTGAGACGTCGATACCAATCGAAGGCGGGTCCACGAAGGGTGCTAACGAATGACCGGACCATTAAAGCATCGTTTCCAGAGATCATGCCCAAATGAGACTTGAAATAAATCAAATGCTGAATAGGCGAGCTCTTCCCCTCAAACGGTGTGAAGTTAATCAGATTGAACTTTGCAGGATACGGTATTGAATCTCATTCTCTTGGATAGGGACATGGAATACCCGTCTTCTTCACTTCTTGAGCCGTCATCAAAGCGTTGACTTTGTTTTCGAGCTCTTTCATTTTCCCGTCATCGTCTATGTCTTCATTCGAAGGACGTTGAGGAGAATGAGTTAGACCACCCCCTGTAAGAGGTGCCATTGAACCACCCCCAATCTCGTTATTGGGAGGGTCCGTTAGACTACCCCCAGCGTTATTGCTATTGGGAGGTGTATCAGCCATAATGACTTCATCCACTTCTGGATCACTGTCATCTATAACATTCTGAATATGGTGGCTGGATTCAGGAGGTTGAGACCGTTGATCTGGTAATTCTCTCATTTGTTGGATAGCTAACTTCATCTCTGTCTTTATCTCAGCTCTAATTTTTTCACGTTGCTTGGCTAGAGCTTCTTGAAACATTTGAGCAAACTGATCAGAAGTGATTGTGAACACTTCTTTGGTTTGTCCCGTGCTAGACATTGTATCATCAGAAGCGATCGCAGAACAAGTGTCCGAGAGTTCATCCTCCGAGGACATTTCTTCATGCATTCTCTTGTAATCTCTACGTCTGATAGCTCCTAACTGGAGTCGAGACATACGTTAGGCAATTCTTGAATTGACTTTTCCTCCTGGGGAAAAGTCGGGGTTTGATTCATTTGAACGCCGCTTAGATTTTCCTTTATCAGCCATGTTGATGGTGACTTCAGGGAATTCATCCTCTTGAACAGCAGGCTTCTTACGGAAATGTCTCGGCTTGGGCTTTGATATTTTGGTAAAAAAGCCTCTGGAACACTGAGACTCTTTGCGGGATGGCTTCTCGTTTGGAGTAGTCATATTCCGACAATACTGCTCTAATGAGTCGTGCACAGGAACAATGAGAGCTTATTTCTCGAATAATTTTCTTTCAAAATTTATTCACACCCCCAACTTGATAATACGATTCATCAGTATGATTGCCAAAAAATCGTATCGTCTGTTGGCATGACCTCCCAGGTATGACGATGTCTTTTGGTGAACGCGTCTTCTTATGGGGGTGTAAAACCTTGTTGGCATTCTCAGGACAATTTATTACTGTCTTTGAGCGATCCAAGGTTATGTCGGGAGTCACACGTTTAGAACCACCCCCTTGCGGGTATGGAGTCTTAACGGGCCCCGAATGCTGATTTTGCATAACTCCAGACTTCGGAATCCAGACTTTGTAGAATTTTGGTGGTTCTTTGGCCACCGTTTTCTTGTTTCTTTCTCGTCTTTGTTGTAAGAGAGCACGGGCATAAGCAGCGTTTGCACGACGCTTTTGTATACGTTCTTTGAGGGTTGAGCGAGCCCTCTTGACAAAAGTCCATTCATCTATCGTTAGTTTAGCAGAGATATGAATGATTGGTTGTTGAGACAACTAAACCACTCGGTACCTCCTCGACTCTAGGTCCGCGTGATAACAAACCCTGTCGGTTTGTTCCAAGGCATTAGCTATTTGGCGAGCGCGGCGCTGACGTTGTCTCTGACGAGCTCTCTTCGTCAGTGCCGGTGGGCTTTGATTCGATGACTCTTTAACTAGATAAGAGTCATCGCGAGCAAAATGTTGCGAGTAGAATCCTCAGCAACAATCAAGCGAGAGTCTTCATTTTGTGCTTTCTTTGGCATGTAAGTCTTCTTTAATGGTGAGATCCTCTTGTACTTGCGAGACAATGAAGATCTTGAAGAGGATGATGAGAGATATTCCTCAAACTTGGTTTGGTCGAATTCGTATTCGACCATGGATTCAACTAGAATCTTGATCGGCTGCGACACGACGGTCTCGGTAGCGAGACCGTTGGCTCCCACTGTGGTCGCCAGTTTGTTTTCGCCAAAAGTTGGTTTTGCTGTGGAATTCATTATATCCTCATTCGATTATAACAAATTTAAAGAAACAGTCTTTTTATAAGACCTCTTTTACACAACAAAGAGAAAATTACAACTCTTGAGAAAATAACACAGAAGTCGTTTATCGAATCCTATTTTGTGGGACTTTGCCTGTGCCGGGAGCGCTTTGACTCGTGGACCGCCGAATCACAGATCGTGAAGGGGGCTTAATGATTTTTCCTTCGTTTATCGAAGTGAGAATTTAAAAACGAAGATCTTATCAAAGTAAGATAGTCGTTCTTCTTAAGATCAAGTCAAAGCTCGAATCTCAAGGGAATCCAAGAACAATAGTGTCTGCTCTCTCTGCTCTAAATTGCTCAATAATGTGCTCTCTCCTTAGCCCCCCTCAAAAAATCGATCTCAGGGGGGTATTTATAGCCCCTGAACAAATAACCATTTCCGAGACAGTATTTACTGTCTCGGGGCGGGACAGAGTAAAGACTGTCTCTCCCCGCGAGACAGTAAATACTGTCTCGTGAACAGTAACCTCCGAGACAGTAAATACTGTCTCGGGTTCCGAGACAGTAAATACTGTCTCGAAAATCTTCAACCGCCCGACAGTTTTCTTGTAACTGCCTTCCCACGTTTTAAAACTCCGTTATCTTGGCAGTTATCAACGTGATTCTCGCCCACGACGTTTCCCACATTCCTGAACAGTTGGTGGCCACGTGTCGGCAGTTATAAAACAGTTCTGAACCTTTAAAAGCTGTCTCGCGTGCGAGACAGTGAACACTATCTCGCGTGCGAGACAGTAAAAACTGTCTCGCATGCGAGACAGTAAACACTGTCTCGCATAGCGAGACAGTAAAGACTCTTTACTGTATCGCGTGCGAGACAGTCTATACTTGTGTCCTTTTTTTTTGATTTTTGGATGACCTCCTTTTGAGCTGTGTTTGAATATCTTTCAGCATTTTTTAACGCCTACATCAATCTAAATAACAACACAAAAACAAACTAACGAATTTTACATGGTTCGGCAAGTTGCCTCCGTCCACGGGGCAAGAAGGGGATGGATTTTTACTAATAGAGAAGAAGCGTACAAACTGAGATTACAAAATCACACAAAACTCACCAATTAATCTCATCAACAAAGCTCTAAGTCTCTCAAACAAAACTCTAACCAATAGCTCTAGAAAACTCTCTTTTCTGTACTCCAAATATCCCCAATTCACAGCTCTGATGTTTGGTGAAAAATTTGCAATAAAAAGAAAACGAAGAAAAATTGATTTGTATTCCTTTAATCTAAATTATAATTGGGTTTCGATTACAAAAGAGAATAGAATGATCTGAATTCTTCTCTTTGTTTAAAACTGGGTTCTTCTAGGTGGCGATGGAGTACCTCCCTCGAATGCTCGTATCGAGTTTGCTCTCCGTTGACGATCTGAACGTCTTAATTCACTGGAACATGGTCTTCTCCTCACGGTTTGACGCTATGGAGAACTCGCAAAGCAAGTTTTAGAACTCTGAATGAGTTTAGAAGAACTCTGTGAAAGAGTTGATTTGAACCGAAAATCAGTTAATAAGCCAATGATGAAAGCTTCTTGATCTCAGTTGCTGAAGAATGCTTTCAGATCGGATGATTGAAGAAGCCCCTGTTACCGATCTCTAGATCTAAGAATGCTCCAAAGATCCCCTCTTTGCTGCCAAGCTCCAGGGTCAATCCGAGCCAAGAAGTTCCAACACTTAACTCAGTTGAGTTTACTCGTTTTTATGGGGGATTAAGGGGTTGTAACCGTCCCCTTAAATCACTCCTAAGTGGGGTGTAACCGCCCCCAAATCGTGGGAAATGATTTTAGAACCGTTCAGCTCATGTTGAATGAGTCAAACAACGCCCAAGTTGGCGTTCAGGACCCTAACTTCGCGTTTTAGACTGGAGACGCGGAGTTAGGCACCCGCTGGATGTTGAAAAACGCGAGGGCCACCCGTGTTTGGTTTGCTAAGGATTGGAAACGCGGGGGTCGCCTGCGTTTTGCTTGTTGAAGCTTGGAAACGCGGGGGTCGCCTGTGTTTCAGGAATTGAAACTCGGGGGTCGCATGCGTTCCAATTCTTGAAACGCGGAGATGACTTCCGCGTTTAGAAGGGACTAGTTGACTTGTAGCCTCTTCTATAGAGCGTTGTAAAGACTATTGTTGAATGATCTTCGCCTTGGCTGCTCGAAAATATGAGAATTGTCAGATTGTAACACCCGATGTTGATTGTGAAGGCTGTTGAACTAGAGCTTTCATCGGTTATTGTGAAGGTCGTCAAATTGTAACCTTCATCGATCTACATGAAAGTCTTTGAATTATAGCCTTCTGGAAGTCGTCAGATTGTAACTTCCATCATCAGTGTTTGATGGGGGATCAGCTATCTATTTTGATTTTTAGACAGCCTACACAATCCTAAAATTGTGTTTGTATTTATAGAAAACACAAAACCAATTCAAATCAGGAAACTGTAAACTAGGCCTGACCCGATAGGCGGTCGACCACGACAAACGATAAAACCAAGAAATCAATTACAGGGTCTGGCGATCAATCGCGGTGGTCGACCATCACCAACTCTAGACTCTCGGGTTTGATTACAGGGCTTGGCGGTCGACCGCACGAAGCCCAGAATTGCACCCAGAGCTCGTGCACGTATTAATTCGGTCGACCGGCCTAGCACCGCAGTCGACCGGGCAACACCAAAACTGATTTCCCTGCATCCAAAACCTGTTCTTCTCCAATTTTTTCGTCAATTCTATAATTTTAAATTTAAATTCAGATAATCTATTTTTCATCTCACGAGTAATGCTATGTGAAAATGTAGAAAGCAACGTCACGCTCATTTGTATAAGTAACATATTTTTTGCCATTAGTATAAGTCACCAATATACTCATATTGATAAGAAAAGTGGAGCACAAACCCAAAAGGCTAAATAAATCTGACTCACCCAGAGAGAACATGCATTTGACTTGTCGTAATTAGAAATAAATAAATCAATCAACCTCAAATCCCGTAAAGAAAAAGTATTTTCTAATTCAATGTGACTCAGCAAAAAGCAGGATCGATCATCTAAATGAGCACATAAATTAAATTGAGTTCTTAACACATTGCGGCCGGGAATAGAAAATACCCAGAGAGAACATGCATTTGACTTGTCGTAATTAGAAATAAATAAATCAATCAACCTCAAATCCCGTAAAGAAAAAGTATTTTCTAATTCAATGTGACTCAGCAAAAAGCAGGATCGATCATCTAAATGAGCACATAAATTAAATTGAGTTCTTAACACATTGCGGCCGGGAACACAAGAAAATATTTGAGGAGGATGATGCAAGTGCATTAGAAATCTAAAATGACGTACATACTGTACAGAGGAATACCAACGATTTTATTATCAAATTTTAGAAATTAATTCCACATGATTTCAGTTCGTCATTTTATTCTCTCACATCGGACAATTACCAGGCCCACCGTAGTACAACCTCGTATCCGTTCCGAAACTTTTGAACACGGTGATCGAGTAACAAGAATCATCGGTCGTGTCGAAGAAGAAATTCCCGTCGGCAGGATCGTAGGGCGTGTCGTCCAGTCCTATATATGCAAGCTGCGCCGCCCTGCTCCTTCCTTCTATGGAAAAATGACCGCTGCCCATCGGAGGACTCGCCTCGTCCG
>NC_033803.1:69887212-69889923 GCF_001876935.1 Asparagus officinalis | reverse complement strand
TGTCTCGCATGCGAGACAGTAAACACTGTCTCGCATAGCGAGACAGTAAAGACTCTTTACTGTATCGCGTGCGAGACAGTCTATACTTGTGTCCTTTTTTTTTGATTTTTGGATGACCTCCTTTTGAGCTGTGTTTGAATATCTTTCAGCATTTTTTAACGCCTACATCAATCTAAATAACAACACAAAAACAAACTAACGAATTTTACATGGTTCGGCAAGTTGCCTCCGTCCACGGGGCAAGAAGGGGATGGATTTTTACTAATAGAGAAGAAGCGTACAAACTGAGATTACAAAATCACACAAAACTCACCAATTAATCTCATCAACAAAGCTCTAAGTCTCTCAAACAAAACTCTAACCAATAGCTCTAGAAAACTCTCTTTTCTGTACTCCAAATATCCCCAATTCACAGCTCTGATGTTTGGTGAAAAATTTGCAATAAAAAGAAAACGAAGAAAAATTGATTTGTATTCCTTTAATCTAAATTATAATTGGGTTTCGATTACAAAAGAGAATAGAATGATCTGAATTCTTCTCTTTGTTTAAAACTGGGTTCTTCTAGGTGGCGATGGAGTACCTCCCTCGAATGCTCGTATCGAGTTTGCTCTCCGTTGACGATCTGAACGTCTTAATTCACTGGAACATGGTCTTCTCCTCACGGTTTGACGCTATGGAGAACTCGCAAAGCAAGTTTTAGAACTCTGAATGAGTTTAGAAGAACTCTGTGAAAGAGTTGATTTGAACCGAAAATCAGTTAATAAGCCAATGATGAAAGCTTCTTGATCTCAGTTGCTGAAGAATGCTTTCAGATCGGATGATTGAAGAAGCCCCTGTTACCGATCTCTAGATCTAAGAATGCTCCAAAGATCCCCTCTTTGCTGCCAAGCTCCAGGGTCAATCCGAGCCAAGAAGTTCCAACACTTAACTCAGTTGAGTTTACTCGTTTTTATGGGGGATTAAGGGGTTGTAACCGTCCCCTTAAATCACTCCTAAGTGGGGTGTAACCGCCCCCAAATCGTGGGAAATGATTTTAGAACCGTTCAGCTCATGTTGAATGAGTCAAACAACGCCCAAGTTGGCGTTCAGGACCCTAACTTCGCGTTTTAGACTGGAGACGCGGAGTTAGGCACCCGCTGGATGTTGAAAAACGCGAGGGCCACCCGTGTTTGGTTTGCTAAGGATTGGAAACGCGGGGGTCGCCTGCGTTTTGCTTGTTGAAGCTTGGAAACGCGGGGGTCGCCTGTGTTTCAGGAATTGAAACTCGGGGGTCGCATGCGTTCCAATTCTTGAAACGCGGAGATGACTTCCGCGTTTAGAAGGGACTAGTTGACTTGTAGCCTCTTCTATAGAGCGTTGTAAAGACTATTGTTGAATGATCTTCGCCTTGGCTGCTCGAAAATATGAGAATTGTCAGATTGTAACACCCGATGTTGATTGTGAAGGCTGTTGAACTAGAGCTTTCATCGGTTATTGTGAAGGTCGTCAAATTGTAACCTTCATCGATCTACATGAAAGTCTTTGAATTATAGCCTTCTGGAAGTCGTCAGATTGTAACTTCCATCATCAGTGTTTGATGGGGGATCAGCTATCTATTTTGATTTTTAGACAGCCTACACAATCCTAAAATTGTGTTTGTATTTATAGAAAACACAAAACCAATTCAAATCAGGAAACTGTAAACTAGGCCTGACCCGATAGGCGGTCGACCACGACAAACGATAAAACCAAGAAATCAATTACAGGGTCTGGCGATCAATCGCGGTGGTCGACCATCACCAACTCTAGACTCTCGGGTTTGATTACAGGGCTTGGCGGTCGACCGCACGAAGCCCAGAATTGCACCCAGAGCTCGTGCACGTATTAATTCGGTCGACCGGCCTAGCACCGCAGTCGACCGGGCAACACCAAAACTGATTTCCCTGCATCCAAAACCTGTTCTTCTCCAATTTTTTCGTCAATTCTATAATTTTAAATTTAAATTCAGATAATCTATTTTTCATCTCACGAGTAATGCTATGTGAAAATGTAGAAAGCAACGTCACGCTCATTTGTATAAGTAACATATTTTTTGCCATTAGTATAAGTCACCAATATACTCATATTGATAAGAAAAGTGGAGCACAAACCCAAAAGGCTAAATAAATCTGACTCACCCAGAGAGAACATGCATTTGACTTGTCGTAATTAGAAATAAATAAATCAATCAACCTCAAATCCCGTAAAGAAAAAGTATTTTCTAATTCAATGTGACTCAGCAAAAAGCAGGATCGATCATCTAAATGAGCACATAAATTAAATTGAGTTCTTAACACATTGCGGCCGGGAATGTTTGGAAATATCACAAGAAAATATTTGAGGAGGATGATGCAAGTGCATTAGAAATCTAAAATGACGTACATACTGTACAGAGGAATACCAACGATTTTATTATCAAATTTTAGAAATTAATTCCACATGATTTCAGTTCGTCATTTTATTCTCTCACATCGGACAATTACCAGGCCCACCGTAGTACAACCTCGTATCCGTTCCGAAACTTTTGAACACGGTGATCGAGTAACAAGAATCATCGGTCGTGTCGAAGAAGAAATTCCCGTCGGCAGGATCGTAGGGCGTGTCGTCCAGTCCTATATATGCAAGCTGCGCCGCCCTGCTCCTTCCTTCTATGGAAAAATGACCGCTGCCCATCGGAGGACTCGCCTCGTCCG
>NC_033803.1:69877053-69887202 GCF_001876935.1 Asparagus officinalis | reverse complement strand
CCCCGCCGTACTGAACGTAGGTAGCTGAGTCTTGCAAGCTAGTAAGCAGAGATTTTGGCCAGTACCCCACGGGTTCACCGACGCCGTTAGCCCCGTGATACAACCACCAGTCTCCCGTTTGTTCGTCCTTTTGGTAAGAGCGATGGAGACAACGTGAAGGCAGAATTAACATCAAAAGAGAAAAATATTAATGCGTTAATGCAGTATTAATGACGGTACCTTCGATATCTTCACATAGATGAAGCGTTGATCTCCGTTATACGTAGATAACGGTTTGGGCGTGCATCCTGGATAATAATCCGTTGATTTGTTCAGGACGAATCCTTCACAGCGAAGATTAAAGCATCCTCTTTCACCCACCTTTTATCAAACATGCGGATAAATTTGTTGATAATATAACTCAACCGCGACGGTATAATACATTTTGGAAGCGAAATTGAGTTTAGATTCTTACAGCCCAGTGCACGTAAAAGTGTGTATCATTGTCGCCGTACAATTCTGGATAAACCTGTAGAGTCATTCATTTGAAATTTTTTTTTTTCAATATGAAAGTTAATCATCTTGTGATGCCTTTTTTTTTGGTGAAAATGAGAGATCGTGCCACTCACATGCCAACCTGCTTGGATAACATTTTTACTGCTCGGTGAACCGTCCCCGCGGTTAATTACCCAAACCGCTGCTCTGCTCTCTTGGTGGCGCGCTACTTGGGGCAATGGGTGAATGCTCATAGCTGCTTTTGCGCTATAGTATGCGCCCTTATACGTACCGAGTATCGCCCACTAGAAAAATTTACGTTGGAATATATCCATAATGAGTGAAGCAAATGGTTATAGTAATTAAGAACATAACATATGATATCGATTCATTTTTTTGATTTACTTAATGGCATGAATGAGCCCATATATAAGTAATTTTTTTTCCTCCTCCTCCTTTGACCATTGATGTAATTATGATCACGACCTTCGCTTTAACACGCCTTATAAAAAAATTAAAATTCGAAAAATAGTTACTTTGAATTTTAAAAAACAAGAAATATATAGTCACTTACATACGTCTGCTTGTCGTCGGTGGCAACATCAAGATGATCGAAACTCCAAATTGCAGTTTCGTTCCGCGCTAAGTCATGACTTCTGTTATGGATTTTGTTCCTCTCTTTTTCTTCAACATAACCTCTGATGTTGGAGTCCAAAGCATATTCTATAGTTTCTTCTTCTGTAGTGGCCTCATACAAAATAGATCCATTCTGCGTAATAAATACCAAATCAAAATAGTTAAGATTAAGCTCGAGCATATATAGAAATTCAATATGACTGTTGTGAGTATCATGAGGACCTAAGATAATTAGATAAATATTAACATCCTCATTAGGATATAGATCCAAAAAACTCGGTTTTACAATTTACTAAGAAACTTACCTTAAAAGATTATACATTGCTTACTTTACTTTGAACATATTTCACAAATACACACACATGTATATATCATTATATAAGCATAAAAAAATATTAGATAAAAGTTTATACGAAAATGTATGGTAATTCCAAAGACATATCGCGTGTAATTTCACTCACAATACCTTCATTGAGCCATCAATCATTTGCAGTCTTCTTCCTTGGACTACATTCTGAAAGTAAATGCTTAGAAATAGAAAACTCCAAAACCAAAATAATTTAGATGCCATTTGTACACAACTAAGCCATTGGTGAAAAAGCCTGAATATATAGATCATGTTTTGTCAGATTTATGGAAAGTTTGGAAACTATTATGTAAGGTTTAATTTACCATGGATGTATAGTAAGAAAGACCTCATGGTATTAAATGATAGAAAAATAGTATTAAATTTGTGAACTTTCATTTGCCTTTAAAATAAAATAATCCATATAACACTAAAGGTAGGCTGTATAGGTTGATGTTTTTCTCACACAATTGTTCAAATATATTTAGGTATTGCCAATTTTGGCCAATAATGGTTCATGAATATTACCTTTCCTTTCGGCAATGTTATGATTAATGAATATTATCTCTTGCTTTTCTTAATAATAGTAAGGACGTATGTGCATTGCACGTGGTCGAATGTCACAAAATCTTTATTTCTTTATAGACATTCTCTGAAGTTGAAGTTACATACAACTTGGAAATAGTAACATAATTATCAATAGTTTCATAGATAAATTAAAATATTATTTCTTACTCTCTTAACTGTTGTGCGCGACGGAAGCCAGTGCTTCGAGAGACCAAATCAAACAAACGCCGAGAGAAGGCCAAACATAATTCAAAATAACGGCACAAACTCAAACAACCAATTTTAACGTGATTCGGCAAGTTGGATCTATAATATCCTCATTAGTTTATAGATCCAAAAAACTCGGTTTTACAATTTATTAAGAAACTTACCTTAAAAGATTATACATTGTTTACTTTACTTTGAACATATTTCACAAATACACACACATGTATATATCATTATATAAGCATAAAAAAATATTAGATAAAAGTTTATACGAAAATGTATGGTAATTCCAAAGACATATCGCGTGTAATTTCACTCACAATACCTTCATTGAGCCATCAATCATTTGCAGTCTTCTTCCTTGGACTACATTCTGAAAGTAAATGCTTAGAAATAGAAAACTCCAAAACCAAAATAATTTGGATGCCATTCGTACACAACTAAGCCATTGGTGAAAAAGCCTGAATATATAGATCATGTTTTGTCAGATTTATGGAAAGTTTGCAAACTATTAAGTAAGGTTTAATTTACCATGGATGTATAGTAAGAAAGACTTCATGGTATCAAATTATAGATAAATAGTATTAAATTTTAAAATAGTGAATTTTTAATTACTTTTAAAATAAAATAATCCATATTACAGTAAATTAAGGTAGGTTGTATAGGTTGATGTTTTTTGTGTAGGAGCCATGATATAGAAAGTGAACCATCGCAGTGTTGTTTCTCTCACACAATTGTTCACATATATTTAAGGTAGAAAAATTCTTTAAGGACCCAAAATCTGGGAGTAATAGAAGGGACAAGTGAGGTGTCTCCCTCCTATTGGATAATGAGTTGGCCACCCCTTCCTATTGGATAATGAGTTGGTCATCATTAATGATGGCCAACTCTTTATCTAATAGGAGGGGGACACCCCACTTGTCCCTCCTATTGGTCCCATATTTTGGGTCCATGTATCAAAACTCATTTAGGTATTGCCAATTTTAGCCAATAATGGTTCATGAATATACCTTTCCTTTGGGCAATGTTATGATTCATGAATATTATGTCTTGCTTTTCTTAATATATATTATGACTCATGAAAATTATCTTTCTTTTAGGGTAATGTTTTGATTCATGAATGTATCTCCTTTTGATGATGTTGAGATTCATGAATTAATATCATTTCTCATTTTGATAATGTCACGTTATACTTATATTATCTCTCCTTTTGGTAACATTATGATTCATCAATGCTACCTTTATTGCTTTATGAAGGATCTTCTTCATTTATAAAATCAATGGCAGGAAAAGGTGTCAATTACATCTGCGATTTCTCTAACTCATGAGTTACAATATGAAAGGCCTAGTGCAGTATTAGTTAGAAAATGAACTACCTAATTCTCGTCTCCCATAATAAAATTATATGATATGCTGGAGATATTGCGCGCAGCGGAAATTTCGGCAGCACTTCGGCAGTACAATAAGAGAGTCAGATCGCAATAAGAATTCTCGTCTCACCAAGGAAACAAGAATCTGAAGCGAATATCTCAACAAAGTGAGATATATGTTCTTCCTCTCATCAGTTCTAGGACTGACCTGTCGATGGATCCTAAAAACTATTACAAATCACACAAAAGCGATACAACCAATTTTTACGTGGTTCGGCAAATTGCCTACGTCCACGGGGCAAAGAGGGGGGAGATCTACTATTAGAGGGAGAGATTACAACTAAGGTTTATAATCACTCAATCTAAACCCTCACACAAACTCTCAAATCCCTCACACAATTTATCTCTCTCAAAAGGGGATGCACAAAACCCTAAACAAAAGGCTGCGTTTTTCTCCAAGAACAGCCGTACGAACTCCTTTCACGAACTCCCTGCACTGTAGCTGCCAACAAAATCCTTGCACGCTTCTGTTCCGCAGCCGCACACCTCCTGCACTAAAAAAACCTAGGAACAATCTCTGTTCCTTTATATAGCCTCATAACAGCAACTTAATCAACCGGATGGGCCTTGGGCCTTCGTTCACGTCCGCGTTCACAATTCTCCACCTCGGTGAAGTTTTTCCAAAAACTGAGCCGACACCAAAGCAACCAAATGTCTCACTTGTTATATCCAGAACGTCGTGAAACAATTCATGACAACGGACTCAATCCACAACAAGTCGTGAACCCGAAACGAGAGTCCAAACGATCTCACCCCCCATCAAAATCAACTAATCCAAACCGGTACCAGCTGCATCATAAAGACTACCTACATATCCTCTTGCCTAAGGAATCAAGCCGAACGTAGTTCACCCAAATGGCCGTGAACGGCCTCAACAATCATGAATGTTCAATAAGTTTCGATAATGATCAAACTTGTTGCTCGAAACCACCTTTGTGAGCATATCCGCCGGATTATCCTTCGTGTGGATCTTCACAAGTTCCACATAACCATCTTCAAGAACATCTCGAAAGAAGTGATAACGAACAGCAATGTGCTTCGTCCTCGCATAAAAAACCTGATTATTTGCCAAATAGATAGCACTCATGCTATCACAATGAATGGTGACGGACCTCTGCGATATACCAAGTTCCTCTAAAAGTTCTCGAAGCCAAATAGTCTCATTCATAGCCTCTGTAACTGCCATATACTCTGCCTCCGTCGTAGACAAAGCCACCGTCGACTGTAAGGTGCATCTCCAACACACTGGCGCATGGGTCAAAGTAAACACATACCCCATCGTGGACCGGCGCTTATCCAAATCCCCGTCATAATCCGAATCAACATAACCAATACATAGCTGCCCATCTGTAGTGTCCCGCTCATAAACTAAACCAATATTGAGCGTACCTCGAATGTATCTCAAAATCCATCTCACGACGTCCCAATGACCCACTCCTGGATCGTGCATGTATCTCGAAACAATGCTTACCGCCTGTGATAAATCTGGTCTCGTATATACCATCGCGTACATCAAGCTCCTAACTGCGCTCGCATATGGAGTTTTCGACATCAACTCACGATCTTCAACTAACTTTGGTGAAAGACCACCTGAAAGCTTCAAATGGGCTCCCAAAGGTACACCAACTGGCTTCGTATCCATGCTAACATGGAATCGTTGTAGAACCTTCTTCAAATAAACCACTTGTATCAAACAAATTATGTCCTTCTTCTTGTCTCTGCCGATCTCCATTCCCAAAATGCGCTTTGCCTCGCCCAAGTCCTTCATCTCAAACTCATTTGAAAGCTAAACTTTCAACTCATCTATAGCCGACCTGGAAGTAGAGGCAACCAACATGTCATCGACATAAAGTAACAAATAGATGTACGCACCTCCTTTCAACTTGTGAAAATATACGCAATGATCAAACTGGCTCCGAGTGTACGAATGACCAATTATAAAACTATCGAATCGCCTATACTAATGTCGAGGAGACTGTTTCAAACCGTATAGCGATTTCTTTAACCTACAAACCAACTTATCTTTCCCTGCAGCTCAGAATCCCAATGGCTGAGTCATATATATTTCTTCATCAAGATCACCATGAAGAAATGTCGTTTTTACATCCAACTGATCTAACTCCAAACCATATTGTGCCACCAAAGCTAGCAAAATCCGAATCGAAGAATGCTTCACCGCCGGAGTGAAAACCTCATTATAGTCAATACCTTCCTCCTGTGCATAGCCATTCGCAACTAACCTAGCTTTGAACCTCAATGGAGTACCCTCAATGCCCTCCTTCTTCGTGTATACCCAATTGCAACCAATTGCCTTCCGCCCCTTTGGAAGCTCAACAAGCTCCCATGTATCGTTCTTATGAAGAGATTCCATCTCCTCCTGCATAGCCACCTACCACGAATCAGCCTTCGAATTCTGCTCGGCCTCTCTGAATGTAGTAGGCACCAACTCATCGATACTCTCCACCGGAAGTGCATACACAACTGTGTCGGCATACAGTGCTGGCATCTGTATATTTCTCCTCTGTCTCCGAACCGCAATAGAATCCTAAACCTGAGCCGTCGGTTCCTGATCCTGCACATCTGTACGCGTATCCTCTATGTCACCGTCGTGCTCGCCTGGCGTCACCTCAGTCGGCACTTGCATGAATACTGTACCATCTGGATAATGTGGAGCTGTATCGATCTCCACCACCTGCGATATCTCCTCCGTCAGGTCGCTCTCCACTTGATGAGAGCTGGGAAGCTTCAAGATAGAAGCTTCATCGAACGTGACGTCCCTACTAAGCACAATCTTCTTATTGTTCGCTGGAAAATTCGTGTCTTTCATTGTTATTGATTCCATTGTCATCTTGAGTTACAACTTTTTGAGTTACAAAAGATCCGGTCTTTTTATAAGATCCGGTTACAACGAAAATCAAATAAAAATAAACAAAGATTACAACTTTTCTCCTTTTGTGTCGAACGAATCGCGAGCTCCTGTTTTGCGGTCGCTCGCTTTTGTGGGTTCTTTGCCTGCGCCGGGGTTGTTTGCCGTGGACCACCGCGCGATCTAGATCCGGTCGAATCTACGCAGTACAACGGGTATTATTTCACCAAGGAAATAATAGCCGGGGAGGATTGTTTCACTAAGGAAACAATCGTCCAAGTCTCGGGATCTAAGACCAAGCTTAGATCCGGAGTGTAGCAACGTAGATCTAAGATCCGGTCCTCTCGAACTCCTGCCTTATTTGGCGTTGATGATCGTCGAGCACCAGATCTGGATGTGCAAGTCCTCGAAGTCCCAAAGCTTGAATCTTGTTAAGTTCTGAGTCTCCAATCCAGCAGGGCTTCGCCTCTCTCCAAAATTTCCAACCTTCTCAAATGACAAGGGGGTGGCCTATTTATAGGCTCTCAGGACAGTGCCCGCAAAAAGAGAAACGTCGGCCACCGTCGGCCACTGTCGGCCACCTCGAGGTGGCCGGCACTGTGCCGAGCCACCTTGAGGTGGCTCCCCTGGGGTGGCTCGGCCACCGAGCCACCTCAGGGTGGCTCAGCTTGGGCCGAGCCACCTTGAGGTGGCTCGGTTTCGGCCGAGCCCCTCCGGGTGTTGTTCGTTCCGTCATTTTCCGTTGTCCGGTTCTGTGTTTCGTTGTTGATCTGGACTTGATTCGGTTGTGTTTCTGTTGTGTGGTTGATTGACCTGGAAACGACTCGTTGACTTGATTCCAGATTTGGCAGTAAGTCCGGATCCTGATTAGGCAGTAAGTCCACTTCTGAATCTGAGTCCGAAACCGATCTTGATTCGATCGTGATTCGTTCGAGTCCGCTCTCGGTTGGATGACTCGTTGACTCTTCGAACACTTGGCTTGATCCCGCACGCGAATGGATGTATTCCGTTGCTTGCGTGCGATTCGTCGATCTCGTCGCCTCGTTGGTTTGTCGGTTCGTGCCGAGCTGAGCTAAGGGACCTATAAGCAATTTTATATGCCTACAGATACCCCCTCCAAAGTATTTCAGTCTCGTTCTTTTATAGAAGAGTCTGGAATACTTTGGATATGATTGTCCCCACCTTCAGTCGGTGTAATGGGACCTTGGAAACGGGACCTTGGAATGACTTGTGTTCTTGATTCCTTCAATCCTTCAGGCTATTCGGTGCTTTGTCGAATGTCTGTAAGGGTTCCGGTACTGCATTTATTGTCTGACCGTTTGTCGGAAATTTTGAACCTTGAAGTCGATTCCTGATTTTTGATCTTCAGCTCGTAGAATTGACCATCGATTGCTGGCGTCGAGTTTTTATGTGCAACGCGTTGTCCGGCGTTGTGTTGTTGAGTTATCCTTAAGAATATTTATAAACAATATTCTCCAGGAACTTCTCAAACCAAAAATAAGGAATAGTTTATACTCATATACCTTATTGGAGTATTAAGAAGCAGTTTATACTCGTATACTTTTCGGAGTGTTCATTCTTTCGTTGCAACGCATTGATTGGCGTTGACCCAGGGTTACGCGTTGACCGGCGTTAACCCTAGGGTTTCGAACGTCGTACGTTGATTTTTTGATTGCAACGCATTGACTGGTGTTGACCTAGGGTTACGCGTTGTCCGGCGTTGACCTTAGGGTTTTGGACGTCGTACGTTGAATTTTTGCTCGCAACGCATTGATTGGCGTTGACCTAGGGTTACGCGTTGACCGGCGTTGTCCCTAGGGTTTCGAACGTCGTACGTTGAATTTTTGCTCACAACGCAGGCAAATCCTCAGCCATCAACGGGTTTGATGCGCCTTTACCGACTACCGTTTGAGTCGGGCTAGCATGCGGATTGTCTAAATCCGTTCCGCATGTGACGTTGTGCTAAGAGAGTTAACGCTCTTAGTGCTACGATATTGAATACGTAGACTTCGTCTTTCTCACGGGAATAGACTACCCGGCGACGCGTGTTAGGCGTTGACTTTGGGGTTTTTGGCTAACCCCCAGCCTTTCAACGGATTTGATTAGCCTTTACCGACTACCGTTTGAGTCGGGCTAGCATGCGGATTGTCTAAATCCGTTCCGCATGTAACGTTGTGCTAAGAGAGTGAATTCTCTGAGACTTTGTGCTATGATGTTGAATACATAGGCTTCGCCATTGTTACGGGAATAGGCTACCCGGCAACGTGTATTAGACGTTGACTTATCCCTACTTAGGCTTCGGGATGAGATACCCCAGAATCGAACTCTGGTGTCTTTTTCTACGGGGAAAGACTAAACCGGCGACGCGTGTTAGGCGTCGGCATATCCTTTCTTAGGATTCAGGATGAAATTCCCCATGCGTGTAAGGCATGGATTTTGGTGTTATTAATAACAACCTGCCACAATGTTGAATATGTGGACGGATGTTCTTTTCAACGGTTAAGAACTAACCGGCAGCGCGGGTTAGGCGCAGACTTATCCTTGCTTAGGTTTCAGGATAGAATACCCCAGAATCAGACTCTGGTGTCTTTTTGTGCGGAAAAAGACTAAACCGGCAGCGCGTGTTAGGCGCAGACTTATCCCTGCTTAGGATTCGGGATAAACTTCCTATACCTGTGAGGCATAGATTTTGGGATTTGAAAAAAATGGTGTCTTCTCTTGGGGCAGAGACGAACCCGAAATGGGAGAGGAAGAATTTTATATTCTATCTCCCGACAATGAAGAAGAAAAATTTTATATTCTATCTTCAACTGGAAAGGAGACTCGAGGTGGGATCTCCACCCCCAGAATCCGGAAAGGTGAAACTGAGAGTGAGATCTCCACTCCGAGAATCGAAAAGATTCGGATAACCCTAACTGTCGGAAGGTTTGATTACCGAACTAAAGATGAATTTCTCGTTTATCGAGAGTGAATTATGGTTTTGACCCTAACTGTAGGAAGGTTTGGCCAAACAGGAGTTTGAGGTGACCCTAACTGTAGGAAGGTTTGATCACTCGATTTGAAAGTGGACCTCTCGTTCATTGGAGGAATCGAGAGGGGATTTTGACTGTGGTCCTAACTGTAAGAAGGTTTGACCAAGTGGGTGTTTTGAGACAATCCTAACTGTAGGAAGGTTTGATCGCTCAATTTGTGGACCTCTCGTTCATTGGGGGAATCGAGAGGGGATTTTGACTGTGGTCCTAACTGTAAGAAGGTTTGACCAAGTGGGTGTTTTGAGACAATCCTAACTGTAGGAAGGTTTGATCGCTCAATTTGTGGACCTCTCGTTCATTGGGGGAATCGAGAGGGGATTTTGACTGTGGTCCTAACTGTAAGAAGGTTTGACCAAGTGGGTACTTTACGTCCAGACTCTAACAGAGAGAGTGTTGAGTGCATAGACATGGTGAGAATGGGAGTTCTTATTCATTACATTGCTGTGGTTTTGGGAACTTCCCATTACATAAATCGTCCATCCCCCAGTTTCCTCTGCGGAACTGGTTCGGACACTATTATCGGTTAACTAACCGGGTTATCCTTAAGAATATTAGCTTAATATTCTCCAGGAACTTCCCGTCAAAAGTGGG
>NC_033803.1:69875251-69876053 GCF_001876935.1 Asparagus officinalis | reverse complement strand
AACTTTGAGATGATAAACTTATGGATCCTTTTGATATTCTGAGAAATCCCAGTTTCAAATGTCAACTCCATTTTCATGTAGATAAACAAGCGCTTTGCGTGGCAATTATCTCCTCGATGGCATATACATGAATGCTAGACTTTATTCATACGCTAGAAATTGTTTTAATCACTGTGCAGACTCAGATTCTGGTAGCTCCTTGGGAAGTGAATCCAATGCTAAAGCCGCCGCCCCTATAAAATCTGTTAAGGTATGAATGCATGCTGTTCCTTTGATGCCCATTTCTCAGGTCATCTTAAATTATTAGCATTGTTGCTCCTTACTAGAAACTTCATTTATAGGAGTCTGTTTGTGCGAGAAAATGGACAACCTGAGGTATCTAGGGACCTCGGGATACAAGATACTAAAGCCTCAGCCGATGCAAATAGTAATTATGCTAAAACTCGTCGATCTCTTTGACATTCTCTTGAAAAAGTTGCTTATGGCTTGGCATTATACAGGAACTTATCGACAACTACACAACGCTCGTATGGAGCCTGTATCCAATGAAGAAGACTATAGAGAGGGTGAGCAAATGTTTCTGAAAAAAAAAACACGTGCAACTAACATTTGAATTGTATGGACCTTGACTTTTGCCTTTGAAATATTTCAGGAGAAAATGCAACAATTGAGAGGCAAGCTTCCCTTGGTAACCTTCATCGGGCGGCTCTACTTATATAGGAGCTGTTTTGCTGATACATTCCTCAAAGATCACGAGAATACTCTTAACCAGGTTTGCTTGCTGCTTCAGTATCTGACATTT
>NC_033803.1:69866123-69875241 GCF_001876935.1 Asparagus officinalis | reverse complement strand
GTGGAACTTGAGAAAAACTTCTCTGAGTTCAGGGCGAAAAGAAAGACCCTGAAATATTACAGCGTCGGAGAGAGGAACTCGAAAGGCAACAACGAGAGGGTATGAGACAATATGAATTTTTTGCTTTGCACGGTCCCTTTTCGTCGCGATTCTATGCAGATAGCTCGGCTGCAAGCAGAAGCCAAAGCTTTAGGGGATGCTTGAGGAAAGCCGAAGCAAAAGCTGCAGCTGACGCTAAGAGAAAAAGGGAAGCAGCTCGTCAAGCCCTGCTACAAGCAAGTATATATACCTTTCACTAGTGTCAGTTCAGTTAAATTTCACAAGACCCCCCTGACAAGCCCTCGGAATAAAAAAACTAAAAATAAAAAATCAATTCATTCTGTTTAATAAATTTTAAGAGATTGTGAGAGTTCATTTTGCAAGTAAAAAATATTAACAATAATGGATTTTCTTTTTTGCCTGATGGGCATTTTCATGGCTTTGGGGTTATGTGGGAAAAGCCTTTGGTGTCTAACAGGAAAAATAAACATTGGGGTGTTCATGGGAAACACCGCAAATTATTTGGATGGTTTTGCGAAATTTAATCCTGTCTGTTTATATATCTCATTGAATTTGACAATGGACAAGTTGTGAATCTTGCAGACGGAGAAAACAGCGGAGATCAACGAAAACAACCTATTCTTGAAATATCATTAGTTCATGTACATGATGCTGAGGAGGGAGAAATTGTTTGAGAGCGTGTTCAGCTCCTTTTAACATCTTTATCCAGAGAGAGGGAAAATTAAAAGTGATGGATGATTTTGAGGGTTCGACGCGTTTGATCCTGCAGCTGGCGGCTTCGGATTCGGATCCTCTCCACTACAAAAAAATAGTGGATGGATCACTACATAATCGCAGTCATTGATTATTTAGTTAATGGTTGTGATTTTTTTTTTCTTTTAGTGCAAATTAGGAATGAGTACAATTACACGGGAGTATAGTAAGTGTTAGATTTAGATTGTATCATAACCGCCTACTAAATAATCAACGATTGAGATCAAAAGTAATGGTTTCTCCACTACTTTTTTGTAGCGGAGAGGATCCAAATCCGGCGGCTTCAAGTTAGACTGAAGTTGTTGAATCAGCTTGCCTTAATTATGGACTAAACGGAGGCAGGCAAACTTTCTATATTGCTTGGAAAATAGTTCATATACATTGTACGAGCCGCAGGGGGCTTCAGCTTTCATTGCATTCTACGTTAGCTGAAGCTTGTAGACTGTTGTTTATATGTAACATTCAATGGAGAGACTAAAAAGATTTTTTTATAAAAAAAAAATGAAAGAAAAGAAAGAAGAGGAAATTGTGTTTATTACTTTCTTGCTGGAAGAAAGGAAGCTTACCTAGCACTTTTTGAGTTGACTGGCTCCATCAATTGATGTTAGGTGAGAGGTTGTTGGATTGCATATATACAATTTGCATATTTACAATGTTTACATCTTCCTATAACTTCATAGATTTGAAGTGTTTTGCATTCATTTTATTAGCTTTCGTCTAAAGAGTGGAGACCCTCATAAAAGGTAAATAACTCATCGGCCTTTGCCTCATCATATTTTGCTTCAAATTAGTGGCACTTTTTCGTCTTTCAAAAGTATAAATTAGATTATGATATTAAATATTTATTTTGTTTGGCAGCAGATATGAAATTCGAGACTTAATTTTATTGACCCATATTTACATAGATCTGTTCCATAAATAATACATGGATTTATATTCTAGGGCTAAATTCGATAAAAATGGGCTGAAAACTTAAAATTAAAACCCCAGTAATATTGAGTTTGAAATTTGCTTTTCTACCCAGCATTTACAAATCTCTTTTAATCTTTTCTTCAATGTCATGAACCATAGTTTTATTATTTGGTGTATTTACGCATAAAGAGAACAGATATACAGTTTGATATGAAAATGGTAGTTTTTTAACTTTAGTAATTTTCGAAAACCAAAGGTTGTATCTGCTAAAATCCCCATTTCCTCTTCCCTATTAAAACAGCTCCCCCCTCTTCCTCCTCTTTTACTCCCTTATCCCTTTCTCCTTCGCTCCTCAACTTCCCCCAAATTTCTAGGGTTAGGGTTTTACCCCCGAAACCCCCCCCTCAAAACCCTAGCAATGGCGTCCTCATCCACCGCCCAATTCCACCTCCTCACCTCCTTCTCCCCCCTCTCCTCCTCCTCCAAAACCCCCTTCTCCTCATCCAAATCCCTCTTCTTCTCCCCCCTCAACCCCTCTCGCTTCCCCAAATCCGGCCTCAGGCTTGCGAAGAGGCAGGCGGTGGTGAACCCGGAGAATACTTTTTTCTCGGTGAAGAGGTTTATTGGGAGGAAGATGGTGGAGGTTGACGATGAGTCGAAGCAGGTGAGTTATAGGGTTGTGAAGGATGATAATGGGAATGTGAAGCTGGAGTGCCCGGCCATCGGGAAGCAGTTTGCGGCGGAGGAGATCTCGGCGCAGGTTGATTTCTATCCCTTTGGTGTGATTCTTGTTGTCATTCTCAAACCCAAATTGCATCTGTGATTTTATAGCATGTTATCAGGTTACATCTGATTGGTAATATTTTGCTGATGTTTCAAGTGTATGAATGTGGGTTTTAAGAATAATCGGCATTTTATGTTTGAGAATGATATTTGGAATATGCATTTGGTTATTAGATGCAAATGCAAATAGTCTTCTTAGGTTGAAATAGGTATTCTTTTACCTGCTAGATTATATTTTCTATAAACCAGCGTATCGGAATTACAACAAGAGAAGCTTTATACCAAAGTTTTGGAGAAACTAGCGAACTGAAAGTGCTATTTTAGTTTTTCAAGAAGCTATTGGTTGACGGTTAGTGAGATGAGGTTGCCCTTGTTGAAAATACCCAATTTTCATTCTACAACCATTAACATATTTATGTAAAAAATTTGATGAAAAAATGTCGCCCTTGTATGTTTTTGCCGCTTCAATATGGATCATCTGGAAAATTAAGGGTCTATCTTTGTACCTATCCATTATAGTCTATTGCACAAAATATGGCTTTTAGCGAGCATGTATGTTAATGTTAAAACAAAACGGTCTCAACAGTGTGAAATCATTTATAGCTTCATATATCGAGGATTAGCCGAGGAGGTCTATTCTTTTTTGTCACGTCAATTTTCTACAATTACATTTTTTATTGGTTTAAGTATATTATGTCAATTGATCTGGACAACATGTCTGATGACTGATTCTTTGTTGTCTACATTTTTTTTTCTTAGGTTTTGAGGAAGCTTGTGGATGATGCATCTAAATTTTTAAATGACAAGGTTACAAAAGCAGTGGTTACAGTTCCTGCATACTTCAATGACTCCCAGAGGACAGCAACAAAGGATGCTGGACGCATTGCCGGTTTAGAAGTCCTCCGCATTATTAATGAACCTACTGCTGCATCTTTGGCTTATGGGTTTGAAAAGAAGAGCAATGAAACCATTCTTGTATTTGACTTGGGGGGTGGCACATTTGATGTTTCAGGTATTATTTTATATGACATCTTTAATGTATGCGTTGAATAATTAGTTTACATTCAGTGTCCTCTGAAAACCAATAATTTGCAAATAATCTCCAAATGTGTGTTGATCTATTAAATGGCTTATTAAAATCAAGCAGTATCTTATTTGATTTTTAGTTAATTAATTTAAAATTAAATTAAAACTATACAGATTACATTACATATACGAGGATTTTTTTTCTGACTATGTCACAATCATTGTAGTTCTGTTGCATGTTTCATTAATCTTGAGTAGGTTATTAGTAGAGCTTGTTGGTAGTACTTCACATGTGATCTGTATACAGAAATTGATTAAATTATAATCTTTGCAGTTCTTGAAGTTGGAGATGGTGTCTTTGAGGTGCTCTCTACATCTGGGGATACTCATCTTGGTGGTGATGATTTTGACAAGGTTGGTTAAATCTCTGATAAAGTACCAATTTAACGTACATGATAATTTAGATATATAGATTATAATGGCTCATGTTTTTGCATTAGTCTAGACATAGAAGCATTTGTCTGATTTTTTTTGGTCTGTGTGCCAGTGCTGACATGCCTGCATGTTAACGTGCCTAAGAGGTTATGCTAGTCAAAAATTATGCAAGTCTAACTTGTCAAAAAATGTCTGTCAATTTATGATTTCTAATGCACATCTCTGCAAAGAAACTATAAGGATTACGTTACATATATTAGGTTCTTTTTTTTCCTAAACTGTTTTTGTCAGAAACTATTTGTCCATTCTGCACAGAAACTTGAAACACGACATTTTCTTTTTGGACAGTGTTACACTGAAAATCTGAAACTGCCTTTGGGCATATCATAGTGAGTATTGTTGCAACAAAATGATGTTGGGTATATCTAAATATTTAACATGGCTATTAAATGTTCCCGACATATTGATTTATGCCGAAGTACCGCTTTTTGCTTCTTTCTTGCAAGGCATTATTAAAGTATTATTCGACCTTTGAGAGGTTTTTTTGATGATTGATTGCATTTTATGGTTGAAAACTCGAACTTAAAAGGTTAGATCTGTTTATGAATTTTCATGTACACTGTGTTTAGTTATATCGAAATTAATATGTGCCCTTATACTGGTAATGGAGATATGATCAATCTAAAATACTCTTACAGAAGAACAGAAAATTTTCCTTTTGACTTTTGCAGACTTTTTTGATGTTAACATCTTCTGTGTCGTGTGTACCTTCTTTCATTATCATGCACATGCATAAGTTCTTGTTTGCCAGCTTTAAGAATGAAAATATGTTGGTCAGCCAATCAACTTGCATATCCATAAAAGGATCTGCTCTAGATGTGGTCAACAAATATTTAGATTAAACACCGTACCGAATATTCTTATTTATCTTCAACTTTTGGCAGAGAATTGTTGATTGGCTGGCTGCAGACTTCAAGAGAAATGAGGGCATTGATCTCTTGAAAGATAAGCAAGCCCTTCAGAGACTCACTGAGACAGCAGAGAAGGCCAAGATGGAATTGTCATCTTTGACACAGACAAACATTAGGTAGGTTCTCTATTTAGTGGGTTTTCTATCTGTATTTATCAGCTGTTCATTTTTTTTGCCTTTGCACTGAGACATTTTCCCTACTCCTTTTCTAGCTTACCATTTATTACTGCAACTGCTGATGGACCCAAGCACATTGAAACAACTATCACAAGGGCCAAATTCGAGGAATTATGCTCAGATCTTCTTGATAGGTAAACTCTCAATCGTGTTTGTTGATTAGTAAGTCCATGTGAAATGTTGCAAAACTTTTCTGATCTTTTCTAAAAATGTAACCTTTGAAGCTAATCAAAATTTTGTTGAGTGGATCACATCCAAACTAATTGCGTAGGGTTCCAATGGAATCTGTCAGTAATTTTACGGACAATGTCGGACTGTTGCTTGTTGTGATACCAGATCGCTTGCAACGTGTTTTTCCTTTTCTCGAAGACAATGTTGATGTCTATATTTTTAGTTGAATTAAAGTCTTCATTTGGTTCATACAAGTACTTTTTCTAGTTAATTTGCAACTATAGAATCTTTAAGTTGCATATGAATGGTAGCATTTTGTCCATTGTCATCTTGATGAGCAGTATCCAACATGTTTCTGCCTATTTGCATTCAGTTCTTATGTTCGTGTTTTGTGATTTTAGGCTTAGAAGGCCTGTTGATAATGCTTTGAAGGATGCAAAACTTTCACTTAAAGATTTAGATGAGGTAATCCTTGTTGGTGGATCAACACGTATTCCAGCAGTTCAGGAAGTCGTGAAAAAGATGACCGGAAAGGACCCTAATGTTACAGTGAACCCTGACGAGGTGGTTGCCCTTGGTGCTGCTGTGCAGGTGAGTCTCTGTCCCATTTGATAGTTCAAAACTCACTATAGTAGGGGATACGACGAAAATTGCAAGAGAACAATTTTTATACTCTTTAAAGGAAACAACGGTAACCTCAAACCATGTTCTTAAATAGAGGCAGGATGTTGAACTTGTGTATATGATATTTCAAATTCCCCATAGTAGGGGATACTCGATGAATCTGCTGAAATAGATGTATAATGTTAAAATGGTGCATGGTAATTTCATTACTCACTGTAGTGGTGATATAGGATGCAACATGCGTCAGGACAGTTTTTCACTCAATGAATCTCGTGAAATAGATTTATGATGATAAATGGTGTTCGGTGGTTTCTGCTTGTAATTATAATATAGATGATTGCCCTTAACAAACAAATTTTCATTTAATATTTTGTGTGCTAGCAACTATCGTAGCAATATATCTTATACATCTCAATGCATGCAAATACATGGTGTATGTTAATATCTTCAGCAATTAGTATGTGTTACTGTTTGCCTCGTCATGTAAAAAAAATAAACAATGGAGGATATCTGTTTTCAACTAAACTGAGAATTGCTTAGCTTCATGATTTATATAAATTTCTTGTGTATCTATTTTAAATTCAGGCTGGTGTTTTGAGTGGAGACGTCAGTAACATTGTTCTTCTTGACGTGATCCCACTCTCTCTTGGATTGGAAACTTTGGGCGGCGTAATGACAAAGATCATTCCAAGAAACACTACTTTGCCTACATCTAAATCAGAGGTCTTCTCAACAGCAGCTGATGGACAAACAAGTGTCGAGATTAACGTTCTTCAGGGCGAAAGGGAATTTGTGAGGGACAACAAATCCCTTGGAAGTTTCCGCCTCGATGGAATTCCTCCGGCCCCACGAGGAGTTCCACAGATTGAAGTCAAGTTTAATATTGATGCCAATGGTATTCTTTCGGTCTCCGCTTCGGATAAGGGCACGGGGAAGAAGCAAGATATCACGATTACAGGGGCCAGTACCTTGCCCAGTGATGAGGTAATTAATTTCTGAATTCAGCGAAAGTATTTTTAATAGTGTTTTAAATTCCGTCTATATCGTTATTTACAGCAAAGCAAATAGAATATAATTATATAAACTTTCAACATGGGACAAATTTTTTTTTCTAATGTATAAATTATTCTGATATAATCTAATACGGTGGTATTGGATTTGTCTTTAAATAAAAGTTTTCTTTATTATATTAGTCTCTTAATGCTTTAATATTTTGAAATTAGCTCCTCAATTCATTGAAAGTATTAGGTCCGCCAATCTTGTAGCTTGTTTCATATCAATGGTGGCAGTGGCAAGATATAAGAATTGGGGGATCTAATAACTGTTTCAATGGTTTGACTAATATCAACATATTAAAACATTTAAGGGAGTAATATTATTAAAAAACCTTTAAATATAACCTGACCATCTACCTCTCGGATCAAATCGCTTTTTTAGCTTTAAAAAGCTTCGGCTGGAGGACAAAAAACTCGTTTGCCTAATTTCGGAATATACAGGTAGAGAGAATGGTTAGCGAAGCAGAGAAATTCGCGAAAGAGGACAAAGAGAAAAGGGAGGCGATAGACACCAAGAACCAAGCAGATTCAGTCGTCTACCAAACCGAGAAGCAACTAAAGGATCTGGGCGAAAAAGTCCCTGCTGAGGTCAAGCAGAAGGTAGAGTCAAAGCTTGGCGAGCTCAAAGAAGCAATAGCTGGGGGATCTACACAAGGAATGAAGGATGCCATGGCTGCACTGAACCAGGAAGTAATGCAACTTGGTCAGTCTTTGTACAATCAGCCTGGTGCTGGTGGGCCCAGTGCCACTTCTGGTGGTGGGCCCGCGCCTGGTGCTGATGCTTCATCTGGGCCTTCGGCGACTAAGGGGCCCGAAGATGGGGACGTTATCGATGCAGATTTTACCGACAGTAAGTGAGAGCAATGGGTATAATTACATGTAGAGCCTTTTTATGATTCATATCTGTATGGTGATGTTTTGCCCTTGATTTAGGGGATTTTTGAGGGAACAGTTGGTAGGATTATAGTTTATGCAATTCCCACAAGGCTGTAGTATTAGTGAGATCTGCTGATTTGATAGAGGACGTGATTGCTCTTATCAATAAGATTTGCCTGCATAGAAGAAAGTATTTTTTTTGTTTCCTGTTCCAACTTGAAGAAAGTTAAAGCGAAGCTCCGAGTGTAACATTTGAACTGATAAGCATTATGCCCAGTGGCGGAGATATATATATATATATATATATATATAGGGAGAGGTTCAAATACAAACCTCACTATCCTAAAAACTAAAAACCTCTCCTCTCCATTGGATCTAGATTCATCCAATGGTTGAGATTAAAGCTGCATAAGGGTAATAAGGTAAAATAAACAGCCCATTAAAGAGAGGTAATTAATGCTACTTCATTTTCCAAAAGCTTGAACCACTAAAAACCAACCCTCTCACGTTCTCCTCTCTCTCTCCTCCATTTCCCAAAAGCTTGAACCAACCCTCTCTCTCTTCCTCTCTCTCACCATCAAACAACCCAGATCCGAGCTCCTCCACCCCCTGCCACCTCGCCATCATCCACCTCCGACAACGCCAACGTCGAACCCGTAGATCCGCTCCGTCAACCCTCCAAGGTTCGCTCAACTCTCTCTCTGTCTTCAACATCTTGTAAAAGGTGAAATAGTTCACCTTTTAGTCTGAAAAGTTTTTTGTTTTTTTAAGAAACCAGTTGAAAAACGAAGACACGCATAAGTGAATCTAGATTCACAGTGAATCTCGATTCACTGCAGTGAATCTCGATTCACTGCAGTGAATCGAGATTCAGAATGTGAGTTGTTTGTTTTTTACCATAAAAAGCGTACTTTTTTGCTGTAAAAGGTGAAATCTTTTCATGGTTTAAAATTTTATAGCTTGTTTTTTACCATAAGTTTCCCATAAGTTTCTTATTCTTTTTGTTTAAAATTTTATAGCTTGTTTTTTACCATAAGTTTCTTATTCTTTTTGTTTAAAATTTTATAGCTTGTTTTTTACCATAAGTTTCTTATTCTTCAATATAATCCAGATTCACTGGAGTGAATCCGGATTCACTGGAGTGAATCCGGATTCAGTGGAGTGAATCCGGATTCAGTGGAGTGAATCCGGATTCAGTGGAGTGAATCCGGATTCAGTGGAGTGAATCCGGATTCAGTGGAGTGAATCCGGATTCAGTGGAGTGAATCCGGATTCA
>NC_033803.1:69820632-69864667 GCF_001876935.1 Asparagus officinalis | reverse complement strand
ACTTTAGATTGAATTTAAGGATGAACCTTTAATATTATATTATACGCAATTAAGTTACTTGATCCACTTCGTTTATTTTGATCTAAATGTTTTGGATGACATATAAATTAAAAATTAGGTATCTTGGATTATAGTTACTAATGCATTAAGTAATAGTAAAATTAACAGTTTTACGCTAACACAACTAAAAATATAATAAAAAAAATATGTATTAGACATAAATTTTTATTTTATAGATATTTTGAAGGCATTTAAATCATGATGAATGGAGCGGATCGTCCATTGAGACGTACATCCTTGTATTCAATCTAGGGTTGCTCCTTAGAATTATACTTCCCTATGTCTATGTGTGTGCGTGCGCGTGTGAAATTACTAATTTTTCTCTCACATGCAGTATAAAAAGATACATTACTAATTTTTCTCACGTTCAGTATAATCGAGATTTTTAATGAGACGCAAAAGATATTTAACTAGATATTATTACAATTGACCTCCCCCACGTGTCTTCATGTTTAAAAATCACTAGCAAAATAGCAAACGTTCAAAATACCACTTAACACATCCTCTTTAGTGTAAAGTTATTAAACATCTTTTAAATTCTTTTCCTTTTTAATTTCTTTTTTGTCAACATTGACGGGTAGCTCTTTGATATGTTGTGAATTAGTCCATTTAATCGAATGAGTTTTAGGATCACTTTACTTTTAGGCTTAGCCCATTAAAAGTTAATGGGTTTAAATAGTTTGGAGGTGTTACTTTATTGGGGAAGTTCATATATACTTAATTTATTTGTATGATGATTTAAGGTAGCGTCACTTGACACCACCCTCCTCCGTATGCTCCCTCATGATCGTGGCCCTCGTGTGGCCGAGAACCAACGCAGTTGCATCATCATCCTTCCAAGCGGAAGCATGTGTAGAAATATGTTAAATAGACTTTCACCGTTAGCCATATTATCATTAGATTTTTATCCTGCGCCCTGCATCATGATCACTACGCTTGGAACCATGCTCTCTACATTTGCAAGCTAAGCCTACACCGAGTCATATCCTACATATATACTTTGTCTAGCTCTAGCGGTATTTGCACTTAGCTCCTGGTATATTTGCACTTATTATCGCAAGCAAAAGGTATAGCCCAGAACAGTTCAAAGCTTTTTCATCTGATCAAAAGCAGTAGGAAGAAAAAAAAATGTACCTCGATTCCATACGGCCTAAGATTTACTTGCTCTCCCAACAGAGACTTCATCAGACTGTCAGCAATATTATACATCAACTACGTTTCTAAATCATGTCGGGTATCAATGGCAACTTCGCGCGTGCACCATAAAAACCTGGCTGTCATCAGATCTCCCATAAAAACCTGGCTGTCATCAGATCTCTGGCTACAACATAGTAAACAGCATATCTAGGAAAAAGGTCTCCAGCAGAAACACGCATAAACCCAATATTACCAAGAAAACCATTTATTGTTCAGCCAAATACATCCTTATCGGCGGTTTTCAGCCGATGTACTAAAAGTTAAAACGGAACAAGTGGGTATCTGATACCCATTCTTAATATACACGACGAAGACGACATACCTAGTCATCGGTCATTTATTCTCAAAACTTCAAACACACTCATTACGGTTGCCGAGGTAAGGAAAAGGGCCGCGTTACTGAACGCTGGCCATGTAGGTGATTAAATCAACAACCCTTGTGCTGCAAAACAAAATAAACGAGCAAATCAATTAGTGTGAAGTACTATTAGTAAAAGCTCAAAGCACATATTATCAATGTGGGAACAAACTAATACTCCATTTCAATGAAAATTTTTACCTGTATCCCCACTCGTTATCATACCAAGCGACAAGCTTCACAAAGTTATCGTTCAAGGCAATTCCAGCCTTGGCATCAAAGATGCTTGACCTGCAAAATAAATTTTCCGTATACATAAAAACATAAAACATAAAGAACCTGGGTGATGCACCAACAATTTATAGCATGCATACCTGCTGTCGCCGATAAAGTCTGTAGACACCAAGTCTTCTTCAACGTAACCTAAGATTCCCTTGAGATTGGTTTCCGACTCTTCCCTGCAAATAAATAAACGGTCAACATAAAAAAGACCCTGTTTTTATAAAATAACTGTGTCATAAAAGTAAAGAACCTTGCGAAAATTATGTGCATCAAACATGGAGAACAAAAGTCAACATTACTTACTTGATAGCAGCCTTGATCTGATCATAGGTGGCAGCCTTCTCTAACCTGACAGTGAGATCAACAACTGACACGTCCACAGTGGGTACACGGAAAGCCATACCAGTCAGCTTTCCATTCAAAGCAGGGAGCACCTTGCCGACAGCCTGTTTAATATCATCAACAGAATAGTATCAATTAACTTCAAGTTGTTTTGTCAAGCGGAAAAACAATTAATAAGCTAATGGTCCAAATATAGAAACATGATATGAATTCAAAAAAGAGCGGATACAGATACTACTAGTTAACAAAACATGTAGGCACATCGTTTGGTAACAATTCTATAAGGTATTTTTGGCCAAAAGAATTGATAACCAGGTGCCAAAAAAGTCTTCAAAGTATTAACTCAAAACAATTCGACGCTGGCTGGCTTACATAGAATTATGTTAAAGAATTGATAGACTGCTAATAATAAACCAGAAGCTCATTAGGGAAAATATATTAAGATGATCAAACCTCCATAGGAACCAACCAAACAAATGATTCAAGGCCTTTTCAATAACGAGTCAACAACCGGGACCCTGACTTATTCTCAAAATTTCAAGTTCCATTTGTTTCTCATTAATTCTTTGATTCAACTGTCCATGTCTACCAAATACTAGTTAACAGTCTCAAAATTTCAAGTTCCATTTGTTTCTCATTAATTCTTTGATTCAACTGTCCATGTCTACCAAATACTAGTTGACAGTCTTAAGAGTATGCTGCCTACTTCCACGCAAGAATTCCAAGTCCAAAATGCCTAGTTGTGTTGACTGGTCTGCACCTACCAACAACTCTAAATGTGGATGAGCTATCAAGCCCCTAGAGATTTGTTCGGGCCTGTTTATTGTCAAAACTCTTTCTCAGAGCTCATGCACCTCAATTAATAGGCTCTCCAAACTTGTTATCCAAGTTCACTTGTTGAGTTCATTAACCGCTCTCCAAACTGGTATCAGAGCTCTGGTTGTGACTTCTGTCAATTTTTCTGCGAGATTACTATTCACGTGAATAGTAAATTTCGTGAATAGTAAAATTTTGTCGTCGATACTTGTTCGTTGACAGAAGTGTTCTAATACACGGTGGTTCGCAGAAATTGTCAAAAACAATCTAGAGGAAGCCAGATTCGAGTGGGAGCGATGACTGCAGATGAAGGGAAGATGAAAATTGTGAAGTTCGATGGTGCGGACTTCGGTTTTTGAAAGATGCAGATCGAACATTATCTGTACCAGAAGAAGCTGTATCAACCTCTCTCAGAAAGTAAACCAGATGACATGAAGGATGAAGAGTGGGCTCTTCTCAACAGACAAACCCTTGGAGTTATCGCGGCTCTCTGCAGCATGTATGAGAAGCCCTCTGTCTCAAACAAAATTCACTTGATGAGGCGGCTATTCAATTTACGAATGACGGAAGGTGCATCGATAGCTCAACATCTTAATAAACTCAACATAGTCACAACCCAGTTGAGTTCAGTTGGGATTGAATTTGATGAGGAAGTTCGAGCGTTGATCCTTTTGTCTTCCCTACCAGAAAACTGAAACGCTACAGTCACGGCTGTGAGTAGCTCATCGGGAAGCAACAAGTTGAAGTTCGATGACATTCGTGATCTGGTTCTCAGTGAAGAGATCCGACAGAGAGAATCGGACGAAGCTTCAACCTCCTCAGCTTTACACATGGAGTCTAAGGGAAGAACTTCAGAAAGATGTTCAAATCACGGGTTCGATGACGTTCGTGATCTGGTTCTCAGTGAAGAGATCCGACAGAGAGAATCAGGTGAAGCTTCAACCTCCTCAGCTTTACACGCGGAGTTTAAAGGAAGAACTTCAGAAAGAAGTTCAAATCATGGCAGATCAAAATCTAGAACAAGCAAATCTAGATCGGGAAAAAAGATTTCAAGTTCTACAATTATGGTAAGAAGGGTCATTTCAAGAGGGAGCGTCGGGCATCGAAGAAAAATACCGCTGCACAGGAGTCTGCCAACGTGACCGAGCAAGGAGGTGATGCTATGATTCTAAACGTCAACAGTCCGATTGAATCATGGATTCTTGATTCAGGAGCATCCTACCATGCCACCCTTTGCCGAAAAATCATGAAGAACTACGTCAGCGGTGATTTTGAAAAGGTACATCTAGCAGATGATGAAGCCTTAAAGATCGTTGGAAAGGGAGACATCCGATTAAAATTGCCAAATCAGACCACATGAAAGCTGCAAGGAGTGAGACATATTCCTGGCCTTAAAAGAAATTTGATCTCCGTGGGACAGCTTGATGGAGAGGGTTACTGTACAACCTTCTCAGATCATGAATGGAAGATTACCAAAGGAGCACTCGTCATTGCTCGAGGTAAGAAAATTGGTACTCTCTATGTAACCTCTAACTTAGAGAATATCATTACAGTAACAGATGCAGATAAAAAATCAAACCTATGACACCAAAGGCTTGGCCATATGAACGAGAAAGGGATGAAGACACTTCTGTCAAAAGAGAAGCTGTCGGATCTGAAGAATGTAGATGTCGGCCTATGCGGGCCTATGCGAGGATTGCATCTTTGACAAACAGAAGAAAGTCAGTTTTACAAAGATTGGCAAGACACCCAAGACAGGAAGTTAGAATTGGTTCATACCGACGTATGGGAGCCATCTCCGGTTTCATCTCTTACAGGCTCATTGTACTATGTCACTTTCATTGATGATTCTACAAGGTATGGGTCTATTTTCTGAAGAATAAATCAGAAGTCTTTGATACCTTCAGAAAATGGAAGACCATGGTGAAAAATAAAACTGGTTTGAAGATAAAACGGTTGAGGTCAGACAACGGAGGAGAGTACAAAGACAGTAGATTCAAAGAATTTTGTGCAAAAAACGGGATCAAGATGGAGAAAATTGTTCCCATGACACCGCAGCAAAATGGCGTAGCGGAGCGCATGAACAGAACTTTGAATGAACGTGCCAGAAGCATGAGGATACATGCCGACTTGCCCAAGTTCCTATGGGCTGAAGCTATCAATACCGCAGCCTACCTAATCAATCGCGGGCCCTCAGCTACCTTGGATGGTGGAATACCGAAAGAAGCTTGGAGTAGAAGAGGTAAACCTTTCGCATTTAAGAATTTTTGGTTGTATCTCTTATGTACACATAGATTCTGCTGAAAGAAGTAAACTTGATGCCAAATCTAACAAATGTGTTTTTATTGGTTATGGTGGTGATAACAAATGTGTTTTTATTGGTTATGGTAGTAATGAGTTCGGTTACCGGTTTTAGGATTATGAAAATCGGAAGATCATCAGAAGCAGAGATGTCATATTCAATAAGGATGTGATGTATAAAGACAGATCAACTACAGAATCAAGTAGCCCAGAATTCCTAAGCCAACCCAACGTTATTCGCCTTCTTTGCACTACTTGTTGCTGACTGATAGTGGTGAACCGAAGTGTTATGATGAAGCAATGCACGTGAAGGATTCAGTCAAGTGGGAGTCTGCTATGCAAGATGAGATAGACTCGCTCATGTCAAATCAGACGTGGGACTTAGCTGAATTACCCACAGGTAAGAAAGCTCTTCATAACAAGTGGATTTACAGGATCAAAGAAGAACATGATGGGAACAAGCGCTACAAAGCAAAATTGGTTGTAAAAGGCTTTCAGCAAAATGAAGATATTGACTACAATGAAATTTTCTCTCAGGTCGTGAAACAGACTACCATCAGACTGGTGTTGAAAATTATAGTTGCTGAGAATTTACATCTTGAGCAATTAGATGTAAAAACAACTTTCCTTCATGGTGATTTGCAGGAGGATATTTATATGAAGCAACCAGAAGGCTTCATAAAGACAGACAAGGAAATTCTAGTATGTCGTTTGAAGAAGAGCTTGTATCGATTAAAACAAGCTCTCAGACAGTGGTACAAAAAGTTTGACAGTTTTATGGGCAACAACGATTTCACTAGATGCCAAGCAGATCATTGTTGCTATCTCAAGAGGTTTGACAATAGCTTCATTATTTTATTGTTATACGTTGATGACATGCTCGTTGCAGGATCAGATCTGCAAGAGATTATAAATTTGAAGCAGAAATTATCAAAGCAGTTCGCAATAAAAGATCTTGGAGCCGCAAAGCAGATTCTTGGAATGAAGATCAAGAGAGACACGAAGTCAGAGACTTTGATGTTATCACAGGCTGAGTACATCAACAAAGTACTCTCCAGGTTCAATATGAAAGATGTTAAACCAATGAGTACACAGTGTACCTTTAGGTGTTCATTTCAGACTTTCCAAAGAACAGTTTTCAGACTTTCCAAAGAATAGTCACCAAAGACAGAAGAAGAGCGTGCACACATGGCGAAGGTCCCGTACGCCTCAGCAATTTGGAAGTCTGATTAGCTATGATTCGTACAAGACCTGATATTGCTCAAGCAGTGAGAGTTGTTAGCAGGTACATGAATAATCCGGGCAAGATGCATTAGGAAGCAATCAAATGGATCCTTAGATATCTACGAGGCACCACAGGTAAAACACTTTATTTCAAAGGTGAAGATACAATACTAACAGGTTATGTGGATGTTGATTTAGCAGAAAATGTTGATATCAGAAAGAGCCCTACAAGGTATATCTATACTCTAGGAGGTACTACAGTGAGTTGAGTTTCTCAACTGCAAAAAATAGTTGCTCTCTCCACAACTGAAGCAAAATATGTCATCGTTACAGAAGCCAGCAAGGAAATGGTTTGGCTTCAAAATTTCTTGGATGAGTTAGGCAAAAAACAAGAAGACAATGTCTTATATTGCGACAGTCAAAGTGCTATTCATCTAGCGAAGAATTCGTCTTTTCATTTCAGAACGAAGCACATACAGATGCAATATCATTTTATCCGATCACTTCTGGAAGATGGAATTTTAAAACTTGAAAAGATCAGCGGAGCTCAAAATCCGACAGACATGCTGACAAACTGAAGCTTTGTTCAGCTTCAGTTGGCCTGCAATAATTTAAGACCAGGAAAAGAGTTGTATAGATCGAAATGTGAAGACAGATTGAAATCAGTCTTCAAGTGGGAGATTGTTGGTCAAAATTGGCTGCCACCAAAAGCCAAAACCACCATCACCTCTCAATCCCATCACCGAATTTGATGCCGAGTTTTTTAACAAAGGAAAAGGTGAGCGGGCCCCACAACGGGCCCCACCACAGGAAATAATATTTTTTATTGATGCATAGTGTTCTCCTAAACACTATAAATAGGCCTACAATTCTTTAAGAAAAATTCATCCCGAAAACAACTCCTCTTATAGAAGAATAAAAGAGAAAAGAAAGGCTAGAGAAAAGTCTGTGAGAGAAAATTATGAGCAATTATCAGAGTTGGGATTGGGTTGTGAGAAAACTGTGAGTGGTTTATAAATTTTCTCCCAACAGTGAAAGATCTGCAGCAGCCCGTGGATGTAGACAGGTTTGTGCCGCCACGTAAATCTTACGTGTCCCTTATTTTGCGCATTTATTTCGCTTTCTCTTAAATTTGACAATAGGGGAATCCGAGTAATTTCTCTAACAACTGGTATCAGAGATCTGGTTGTGACTTCTGTTAAATTTTTCTACAAGATTACTATTCACGTGAGATGTTGAATAATAATCTTAAATTTGGCAATAGGTAAAAATTAAAGACAGATTGAAATCAGTCTTCAAGTGGGAGATTATTGGTCAAAATTAGCTGCCACCAAAAGCCAAAACCACCATCACCTCTCAATCCCATCATTGAATTCGGTGTTTTCTTTGTGGAATGAAAAAGGTATCGGGTCTCACATGATCCCACAAATATTTTATTATTAGTGGCGGGTCCCACTGACAATATTATATTTATGCATAGTATTTTCTCAAACACTATAAATAGGGCCCTAAACTTTTAAGGAAATCTCATCCCAGAAACAACTCCTCTCATAGAAGAGTAAAAGAGAAAACACAGAGAGATTGTGAGAGTTCTTGGAGTGTATCTGATCAAGAGAGGGTGTTCTCTTTGATCTATTCTTTTGGGATATACAAGAATTTAGCGGCGACGTTGCTCCGTGGAGTAGCTTCGAAGGAGTGAATCACGTATATCTGTGAGTACTCTGATCGATTTTTGTACCTTTATTTTGTATATTACGTCTCCGTTCGAGACGTTATTGTTGGTGTGTACCCTAACAACTGGTATCAGAATTGGGAGACACGCAAGATGGGTTCAGAACAGTGAACCACGTATTTATTTCACTTATAACCAGATTTCCTTATAACCAGATTTACGAGAAAGCGAATAAATACGCAATAAGAGGACACACAAGATTTACGTGGTTCAGCACAAAATTGCCTACGTTCACGGGTTGCTGCAGAGCTTTCACTATAGGAAGAAAATTTACAAACCACTCACGGTTTTCTCACAACCCAATCCCAACTCTGATAATTGCTCACAATTTTCTCTCACAAAGACTTTTCTCTAAGCATTTTTTTTCTCTTATTCTTCTATAAGAGGAGTTGTTTCCGGGATGAATTTTTCTTGAAGAATTGTAGGCCTATTTATAGTGTTTGGGAGAACACTATGCATCAATAAAAAATATTATTTCCTGTGGTGGGGCCCGTAGTGGGGCCCGCCAACCTTTTTCTTTGTCAAAAAACTCGGCACCGAATTCGGTGATAGGATTGAGAGGTGATGATGGTTTTGGCTTTTGGTGGCAGCCAATTTTGACCAACAATCTCCCACTTGAAAACTGATTTCATTTTGTCTTCACATTTTGATCTATATAACAACTCTTTCCTGGTCTTGAATTATTGCAGGCCAACTGAATCTGAACACAGCTTCAGTTTGTCAGTAGATCTTCCATAAGTGACCGGATAAAATGATACTGCATCTGTATGTGCTTCGTTCTGGAATGAAAAGACGAATTCTTCGCTAGATGAATAGCACTTTGACTGTCGCAATATAAGACATTGTCTTCTTGTTTTTTACCTAACTCATCCAAGAAACTTTGAAGTCAAATCATTTCCTTGCTAGCTTCTGTAACGACATATTCTGCTTCAATTGTGGAGAGAGCAACTATCTTTTGCAGTTGAGAAACTCAACTCACTGCAGTACCTCCTAGAGTATAAACATACCCTGTAGGGCTCTTTCTGATATCAACATTTCCTGCTAAATCAGCATCCACATAACCTGTTAGTATTGTATCTTCACCTTTGAAACAAAGTGTTTTACCCGTGGTGCCTCGTAGATATCTAAGAATCCATTTGACTGCTTCCCAGTATACCTTGTCCGGATTATTCATGTACCTGCTAACAGCTCTCACTGCTTGAGCAATATCAGGTCTTGTACAAACCATAACATACATCAGACTTCCAATTGCTGAGGCGTACGGGGCCTTCGCTATTCTTTGGAAAGTCTGAAGACTGTTCTTTGGAAAGTCTGAAATGAACACCTAAATGTGTACCCACTGGTTTAGCATCTTTCATATTGAACCTGGAGAGTACTTTGTTGATGTACTCAGCCTGTGATAACATCAAAGTCCCTGACTTCGAATCTCTCTTGATCCTCATTCTAAGAATCTGCTTTGCGGCTCCAAGATCTATCATTGCGAACTGTTTTGATAATTTCTGCTTTAAATTTATAATCTCTTGCTGATATGATCCTGCAACGAGCATGTCATCAACATATAACAATAGAATAATGAAGCTATTGTCAAACCTCTTGAGATAGTAACAATGATCTGCTTGGCATCAAGTGAAACCGTTGCTGCCCATAAAGCTGTCAAACTTTTTATACCACTGTTTGGGAGCTTGTTTTAATCCATACAAGCTCTTCTTCAAACGACATACTAGATTTTCCTTACCTGCCTTTATGAAGCCTTCTGGTTGCTTCATATAGATATCCTCCTCTAAATCACCATGAAAGAAAACTGTTTTTACATCTAACTGCTCAAGATGTAAATTCTCAGCAACTACAATTTTCAACACCAGTTTGATGGTAGTCTGTTTCACGACCGGAGAGAAATTTTCATTGTAGTCAATACCTTCTTTTTGCTGAAAGCCTTTTACAACCAATCTTGCCTTGTAGCGCTTGTTCCCATCATGCTCTTCTTTGATCCTGTAAATCCACTTGTTATGAAGAGCTTTCTTACTTGTGGATAATTCAGCTAAGTCCCACGTCTGATTTGACATGAGCGAGTCCATCTCATCTTGCATAGCAGACTCCCACTTGACTGAATCCTCCACGTGCATTGCTTCATCATAACACTTCGGTTCACCACTGTCAGTCAGCAACAAGTAGTGCAAAGAAGGCGAATAACGTTGGGTTGGCTTAGGAATTCTGGAGGAGCGTCTCACTTCTAGCGTGCTTGGTTCTTCTTGAACTTCTTCAAGATTGTTCTGAACATCATTTTCAGAAATCCCCTCTAATTCAGCAAATTCCTTTATTTCAGCTTTTGTACTGGAGCTACTTGATTCTGCAGCTGATCTGTCTTTATACATCACATTCTCATTGAATATGACATCTCTGCTTCTGATGATCTTCCGATTTTCATAATCCTAAAACCGGTAACCGAACTCATCACCACCATAACCAATTAAAACACATTTGTTAGATTTGACATCAAGTTTACTTCTTTCAGCAGAATATGTGTACATAAGAGATGCAACCAAAAATTCTTAAATACGAAAGGTTTACCTCTTTTCTGCTCTAAGCTTCTTCCGGTATTCCACCATCCAAAGAAGGTGAGGGCCCGCGATTGATTAGGTAGGCTACGGTATTGATAGCTTCAGCCCATAGAAACTTGGGCAATCCGGCATGTATCCTCATGCCTCTGGCACGTTCATTCAAAATTCTATTCATGCGCTCCGCTACACCATTTTGCTACGGTGTCATGGGAACAATTTTCTCCATCTTGATCACGTTGTTTGCACAAAATTCTTTGAATCTACTATCTTTGTACTCTCCTCCGCTATCTGACCCCAACCATTTTATCTTCAAACCAATTTTATTTTCCACCATGGCCTTCCATTTTCTGAAGGTATCAAAGACTTCTGATTTCTTCTTCAGAAAATAGACCCATACTTGTAGAATCATCAATGAAGGTGACTACAGTGAGCCTGCAAGAGATGAAACCGAAGATGGCCCCCATACGTCGGTATGAACCAATTCTAACTTCCTGTCTTGGGTGTCTTGCCAATCTTTACAAAACTGATTTTTTCTGTTTGCTAAAGATGCAATCCTCGCATAGGTCGACATCTACATTTTTCAGATCTGACAGCTTCACTTTTGATAGAAGTGTCTTCATCCCTTTCTCGCTCATATGACCAAGCCTTTGGTGCCATATGTTTGATTTTTCATCTACATCTGTTACTGTAATGATATTCTCTAAGTTGGAGGTTACATAGAGAGTATCAATTTTCTTACCTCGAACAATGACGAGTGCTCCTTTGGTAATCTTTCATTCATGACCTGAGAATGTTGTATAGTAACCCTCTCCATCAAGCTGTCCCATAGAGATAAAATTTTTTTAAGGTCAGGAATATGTCTCACTCCTTGTAGCTTCCGTGTGGTCTGATTTGACAATTTTAATCGGATGTCTCCCTTTCTAACGATCTTTGAGGCTTCATCATCTGCTAGATGTACCTTTCCGAAATCACCGCTAACGTAGTTCTTCATGATTTCTCAACAAAGGGTGGCATGGTAGGATGCTCCTGAATCAAGAATCCATGATTCAATCGGACTGTTGACGCTTAGAATCATAGCATTACCTCCTTCCTCGGTCACGTTGGCAGACTCATATGCAGCGGTATTTTTCTTCGATGCCCGACACTCCCTCTTGAAATGACCCTTCTTACCCCAATTGTAGCACTTAAAATCTTTTTTTCCCGATCTAGATTTGCTTGTTCTAGATTTTGATCTGCCGTGATTTGAACTTCTTTCTGAAGTTCTTCCCTTAGACTTCGTGTAAAGCTGAGGAGGTTGAAGCTTCACCCGATTCTCTCCGTCGGATCTCTTCATTGAGAACCAGATCACGAACGTCATCGAACTTTAACTTGTTGCTTCCCGATGAGCTACTTACAGCCATGACTGTAGCGTTCCAGCTTTCTGATAGGAAAGACAAAAGGATCAACGCTCAAACTTCAACTTGTCTCCCCCAATTCTGATACCAGTTGTTAGGGTACACACTAACAATAACGTCTCGAACGGAGACGTAATACACAAAATAAAGACACAAAAATCAATCAGAGTACTCACAGATATACGTAGTTCACTCATTCGGAGCTACTCCACGGAACAACGACGACGCCAAATTCTTTTATATCCCAAAAGAATAGATCAAAGAGAACATCCTCTCTTAATCAGATACATTCCAAGAACTCTCACAATCTCTCTGTGTTTTCTCTCTTACTCTTCTATGAGAGAAGTTATTTCTGGGATGAGATTTCCTTAAGAGTTTAGGATCCTATTTATAGTGTTTGAGAAAATACTATGCACAAATATAATATTATCAGTGGGACCAGCCACTAATAATAAAATATTTGTGGGACCATGTGGGACCCACCACCTTTTTCATTCCACAAAGAAAACACCGAATTCGATGATAAGATTGAGAGGTGATGGTGGTTTTGGCTTTTGGTGGCAGCCAATTTTGACCAACAATCTCCCACTTGAAAACTGATTTCAATCTGTTTTCAATTTTCACATATTGCCAAATTTAAGATTACTATTCAACATCTCACGTGAATAGTAATCTTGCAGAAAAATTAACAGAAGCCACAACCAGAGCTCTGATACCAGTTGTTAGGGAAATTACTCAGATTCCCCTATTGCCAAATTTAAGAGAGCGAAATAAATGCGTAAAATAGGGGACACACAAGATTTACGTGGTTCGGCACAAACTTGCCTACGTCCACGGACTGCTGCAGATCTTTCACTATTGAGAGAAAATTTACAAACCACTCTCACAAATACTCACAACCAAATCCCAACTCTGAAAATTACTCATAATTTTCTCTCACAAAGCCTTTTCTCTAAGCCTTTTTTTTCTCACTTATTCTTCTATAAGAGGAGTTGTTTCTGCGATGATTTTTTCTTGAAGAATTGTGGGCCTATTTATAGTGTTTAGGAGAATACTATGTATCAATAAAAAATATTATTTCCTGTGGTGGGGCCCGCCCACCTTTTCCTTTGTCAAAAAACTTGGCATCGAATTCGGTGATGGGATTGAGAGGTGATGGTGATTTTGGCTTTTGATGGCAGCCAATTTTGACCAACACTCATTAATTCTTTGATTGAACCGTCCATGTCTACCAAATACTAGTTAACAGTCTTAAGAGTATGCTTCCTACTTCCACGCAAGAATTCCAAGTCCAAAATGCCTTAAGGAACAGTAAGTTGTGTTGACTGGTCTGCACCTACCAACAACTCTAAATGTGGATGAGCTATCAAGCCCTAGAGATTTGTTCGGGCTTGTTTATTGTCAAACTCTTTCTCAGAGGTCATGCACCTCAATTAATAGGCTCTCCAAGCTTGTTATCCAAGTTCACTTAGTTGGCTTGACAAACAAGTTATTATAATAAGTTTGAAACTTTTTCCATATTATGAAACTTTGTTCAAGACTCAAGTCTGTTTGATATGTGCATAACTATTTTCCAATTGCTCTGATTGGTATCTAAATCCTAGCAACATATTCACTATGCATACGAAATCAAAGACAACCAAATGCAAGTTTGAAACTTGTGATTCAAGTACCAGCGACATCTTCACTATGCACATGTGATTAAAACAAACCTAAGGCAAGGTTGAAACTTGTGGGGGATTGTTAGAAAAAGTTTCACAATATGGATGAAGTTTCCAATATATCCGTTATAACTTGGCCTTACTTGTCAAGCAAGAAAAGTTAACTTAGCCACAAAGTTTGAAGAATGTAAATTGAGATGCATAGCCTCTAATAAGAGAATGGTCATTCACAATTCCTAGCTTGCATGTTTTTAAATAAAGCATTTGTTCACTCATTAACAATTCAGTAGGTTTGAAATCGGAGTTTTGAGGGCTTGATAGCCCCGTCCACATTTAAGCTGGTAGGTGCACAACAAACAACTCAGTTTGTTCTTCTTGAAGGTGGTTCAACTTGGGCTTGTTGAACATTGACGTTCAAAGACAACATCAGCCCTACCAGAACAACAGTCAGGGAAGTATAAAATCCTTTGTCTCAATTGTCCATTTTCTACTAAATACAACAGTACTTTGCATATCGTTCAATAATCAAGCATAAAATTTATACCGACAGAAATAGTAGCCAAGATTTGAACTATGATACACATTCTTTGCTATTGTGTAGCATATTAATGTCCATGTGCTTTATCACGATTTTCACAAGGCTTGTGCGTTTAGTTAGATGTAGTTAGTACCCCACGTTCTACCAACTACATCTAAATTTCAAAAGTGTTGTTTGGTTGGATGTTGTTGCAACACGAAAAGGTTATTGCAACAACAAAAATAGAGGTGTGCAAACAACACTCAAATTTAAGTGTTGCAACACCATGAGTTCGAACACCATTAATATTTGTTGCTCCAACTCCTAACCAAACACACCCAAAGATGTGCCCAATATATATCCAATAGAAGCCAGTCAAAAAATTCACCTCGCATAGGTAAATTCTTAAGGTGTGCTCCACTGGTACCCACACCCGAAATGATTTGAATTTATATAACCAACCTCAAACACGTTTTGGACTACCTAGAAGCTATAACTAGACAGTATACCTGGTACCAGCACATGCACTTAGACCAAACTACTTATATGCGGAAAATGAACCATTAAATCACTCTTCATAAAGACAGTAAAGTATAATATATTACCTTAGCAGCTCCAGTGCTGCTAGGAATGATGTTGAAGCTGGCAGCTCTTCCACCCCTCCAGTCCTTGGCAGAGGGACCATCAACAGTTTTCTGAGTGGCTGAAATCAATACAAAGGATAAGGTTCAATAACAGGACCTGATATCGGCATCTGCATAGCAAAAGGAGAAGATCATATTCATAAATATTCCATGATGAATACCAGTGATTGAATGAACAGTGGTCATCAGTCCCTCAAGGATGCCAAATCTGTCATTGATAACCTGTAAAAACATGCAAAATAACAGTATGTTCAATTTTCCCTGCAATTACCAAATTAAAAATTCTATTCATGAAGGAAGACATCACCTTAGCAAGGGGAGCCAAGCAGTTCGTGGTGCAGCTAGCATTAGAAACAATATCAATGTCAGGCTTGTATGACTTCTCATTTACACCAACAACGAACATTGGGGCATCCTTGCTTGGTGCAGAGATGATAACTTTCTTGGCACCACCCTATTGTCATCAAATTTAATCAGAAATTTTGCTTATTTCTCTAAATTAAAAAAAAGGAACATGAACAGTCTTCTTCCTTTTGTACACTAAACTAAAGAAAAAGATGAACATGAATAATTTCCTGTCATATCATACTACCACTCATTATATAGTAAAATCAAAAAAATTATCAAAAGAAATATGTCGAAAGAAAATCTGCAAAATGCCAACTGGTTAGACTACTTCCAAATTTTTTCACAGATATGAAAAATTCTACAAACATATGTGCATATGAAAATTCTCTTTTCTAGGTTGCCAATTTAAGCTAGCCTAACAAGTTATATAATTATAAGAAATAACTAAAAAGTATAAGGCAGGATTTAAGATTAAAAAACTCAAAAAAGGTGCATCTGCCAGCTACCAGTACGGCATTTAACATGGAAAACCGAGTTGAAGTTACTGCTAATAAGATCTGGCAGGGAGGAACAAAATGAATAATGTTAAGCAAGAAAATGAAAGCATGATATTTTCTGTTGAGCACTTATGCAGTGGTCCAGTTACAGAAGCCGAATGATTGAGGACCAGAAATAAAGGACGCAAAGTATTAAAACCAAGTCTAAGCAAGGATATGTATAGACATAAACTTCCAATTGTCGATTGCCAAAAAGTATTAGTTTATAGACAGTTAGAAACCAACTCCAGAAGGATGATAAGCTACATATTTAAGGCTCTTACATTTCAGAGAAAACATGCAAAGAAGGACAAGGTGCATGAAAGCTAGTAATGATACTACAAATATTGACTAACAATTTCATGAAAGAATGAATAATGCTAGTACTAAAAGCAAATAAAACAGCTAAATGTCAGCCCAAAGTACAAACTCTTGGTTAAACAATCAAACAGCAAACAATATTCAGTCACCAACCAGATCTTGGTACATAAAACATAAGAGAGTTGAGACAATTCATACCCAAAGAACACTAAATTGTAGGCACAAGTAAAACCTCTTCACTAACATGTAATACATTACATGAAATGTTCATGTGTTCTCTGGTTTAGAACGGAGTTTAAAGGCAACAGTTAGCTTAATTCATCTCTAAATAACTTTGCATCCATGCTAAAATGAGGAAAGCTCTGAAAGAAAACTGCAACACTAGAGCACGTTAAGTACTTAGTTAAAAAGTTAACCTTAAGGTGAGCTGCAGCCTTATCCTTGTCGGTAAAGACACCAGTGGACTCGACAATGTACTCGGCTCCAGTCTCAGCCCAAGGGATCTCCTCAGGGTTCCTTAACAAACACAAACACAGAAGCAATCAAGTACAAGCATTCCAACTTAAAAAAAAACACAATCATAAGCTAAGATTCACATGGTTATACCTGCAGCCAAAAACAGATACCTCTTTCTCACCAAAGAGAAGGGTCTTAGAATCCTTCACCTTCAGTTCGTGATGCTTCCACGCACCATGGACACTATCATACTTAAACATGTAGGTCTGCAGAAAATTACAGTAAACTCAATAAGCATAAATAGTAAGCTAAATTCTCCACCGTTTCATAGCAAAATTTATCTCATCTAACCAAATGGATGAAAATAACCTGTCATTAGATTACACCTATTTGAAGCTATATCTATTGATAACAGAGCATCTCATCAAAATTTAAACTCAATATTTGTAACCAGCATATTAAATTCAATAGAATATTAAATTCGTTGCAAAAAGGAGATCAAATACTCTAAAACACTTATCCCCTTACAAAACCCTAAATCTCAAGCTATAAAGCTTCAAAAATTAACGAACCACAAGATCCAATCTACACAAACAAAAAAATCTTTCATCTATTACAATATTTCTTCAAAGATTAGATAAAAAAAACATCAGATCTAAAAATCTTAAGAGAATCTCACCATGTAATCAATAGAAATGAACGGATCGTTCACAGCAACCAGCTCCACATCGTTTCGCTGGAGAGCGACTCTCGCAACCAAACGCCCGATCCTTCCAAACCCTAGCAGATCAAAGCAAATCACATAAAAACAAGAAAAAATCGAACGAAATAGATCAAAACCTAGAGAAAATCGTAGATCTAGAACTAACCGTTGATTCCGATCTTGATCTTCTTGCCAGAAGAAGCTGAAACCATAAAAAAAATCGTAAAAAATGAGAAAAAATTCGCTAAAAGACGACGAAAAAGGGGAGATTGATTTGAGAGCGACGATCTAACCCATGGAGATATAACGATTAGAGGAGAGAAGTGAAGAAAGTTGATCGAGAGAGACTGAGAACAAGCTAGAAAAGTGAAGGGTTTAGAGGTTCTCTAGTATATAAGCGAGAGATCCGTGACGACATATAGCATTCAATTATTCATTAACACCCTTTTCTTTTAACTAATTGAAGTCTAGGGCTTTCTAGATAGGGTTTCTTTGATATTAGTCCTCCATATCTTTTATATTCCAAAATTTTTATTCATTAGATTTGCTGCATATAATACACATATTATCTTTGATATGTATCTTGATTGAGTCCTCAATCAGCTTAAATTTATTTAGCTTAACTCTTGAATTAGTCCCCAAAACCTTAATATTTTGAAACTAGTCTCTAGAATGTTTAAGTATTTTAAAATTGGTCACTCAAGTCTTTATATTTTGAATTAGGCCCCCAAATCTATTAAATATTTTGAAACTGGTCCCCTAAAGCTTTCAACATATTACTAACTAGACGGACTAATTTCATAACACATAAAATTATTTGGGAAACTAATTTTAAACTAGGAATTTTTGAAGGACTAATTCAAAATACTTAATAATTTAAGGGATTAAGTAAAGAAATGATATGATTATTTTAGGGACTAATTTCTAATTATGATGGGGAACTAATATCGAAAAACCACTTTCAGATATTGGCATCCTAAATCCTTCATATTTTAAAATTGTTCTTTAAAATATTTGAAATTGTTATTTTTTCCCTCTAATCTTAAATGTTACTTGAAATTAGTCCTTGCAATTTGTAGTTTCTATTATGAAGAATATATCATTAGTGTTAACATTTTGACACAATCTTCAGTTTAGGGGTGTTTGGCAATTTGAAAGTGAATTGAAAATGTGTAAGTTATCTTCTTTTTTTTTTACAAATGACTTTCACATTCATGCCAGTATGCAGGTAAAATATAGTGTTTATTTGAAAAACAATATTATATTAAAATTGTAATATGAAGATGATATGGTAAAATACGATTAATTAATAAATGTAATTAAATTCATTCAGGTTGTGTTTGTTTGTGTGTAAAGATAAAAGTGAGAAAGTGGTTTGCTTTTAACATTTTAGGTGTTTGTTCATATGCAAGTGGTTGCGAAAGTGAAATACAATAAAGTTGTCATTTAGAATTTAATGTAATTTTAACTTTTCCTTAAAAAAAGTGGTGAAGTCATGTGAAAGTAATAAAAATGATAACCAATTTTAATTAAATGATTTTAGCTATATTTACTAATTAATCTTATTTTGTTGCATCATCTTCATGTTGCACTTTCAACAATATTTTTAATTTTCAAACAAACATTATATTTCACTTTGCATGCTAATGTGGATGTAAAAGTCATTTGCGCCAAAAAAAAATTTTTAACTTGCACATTTTCGATTCACTTTCGAATTCTCACACCCCTTAGTTAAAATTGGTTTATCTATTGTCACTTTCATGTGACTTTGCTATTTTTTAGGAAAAATTTAAAATTGTACTAAACCTTTTTGACAACTTTTTTGTACTGACCACTTACATGCAAACAACCATCCTTTAAAAACAACTCACTTTCTCACATTCACATTTCATTTACATGTAAACAAACACCCCCTATATGGTTCATCTTCACCCCTCAACAGCTCAACCAAAAGTAAAAATTAAAAGAAACCACTTTTCCATGAAAATGTGCATTCTAATTTCTTTTTAACCACCATCAAAAATAGCAATTGTTGTGTGTTGGAGGGAAAAATATAAATGAGAGATAGGATCTAAAAGTAATGTTCTACGTTCCATTATCGACTAACCAAAGTAAGGTTAATAGAATGAACTAAAATCTAAAATCAACGTGACTTATAAAATTTTGAGAACTAATAGCTATTTCAAAGGCTGGAAGGGTTAAGTTTTAAAAAAAAGAAAGATTTAAGGGAGTAATCTTTAAAATTCCTAAAATGTAATAATATCCACAATTATTGCTCGCTTTACGGCAACCATAAAATTTTTTCATTTTAGCACTTAATTACATATCATGAACTGTTTTTTTTTTTTTTGGCAATTAAATATCTTAAGTTTCATAACAAATTTAAGTCCTCATGTGATAATCACATGGCAACTAAAATCCACTACGGCTATAATTATCATTTCTACCACCCCAATTAATTTAAAAATTCAATCATTCAATCCCGAATTAATTTAAAAATTCAATCATTCAATTTGAAACCTATTTCCAAATTCACTCCCCCTTTCTCCTAATTTTTTTGTAGTCAATTTTGAAATTGAACTCTAGGGCTTCATCTACTTCTTCAAGTTATGGTATTTCTAACAAGAGGGATACTGGTTTGCTATTATAAAAATTGAACTCTAGGGCTTCATCTGCTTCTTCAAGTTAGGGGCTATTTGGTTGGTTTCCTAAAAACCAAGAATAGGAAATTGGGTCATGGAAATCTTAAAAACATCAATTTACTCCATTTCTATCCCCAAAACTCACCACAACATCTAATAAAATATTATTTTTATCTAACAACTCATCCACTTTATCCAATAAAATATTATTTTATCCAACAACTCATCTCATATCATCTCCTAAAAATAAACCAAACACAAGAAATGAGTCACATCATCCAACTCATCTCATCTCCTAAAAATAAACCAAACACAAGAAATGAGTCACATCATCCAACTCATCTCATCTCATATTTAAAAATCACCAAACACAAGAAATGAGTCACATCATCCAACTCATCTCATCTCATATTTAAAAATCACCCACATCATCAATTAAAATGGTGATAACTCATCTCATCTCATTAACATTTTATTTCCACCCATTTATTCAAAAAAAAAACAAGAAAATTGATTTTCTTAAGTGTGGGTCACATCATCCAATAATATACAAACAACTCATCTCATCTATTTTCTTATTTTTAAGAATGAACCAAACACAAAAAAAAGAAACTATTATAGGAAATATGTTTCTTATAATACATTGGCTTATTTTTTTAACTAACCAAACAATCTTAAAACAAGTTTTCTTAAAAAACCACTCACATCATCCAATAATATGGTGACAACTCATCTCATCTCATCTCCTATTCTTTGATTTCCTTCTTCTTTTAGCCAACTAAACAACCATAATACAAGATTTCATATTCTTTGATTTCCTATTCTTTGATTTCCCACTTTTTTTAGGCAAACAAACAACCCCTTATGGTATTGGTAAATAGATGGAGACTAGGGTTTGCTATTGTAAGGCAATCTCAACTTTAGAGACAGCTGTACTATAGTGAACAAAAATTACATGAGAATGAGAACATTAGGGATAAAGAAAGAAATTTAAGAGAATTTGAGGTGCATTTGAGAGGTTAAAAAAAGTAATATCATTTTCAATGATCTGAGGAACTAATCTCAAAATAACCTAATATTTAGAGGACCTAATTGCAATTTCTATGATTTGCAGGACTAATTTCAAAATAATATCAGAAAAAACCATCTTACTTTAGTTTTGGAATGCATCTTAAATTAACTCTTCTTAATACATCTTAAAATTAGCTCTTTTTTGGCATTGTGCAACAAGGAAAACAACAACCATATATTGGTGTCACCTCAGAAATATTGCTGAAATCCCCAAAATTAGATCTCCTCATCCGTCATAGATTAATTAGTCATCAGCTCAATTCATAACACTGAGATACCTCGATCTACCTCGATCAAACAAGGTGAAAGCAATAATTGACAAATAAGTCATAATTTTCGAAGAACCATGTATTTTTTTAATGTTTTGAGAAGATGATCAAGGGTTCCATACAAGCATTGTTGTTGTTGAAATACAGAAAACAAAAGTGAATCTGGTTAGAGTTATTTGTATCGTGTTATGGTGCACTATTTTTTCCTCGGGTTTAGAATTTCAAACTCCGGTTCATTTACAGCCTCTAAAATCTTTTGTAAAAGGAAAAGAAGAAATAAAAAAAATAATTAAAACAATAAAAACAACAAAAATTCAAAACAGTTGCGAGAGGGGTCAAAAAAAAATGTTGACGGCAGTTAAAAACTTTGACCTTTTCAAATTCCAAATTTGCTCCAACCTCTCGCAACGAAAACACCCATTACCCCCCAAAGAGAAAATCAAGCAGAGAAAGGAAACCCATTTACTGTAAATTTCTTCAATTGGGTTTCCTTTCTCTCTCATCCTCTCTCTTTCTCTGAAACCTTCCTGCAGCTCCAATGGCTTCTCCTGCAATGAAAAGGTGGTTGAGGCCTGAGGTAATAAAACATGCCCACAACTTGTTTGTTATTTTGCCTCAACCAAAAACTTCTGCTATTTTATTTCACTTTTATGTGCATTGCAGGTGTACCCAATCTTTGCTGTGGTGGGCTCTGTTGTTGGTATTTGTGGCATGCAATTGGTGCGGAACATTACCGGCAACCCTGAAGTGAGGTGAGGGGAAAAAAAATCTTCGATCATTTCGATTTACCAAGTTCAACTATATGCAGATTAGTCAACATTTGTGCCTTGCATTTAGTGGTGCAAGCAGATAAGACATGATTATGATACTTACCACATCTGTATATCTCTCGGTAGTCATGACTATGAATAAGAGTACAAACACGGTTCAATAAGAAAATCCATATTACATAGCCATCATACTCGAATAAAAATAGAGGTAGGAAGAGAGGAAAACATGTATGGACACAGAACAGATATCAAGAAAACAGAAAAGACTAAAAAGTATTTAGAGAATGTAATATGAGAGGTGTTTAAATAAAATACAATTTCTCAAATTGGAGTTCATTAATGTGTCCAACATATCCAAAAGGATAAGATATTTGGATCAAGGAAATTGATCTAAGATGAAGTTATTGTTGTGCGCAGTAGAAATTTCGGCAGAGTTTCTGGTGCACAATAAGAGAGAAAAATCAATAAGAATTCCCGTCTTACCAAGGAAATAAGAATCTGAAGCGAATATCTCAATAAAGTGAGATATCGGTTTTTCCTCTCATCAGTTCTGTGACTGACTTGTCGAGGGATCCTAAAAAACTATTATCATGGCCACAAACACAAACAAACCAATTTTACGTGGTTCGGCAAACTGCCTACGTCCACGGGGCAAGGAGGGGGAGATCTACTATTAGAGAGAGAATACAATAGGTTTACAATCTCACAAACTAAACCCTCAAACAAACTCTCTAATCTCTCACAAAAGGGCAGCCGCCAAATAGGATTTTTCTACTCTGCACGAAGCCCAAGAAAAATCCACAACAGCCTTTTGCACGCCATCCAAGTCAATGCCTCTGCACAGAACTTCACGCAGCCACCTTTTCTTTCTCCACTCCTCTCACTTCGCTCTCCTCAAAACCCTAGGTAAAAGCTACTATATATAGCTACAGTTCGAGTGGGTTTTCAATCAGCTCCTGCCAACATTCGTGGCCCCCACATGTTCACATGCAAAAATTCTTCACACCAACATTCGTGGCTTGCTTCATGGTGGCCCTCACGAGAACAATGCTCTTCACGTGTTTCCCAACACATCTCTTCACGTGGTGTCAACGCTTTTTGCTTTGTCCAGAGGAAAAGAGATATACCCTTATCTCTTTACGTGTTGTCCGGCGGGCCTCTGCTTGCTTTATCCAACAATTCTCCACCTCAGCGAAGTTTTTTCAAAACTGAGCTGACACCAACCAAACCAAATGTCTTACGTGTTGCGTCCAGTATGAAGTGAAGCGATCCACAACAACAGACTCAATCCACAACAAGTCGAGACCCAAATGAGAATACGAACACTCTCCAAATATCAGTGTCAACTCTCAAATCGGCTGCATCATAAAGATTGTCTACGTATCCTCTTGCCCAAGAAATCAAGCCTTAACGTAGTTCACCCAAATGGCCGCGAACGACCTCAATCCAAAAGAAGAGTTCGCAACCCTTCTCCAATATCATCAACTCTACGGCTGATAGCACATCCAATGGTCTCAAACACCTCCACCTGAAGCGAACCAATGGCCATATCCAAACCAACCATATCCAAACCATGTCTGCCAGCTGCACTCGAATCAAAACTCAACTCATCATCTGCACCTAAATCCAAATGATCCCTAAGCTGTGTCACCTTAGCTAGAATCCCAAACAATACAGTATGATCTGGAATAATTTTCACCCAATGTGAAGTAGCATCCATCTCCACCCGCTGCGATACATCTAAGGTCTGTCCAAACTCTCCACATGTTGAGAATCAATTAGCTCTCTTATCGAAGCCTCAATCAAAGTGACACTATTAGACCTATCTTCCAATGAAGTTTTACCTCTAATCACAGCAGTTGACAACTCTTTAATAAGATGACTCGAATATGTCGAAGCCTCGGTCCAGAAACTCTTCTGCAAACCATTGCTCGACCACAAACACCGATCCTCCTCCAGCAAGGCACGGTTCTCTAAATTTGTCATCCTATCTAGTTGCCCCAAGATTTTCTTTCCAACGAAGTGTCTCGAAATGTCGTGAGCTCGGCTTCAATACAAAAATAGATTTATCTTGTACCTCCTACCAAAACTAGAATGGAGTACCTTCATCTTTCTGTCTATCACACACTTCTTCAATCTGTTGGATACTACTAGGACTTTCTCCAAAGGGGATTTGGTTGCAACCCAAACACGCCTAGAACAGTCACCAACAAAGAAAACCAAACTTCTATTACCTCCTAATGATGCCCCTTTGAAAAGCCCCCAAACATCCACGTGAACTTCTCCAGAACGACCCTTAGCACGGTGAATAGAGGTGCCAAACTTCACCTCGATCTTCTTGCTCACATCATGTTCACTGGACTTCAAACTGCAGGCCTTCACACCCTCTTTTAATCTATACGAGGAATCAATACTGGAATGGCCAAACCCCAAATGTTACAGTCTAGTCGAATCAATAGAAGTCGCCACTTCTCTACCTGCCACTATACCTCCAGTCAAGTAATACAGGTTATTCCTCCTGACGCCCTTCATCACAATCCGAGAGTCTTCTACAATCATAAGAACCATGTCCTCAATTCGAACATTCAGACCCTCTCCAACCAAAGATCTAATTGAGATCAAGTTCTTTATCAAAGAAGGAACATATCTCACATTATTTAACTCCCTAACAGTCCCGTTAAATATTTTGATGCGAATTCTTCCTATCCCAAGGATCTGGCATGCACGGTTATCAGCCATGTACATCACACCACTATCCAGCTTCTCAAAACTGGAGAATCATTCCCTTCTAGGGCACACATGATAGGTCGCACCACTATCCAACATCTACTCGGATTCTTCCGAATAACTCCATGTAGGATTGATAGAAAGCGAATAAATAGAAGAGTCAGAAATATTACCATCCGATATGATGTTTGCTTCTGATGATGGTTGCTTCCCTTTTCTCTTCTGTTTATTCTTCATCCATTCGTCGAGCTTTGGACAGTCTTTCTTTCAATGACTAGTCTCCTTGTACCAAGCACACTGGTCTTTTCTAATTGTAGGATGTCCTACTCTATACTGTGACTTTCAATTCTTTCGGTTTGGACCCTTCCCTCTTGCGGCCAACGTCTCTGCTACCGACTCAGTCGAAGTCTCCTTATCCTTCTTCCGAAGCTGATAATTCACAAGTGCAGCAGTGATCTCACTATACGAAAGGGATGTCTTCCCATTAATTAGGGTAAGAACAAATATCTCATATTCTTCGTCGGGCAAGGAACTCAATAACAACAATGTTTTGTCCTTATCTTTAATCATGACATCCACATTCGTCAAATCCGTAAGAAGCTTTGTGTAGATATTCATGTGATCTCTAATTAAGGTTCCCTTCTTCAACTGAAAACGATAAAGTTTCCTCTTTAAATGCAAGCGGTTCTCAACACTCTTTGTCAGATACTTGCTTTTGAGAATCTCCTAAATCTTCTTTGTAGAAGTCTCATTCATCACATCATATTTTAGATCTTGAGTCAAACAAGACCTAATCACACCACACGCCGTTCGATTCATCTTCTTCTAAATATTCTCTTCAATGTTATCTGGCTTGCCATCTAACTCCAAGGTATCCTCTAAATTCTGTGTGTTCAGCGCATCCAAAACCTCGCATCTCCATAATCCAAAATTGTTTGTGACATTAAACTTCTTCACATCTATCTTCATAGAATGGATATTCAAACTCTGAATGGTCTTCGCGCCAGAAGCATCACCCTCGACACCCGAAACACCTTCTTTCCCCGACATCTTTCTCAACGCACCAACGAACGAAGAATAGATCCAAAACTAAAAAGATAGAGTCTTTACCAAAAGATCCCACCTTTATCACCAAACGAAACCCTAGACAAGCCTCCAAATTGATCCACTCCTCAAACCAAACCCTAGATCTGGAATCTGGACTCTGATACCACTTGTTGTGCGCAGCGAAAATTTTGACAGAGTTTCTGGTGCACAATAAGAGAGAAAGATGAATAAGAATTCTCGTCTGACCAAGGAAATAAGAATCTGAAGCGAATGTCTCAACAAAGTGAGATATCGGCTCTTCCTCTCATCAGTTCTAGGATTGACTTGTCGAGAGATCCTAAAAAACTATTACAATGACCACAAACACAAACAAACCAATTTTACGTGGTTCGACAAACTGCCTACGTCCACGGGGCGAGGAGGGGGATCTACCATTAGTGAGAGAATACAATAGGTTTACAATCTCACAAACTAAACCCTCAAACAAACTCTCTAATCTCTCACAAAAGAACAGCCGCCAAATAGGATTTTTCTACTCTGCACGAAGCCCAAGAAAAATCCACAACAACCTTTTGCACGCCGTCCAAGTCAATGCCTCTGCACAGAACTTCACGCAGCCGCCTTTTCTTTCTCCGCTCCTCTCACTTCGCTCTCCTCAAAACCCTAGGTAAAAGCTGCTATATATAGCTGCAGTTCGCGTGGGTTTTCAATCAGCTCCTGCCAACATTCGTGGCCCCCACACATTCACATGTGAAAATTCTTCACACCAACATTCGTGGCTTGCTTCATGGTGGCCCCCACGAGAACAATGCTCTTCACGCGTTTCCCAGCACATCTCTTCACGTGGTGTCAACGCTTTTTGCTTTGTCCAGCGGAAAAGAGATATACTCTTATCTCTTTACGTGTTGTCCAGCGGGCCTCTGCTTGCTTTATCCAACAGTTATGTAATGTGAAAACAGCCATGGGATATATGTATATACACAATTAGATATCCATATGCAGGTCAAAATATTTTCCATTTTTTTTTACTTTAATCCGTATCCACATCCTAGCAAAAATTAAATAAGATGTCCATATTCATATGCAGTTATGCACATACTACCCATTGTATATGCACACATGTTCACCAATTTCCATATCCTTTTGCATCCATAATTTGCATAGAGCAAAAGGATATTATTTGTAACGAGTTGTTGGTTGATTAATTGATAACATTTGATTGATGAAATGGACTATAATGTAAATTTTCACTATAGGGTTACCAAGCAAAATAGAGCTGCAGGGATCCTTGATAATTTTGCAGAGGGGGAGAAATACAAGGAGCATGGCGTAAGGAAATTCGTACGCAACAAACAACCTGAAATCATGCCTTCAGTGAACCAGTTCTTTGCAGGTCCCAAATGTTGATCATGTGCTTATCTTTTGGTTTCCAGAATTGTTTGGATGGCATGAAAGTTGGTTTGTTTGACTAAGCATGCTTAGTTGTGTTCGAAGCTATGTTCTGATTGCCGAATGTCATTTATTGAATAAAATTTTATTTTTATCTTGCAGCACCCTCGACTTTGTTATAATTTATGTACCAATTTACATATACCTTATCTTTTTGGTGCATTTTTGTTTATTTGTACGCCCTGATGTATTCCTTGCGTGTTTGGTGTAAAAATCGTTTCAAGTTATTTATTAGTTTTTGGGACTGTTGCTTGCCTGAAAAATCACAAAATATAACTCATGAATTTGTTGCCATGATGGCACAGCATTTGGAAAGACATGAACACCAATTATATATGAATACAAACAATATGAAATACATGGAAATTGAAACTGCATTGTGTAGAGCATATAGTTTTCTAGCTTGTAACTTCGTCAAATCAAAGAACAAAATTCATTAGAGATGACTTCAAGAGTATTGCAAGTGCGTGGTATGTATTAGCCAAAGTTTATTACTGCAACATATCAGGGTATCTTCTTTTTTCACTTGAAAATTCTCAAAATTTCAAAGTTCACAAAACATGCACATAGATATGAAACTAACGAAGAACTGTTGGAGTCTTGTTTTGTTTATTAGAAGTGTGACATATTTTGCGAAAATAATCAGTCTCAACAGCAAGCAACAAGATTTGAAAATTATGCGTGCCTACAATGCCATTACCATTCTATACATATTTCCGAAATTCCACAGAAAGTTCCTAGACAAGACCAAAGTATAGTTTTTGTGTATACACATAGTTTAATGGAAGAACTAATTAACTTTCAAGCCTATATTTTTAGAGGTTTTAGTATACATGCTTCTTGCAACAAAAATATTATAGCTATTTGAACTTTCCTTCTTTTTGAGGTTAAATATATCTATTTCTACGGTACACAATTTCCTTTTAATCTTAAGATTACAGGAATAGTCACTCCTTAAATACTTCGAAAAAGTAACGATACATCTATGTGACAAGTTGGTGGGCACTTAAGAGATTGGAACTCCTTAAATACTTCGAAAAAGTAACGATACATCTATGTGACAAGTTGGTGGGCACTTAAGAGATTGGAAAACAAAAAGATTTGAATTAGAAGAAGTATACATCTATGTGACAAGTTGGTGGGCACTTAAGAGATTGGAAAACAAAAAGATTTGAATTAGAAGAAGTCAATAGGTAAGTTTAAAACTACTGGCTTCTCAATGCTTGTAGTTTAAAACTTGCGTTTAAAATTCAACCTGTTAAGCCATTTGTCCTCACTGCAAGTCAGCTTTAGTGAGTCTACAAGTTGTATACTATGTGTGTACAGTTTGTATGCACTCATTCATTGTATAAGATCCATCAGAGATTTATTTCTATTTGTCATGCGCACACGGTACTATGCTATTACGATCTCTAAAATCAAGATGCAATACATTTGTGTCAAAAACGTAAATGTTATCTTTGTTGACAATGAACTGCTATCTTTATCATTTATCAACGGAACAATTCCCTCAAATAACGTTTCCCAGAGATAAACTACTGTTGAATGTGAACATGTGTTATATATTAAAGCTTAGTAAAGTAGTTTGAATGCTCTTAGGTGCATCTTACGCAAGTTTACTTTCTTCAAATTGTACATTGATCGGTACATTCTGGCTTAATTCTTTATTGACCTCATGTTGTTGCTGATCATTACTGGATATTAGAGCTATGTGCAATGGGTACAATTACTACACCTGCATGTTTGATGTTATGTAAGATGGTTCACTGTTGGGATATCCCTGATGTCAAAATAATAGGGCACTAGGAATTAGTCTTCCATTAATTATCAATTTGAGACTTTTATTCTCAGAAAATTTGTGCTATTAGAGACCCAAATAATAGCGGAATCCAAAATTAGAAGGTTTTGACAGCAATCTACTTTAGGCTTATTAAGCTTGATAATTATGCATGTCTTGAAACTGGGACAAAAATAATTGTTCCTGTAACAAAAACAATTCATACATATTTTGAGCAATCTTAGATAAAATTTTCTGTACTTTAACAGTACAGCTAATTGTTTAGTTCTACCTAATTGTTGGAACTAAAGAACCCATTCTGGCCTTTCTTCTTATCACAACACAAGCGTCATCTCGAAACCTATCCTAATCCTGCGTATGACATTTCTTTTTCTTTCATCAGTGAAAATTACCAGGCTTAGCACTCATTGGCCTAGTGGAAAATCTGAACATAATTGTCAATAAAGCCAGTATGCATTAGATAAAGAACTTGCATCAACAGATTCTCAAAGGATTGAGAGATATCAAAAAGAATATGTAAGACTTGAAATATCAAAATTTTGTCTACGCATAATTGGGAGTACAGACAACACAGGCTAAGAGGAGGATAGTAGAGGCAGCAGCAGCATCCTCCTTATCGCCGAAGCAGCTTCTTTTAAACTTGCAGGGATTCTGCAGCCTCATTACTTCTTGCTTTGGCTCCTTCATCTCTTGCCCTTTCTTCCTCATCGACTCCTGCTTTCTGAGCCTGCATTCCTCTGTTTTGCACACCATATCTCCACTCTGATAAATTTAGTTATGAGCTTGTTTTTGGGAGGCAAGCACACATTGTGCTCCTTTTATAGAGGACACGAAGCAGTTGGGGGCATCATCCAATAATAATTACTTCTTGGTCACTCTTAAATTTTCTTCCACCGCGCCGAAGCTCTAAAGTCCTGTTGAGGATTGACAGTTATAATTTTATACCGTAACATGCTTCTGCAGAAGGAGCTTCCTTCTCATAACCCGAAAGGAATGCTATTTTTATATAGAATTTTAATCTTGGTTGATCCGATGCCATCATAAAATCCCTTCCATTGTACCAAAACTCTGAAATCATGATGAGAGTTGAGCTGATTAGGGTGGTCCCTTATCTCTATTATGTTCTTTAAAAATGATGTTCTTTGTTTTTAAGAGCCCCCTTCATGTGAGCAGCCATGTGCTTGTGGTCCTCCTCTGATTCGTCTCCACATTTGCAGGTTCAAAGTATCCACCGCTAGTGCATGATATCCAAATGACATCTACCAGCTGACCATAGTATTTATATAACTTATTTTCTCATATATTGATTTTAAATTCAATATATGCATGATTACATGGTTTAATTTGAAATAACCATAACTCACTTCTTTGTTCTTTTTCGCGGGATAAAGGGTTAGATTTCTGTTGTAAATTTTTTCCTTTTTCTTTTTCTTTTTTCTTTCTTCTTTTTCTTTCTTGTTTTCTTTGCCTCTCTCAATCAATCAAAAGTACGTTTAGAATCAATTGCATGCCAGAAGACGTTACACTGTTCAGTGTGTAACCTTTACCTGAAAATTGTGTTTCGAATATAACCATCAATATTTTGACTTGATATTGATGATATTGATTTGCTATGGCAGTGGAAATTTCTTCTTGAGTCTGTTTTGATAGGAAAGTATATCTTTGTTTTATACAAATCACATAACCAGTGTAGTTCTTTAGGCGTATGCTCATAATATACATTACTCCATATAAAATGGAAGGTTAGGATTCAGGAAACATTCTCTCTACTGCCACACAACAGGACACAAAATTTACTGATTTCGATTGTGATACACAACTGCATGCAGCTGTTCTTGGATCTTAACATAAGTAACGGACCGTGATTTCTTATATTATAGGCTTGCATCCATTTGACTTCTACCCTTCTTATTTCTCTGTAGTAATTTTATCTTGAAGTTTCCATAATAATAATAATACTACTACTAATAATAAATCTTATTCTGAAGCAAATATTATATGCACACCCATGTGTGCGTGTATCCTTGTGGCCCTCTTATCTATTTCACCATGCTTTGAGGTTCAGTGCATCCATCTCTAATGCATGAACATAACATTGGGTAGGCTTCATTTCCCTAGGTTCTCTCTTCAATGTAACACTACAATTCTTAACTTCATAATTTAGTGCTATCATGGTTGAGCTCATCCTAATCAAGACATTCTTACTCTGTACTAGGTCCTTTTGTGGGTCCCGTGTTAGTTCTTGTTTGTTTTGAGGGAAAATTTGTTAGTAATAGTCGACTTTGCTGTCACATTAGCAAAATCCTCACTCGGAATTTCCCTATATCCAACTTTTACTCCGAGGAAAAAAAATTGGAAAATTCAAAAGCTTCAGATTTTGAAATTTTGATTTTGTCATGGTTCTAACACCTGTTTTTTTTTTTTTTACATCCAAACAATGTCAAAAGATATTTTTGAAGCTATATTTAATGCTTATTGTAGGTCCAATGCAAAGCCTGTAATCATTTATTAATTCAATAACTTACCTGATACTAAGTAACTAAAACATGTTGATCCCTGGTTCATCAATACTCATGTAATACTAAAAAGAGACAGGACAATGAAAAGTGCGGTTGTTTAAATGAGTTACAATGAACAAAAATCGCGAGAACATAATATTTCTAAGATTTGAGTTTAATAATAATAATCTTCTTTGACTGTATACGAGTATAAATTTTATCAGGACATCTTCACATGAGAAACATAGGAGACTACTTAGAGATATCAAATGTATCCTCTATGGTTCAAAATCCCCCGCTCGCATACGAGATTTTCTGATAAAAATTTGCGTTCCCTAAACATTAACAGACAATTATAATTGAAGAAGGGGATTTGTGATGGCAATTATGTGGCATGTGTTAGGAACAAGCTTCAAGATTCTACAATAATAGAGCTCATATGGAGGCAGACCTACAAGAAATGGCTTCTTCCTCTAAAACCACTGCTTAGTGTTAGCATAAAGTTGGGACCTACATAGATATCCTTCTAGGTTTTAGCTGTCATAATGTAACCAACTTAGTACCATAATAATCATTTATCTTACCTGTGCCAGGAATCTAGAGGAATATTTTTATATATTACTGTGTAACTGACTGCATATGCTTGAGGTTTGCTGGAGAATTGTTTGTATTGACCAAAGCAAAAGCAGCAATAATGGCTCTCTGAAATCTTCCATGAGAATTAGATTATTGATTTCAGATGCTAATGCAGCAAGGAGGGGAAGGAAAAAAATCACTGACCATAGAATGAAAATGTCTTTATATTGATTTCAGATGCTTTTGGTGATTATGATCCACATTTTTAGAGTTCCGAAAACGCCTTTATATTTGAAAATTTTATATGTCAATGTTCTTACATTAAAAAATACCCTCACACTTGACAAAATGAAAAGAAAATGTCACTAACACTTGGGGGGGAAATTCAACACAAATGCTCTTAAAAGAAAATAAAATGGACGAAGGTATACTTAAAATTATATCTATGTATTTTCTTCGACAATGCGATCATAATACTAATCCTATATTTTGTGTCATGCACGTACAATGTATGTACGCGGGAGTACTTGTACTTGATAATAGAAAACAACTTAACCTTGCTGCTTATATTCATGACATTGCTGCTTATATTCATGACAGTAAATTCTTTAGAATTACATTCTTTTATACATTTTAGAGTTACTCCTGAATCATGACGATGATGGTTATTATTTTTATTTTTATTAAGAGAAAGGATGGGTTTATTAATGTATTTAACAAGTTTGATTCAAGTGCATTCACCGTTCACCACAAAACAAAGTGTTTATGGACTTGTTAAATTTTTGGTGGGCTCAGTTTTGAGCGGGTCTAACGTTGATGAGAGCGTCTACTTGGGCTTTAATACATAACATCTTAGAGTGCAGTTCGTGGGCTGAGCGTGCTGATTTTGTGTGGTTAAAAAAAAATTTCTAGCGTAATAAAAGGTCAGTTTAGAAGTGAGATTGAAACTATGTCTCAAAACATGATTTTTTTTTCCGGGGGTGAACTGTAAAAATTTTCACATAGAAAAATGGTACACGCTATGCATGAAGATGGTGGGATATTTGTTTTTTAATGACAAAAGAACTCACACATTTGCATTATCATTTTACTAGAAAGCCTTAAACCAATTCACAAAGATGAATAACTTACAAGAAAAACAGCAGAAAACAGGTTTGGACTTCCAGCGGTTGACCGCGATTGGCGCGGCGGTCGACCGCAAACGTGCACGCAAGCTAGAAAAGTCTTTGGACTTTTCGCGGTCGATCGCGATTGGCGCGGCAGTCGATCGACCAAACCTTGTAATGTTTTTCAGTTTCTGCCACGGTCGACCGCTAGTCTGGCTGGGTCTGAATTTGGTTTCCTGTTCGCATCGGGTTTATATTTTGATATATATTAAAACACTCGTTTCTAGGGTTATGAGATGAGAGTTCTAACAAAGATTTGCGAGTATTCTGAGCACTTTGAGAGGGAGAACTTGTGAACAAGTTGAGATATTTGGTTTAGAGTTTGTGTGAGTGATTTTGTGAGATTGTAACCCTTTGTAGTCTCATTGATTTAGTGGAATCTCTTCATCCTCTCCCGTGGAATAGGATGAGGATGTTCGTGGATAGGATTAAGGATGTTCGTGGGCTGAGCGTGCTGATTTTGTGTGGATAAAAAAAAATTTCAAGCGTAATAAAAGATCAGTTTAGAAGTGAGATTGAAACTATGTCTCAAAACATGATTTTTTTTTCCGGGGGTGAACTGTAAAAATTTTCACATAGAAAAATGGTACACGCTATGCATGAAGATGGTGGGATATTTGTTTTTTAATGACAAAAAGAACTCACACATTCGCATTATCATTTTACTAGAAAGCCTTAAACCAATTCACAAAGATATATGAAAAAATCAATTAAGTATATAGCTAAATTAAAAGCTTAAATACAATCAAGAGAAAAAGCCCGGTAATTATTCTATGCACGTCCTAGCCAAGCGGGTAAACAAAAATCCAAAGGATTTCAATTGAGGAGGATCAATAAATCCCATTTCAACATTTTTCATTTGATTTAATACCATGTGTGGGTATTGGGCAGGAGTCAAATTATAAAAAGATCACAGCTTAAATAACAAGATCGATGATGGTATCCAATGGATAATCCATCATCTGGTTGGTCGTGGTAAATTCCATGAAAATGAAAAGAAATAAAATTTAATATTAATTCTTAAAAATAGAAGCGGTTTGCATTTAAATGTGACTTTTATTTTAGTTAATTTTAAAATGTAATAAATTTTAAAAATTAACACATGTGTTTAAAAGTGTAATGCTCAAAATTTTAAACGTTCGTTCGAAATTTTCTCCTTTATAAAGAATCTTTCTTTTTTCTTCCCGCTAACAACTACCGAAATGAGGGAGGGGGGAGATTTAGATCCTGTAAGAGGTACATATAGAAAAACTAGCAAATAACTTATCATTATGGTGTTTTCAGTCGTCAAATTGTGACCCTTTGCTAGCAACGGGCATGCACCCCGTTATGCACCATTCAATTGAATTGACGCTCAGGACTGCTAGGATCCCGACTTAGCCGACTCGCCTAGTCGACGTCTCCTTAGGTCGACTCGAAGCTTATCGGTCCTCTTGTCGAAGACGACTCGCTGCGAGTCCACTCGATTAGTTATTTGACACCTCGTTGACTCAAAAGACGTCACTTCTCGACACTCCTCGTTACAAGGCAAAAGATGACTTCAACCTCGACTACCCTGCTGACAACACGTCGACATCACATTAAATGCTTGGCAGGCATCATCATTTCTCCATCCCCGATACTACTTATGACACATCGGACCAGGCGGCTTCGCGCGCCGCTCATCCCATCTCATTAATGATGAAATGACAGCGCTCATCCCATGGACGATCCACGATCGACACCTGTAAAGTCGACGCTGACTCAGCTGCCAGCTCAGACTCTGCCGAAAAAAGACTAAAATGCCCTTCCTACATGGCTGTAAAAAGAGAAAACTATTCCCAATGCGAAGGTAAGCAAATTTTCAGCATTTTTTCTCCATTTCGCTGCACTTCTCATATTCCCATTCGAGCACATAGCTGACTTAATTGTCGGAGAAATAACGGGGGAACCGGTCATTGTCCTCTTACGAGTTGTTACACGTGCAGGGACGAACAACCCAACTCCAAATCGAATATTCGGAAAAGTGAGCGGCCCTCATAGCAACCCATTCTCTATTACCTTCTCTTTTACATGTGTGATTTAAACTATCAACAACTTTAAATGAAAGTTGTAATAATATTCATGAGAAGATGAATAATCAATAATAATTAAGTAGAAGAAAGTTTTTTTTTTTAAATTTTATTCCCCCATACCTTCCTTATCCATATATTGAAATCACTGCCATAAATTTTGTAAGTGACTTGAAATTAACAACTCTAGTTAGAGGTTGGTTGAAATTAAGAAAAACTCTGTCTTTTTTAACATTTTTTTGGGTGCATTATACCCTTTTGCATTCCAACCTAAACCCTAAAGAACTTATCTATAGAGAAAAAAATGGAGGGGAAAATGCAACATTAGACTTAAATCCACTTATTTTGAACCTGTTTGTGTTGGGGAAAGATTTTACAACATTAGACTTAAATTCACTTATTTTGGACCTAATTTGATGGACTATGGTGTTTAATTTGGTTGAGTTGAGTAATTTGGTAATTACCATCTCTGGTTAACCACTAATCTAACCAGGGTTAGCAAGTCTAAAACTTAATTTCAAAAACTTTAAAATATTTGAGGGACTAAATTTAAAATATGAAAGATTTGAATGGAGGGACTAATTTCAAAAACTTAAAATATTTGAGGGACTAATTATAAAATATGACGACGTGAGGGACTAATTCAAAATATGAAAGATTTGTGGGGCTAATATGGCAAAAAAAACCCCAAAAAAGAACACAAAATGTGATTGTCAAAAAGGAAATAGAAAGAGCAAATAAAATCCACTAGAATTTTGTGAATCAAAAGAGTAAAGAAAATCCATACAAAGAGGATTCAGTCATAAGATGCTACCAAAAAGGTGAATGTGGCAGGGAAAAAAAACAGTAATAAAGTCCTTTTGTTTTGTTTTGTTTTGTTTTTTTTTTCTATTTTTTTCCTTCTTTTTGTTGCTCTCTCTGTAGCAACTGCTCAAGGGAACCAGTCCTCTCTCTCTCTCTCTCTCATCTCCCTTCATCAAAATCGAATCTTGGTTGAAGAAGGAGATCAAAGGATCCGAGTAAGTAAGCTCATTCCTTATCCATTTCTATCTAATTTATCTGATTTGAGAAAAGGGTAAAGTTTTATTCTTGATCACCCCTTTGTGTTTGACTTCTTCTTTGGTGCTTTTGCTTTCCTCTCTCTTCTGTTGTAGATCACACCAGATCGATTTGGGATTATTGTAGAAGAAAGATTGAATTTTGGGTGTGATTTAGGTTTTGAATCGGATTTCTTCATCTGGGTTTTTTCATTTTGGAGGAAAAGGTGGGATCTTTGTTCATGTTTGTTATGGATGGGAGTGAAGATTTTCTTTTTAAGGGATGAAAGTTTCAGCCTTTGCTATGATCTTTGACGTGCAATGGTTATGCAGATCTTAGAATTTCTAATTCTGGTAAAGGCAGCTTTTAAGTTTTGGATGGAGTTTCAATAAAATTATCTTGAAATTGTCAAAAGATCTGCCAGTTTGAGAAATGTTGGAAGAGCTGAGGCAGTTGTATCATATTGAAGGTCTCTCTCTGGTTGAATTGAAGTATACTGGACTCAAATTTTAGACTGTAAAGTTTGAAATCTCCTCTCATTTTCATTGCATTTTTTGAGAGTATGATCAAGCAAATATTAGGCCGGCTCCCCAAAAAGGCATCAAAATCATCGGAGCATCGGGATGCGGGCGGTGGGTCTGGTTCCTCGCTAGCAAACTTTTCAAGAGGTGGAGATTTATTGAGCACTAGAGCAAGCGTTCAGGGACATAATCACGGTAAACAGAACCATCCACAATTAAGCTCGAAAACAAATGGCAACTCGGCAACTCCTTATGAAACCCTCCCAAGCTTTAGAGATGTCCCGAGCTCTGAAAAGCCCAATTTGTTTATCAAGAAACTCAATTTGTGTTGTGTTGTATTCGATTTCATAGACCCAAGTAAACACTTGAAAGAGAAGGAGGTGAAACGGCAGACATTGCTAGAGCTTGTTGATTATGTTTCAACCTCAAATGGGAAATTTTCTGAGTATATGATGCAAGAAATCATCAAAATGGTGTCGATAAACATATTTAGGACCCTAATTTCTCCGCCTCGTGAAAATAAAGTTTTGGAAGCTTTTGATGTCGAAGAGGATGAGCCCGTAATGGATCCTTCATGGCCACATTTGCAGATTGTTTACGAGTTCTTTCTAAAATTTATTACATCTCCAGAAACCGATGCCAAGTTGGCAAAGAGATATATAGACCATTCCTTTATTATTCGGTTGCTAGATCTCTTTGACTCAGAAGACCCTAGAGAGAGGGAGTATTTAAAGACGATACTTCATCGCATATATGGTAAGTTTATGGTGCACCGTCCGTTCATCAGGAAATCCATCAATAACATTTTCTACCGGTTCATTTTTGAGACAGAAAAGCACAATGGAATTGCCGAGCTTTTGGAGATTTTGGGAAGTATTATTAATGGGTTCGCTCTTCCACTTAAGGAAGAGCATAAACTGTTCCTTGTTAGAGCGTTGATTCCACTACACAAGCCTAAGTGCATACCCATGTACCATCAACAGTTATCATATTGTATTTCTCAGTTTGTTGAGAAAGACTGCAAGCTCGCAGATACTGTTATAAGGGGATTGCTGAAGTACTGGCCTATAACAAATAGCTCAAAGGAAGTGATGTTCTTAGGAGAGTTGGAGGAGGTTTTGGAGGCAACTCAGCCTGCTGAGTTTCAGCGATGTATGGTTCCTCTTTTCCGGCAAATTGCCCGTTGCTTAAATAGTCCCCACTTTCAGGTAAATCTTTATGTTTCTATTAAAAGAACTATCTATATTTAATTTACGTTCATGCTTCTTTTATTTCACCGCACCCTATCTTTTCTGGCAAATTGCCCGTTGCTTAAACAGCCACCACTTTCAGGTAAATCTTTATGTCTCTATTGAAAGAACTATCTATTTTTAATTTATGTTCATGCTTCTTTTATTCCATCACACCCTATCTTTTGCATGCTTGTGTGTGAGTATCTCTTTCCTTAATTGTCTGATTGCCCGTTTAAGTTGAGAAATCCACAATGTAGTTTGGTTGTAATATTCCTGGATGATTTGAACAGTTCAATGGAAATCTTTCTTACGTATGGTTTGCTTGGTTGATGAACGTTTTTATCTTAGTTCTTTGTTCGAAAAGTTGGTCGATTTCAAGTCTGCAATAATTTATTTTTCACACTCCACAGCATTCACAATATGATGCTTTAAAGCTTTTAATAAATCACATTTATTCATCCCTTTCACTATCACATTGAGTCTTCCCCTTATTAGGGATGTGGAATAGGTGGGCATCTAAATTGTAGTCGGTAAAACAAATGTACAGCTAGATTAGGCTATAATTCGCTGTTTATAATACTGTTGAGTTCTTCTGTTAAAGCTCACTAAATGGCCTTTTGATTGATTAAGGGATATATACTCGGTAATTTCGCTTGTATTCCATTTAGACCATTACTCTTACTTACATTTTTTTGGCTACTGGATGCACAGGGACGAAAACTCAAAACCGATTTTAAATGTTATACGTAAACTTGCAAAGAATGGCTTCATTGTTCTATGGCTTGTCAATGGAATTGAATGGAAAATCCTTCTAATTGAAATTTCAACGGGCCAATCATCCTGCAAATATGCCCAATTTACATTAATAGTATCTACGATGTGTCTGCAATGCTTATGTCTTGACAGCTTTGCAATCTCTACTTAATTGGTAACGGTTTTCGTAACTCGAAGAAAATCAACAACTCATCTGATCTATAAGAAATGGGATGAAAAAATGGCGGTGGAACCCTGAACAAATCTTGTTGACTTTTTTTTTTGTGAAGACATTTTTTTAAAACATATCACATAATGTTAGTAACAAACCACTAACAAAAATACAAACAACTAAGCCTCAATCCCAAAACTTTTAGGGAGCTTTGGCAAATATCTAGCTTAATTCATAGAGACATTTGTTGCAATTTTGCAGGTGGCAGAGAGAGCGTTGTTTTTATGGAACAATGATCACATTGAGAATCTAATCAAACAAAACCATAAGGTGATTTTACCAATTATATTCCCTGCATTAGAGAGAAACATAAAGGGTCATTGGAATCAAGCTGTTCAGGGCCTCACTCTAAATGTCCGCAAGATTTTCTCCGACTATGACGCCACTTTCTTCGAGGAGTGCATGAAGAAATTCAACGAAGACGAAGCTAAAGAGAAGGAAGCCAAATCAAAACGCGAAAACACATGGAAGCGTCTGGAAGAAATTGCCGCCTCGAAAAGCGGGAGCAACGAGCCCGCGCTCGTTGCCCGTGGCAAACCTAACCGATCTTCTGGCTGAAACAATAGTTGTATTAGAGCTCGGTATTCTCAATCCCGTAACAGGATTATAGGTCTTGGCTTGGTTGATATGAGAACGGGTTAATTGCACATAGACCCCTGTAGTATTGCTGTCCTGAACTTACTACCCCTGTAGTCTCATTGCTGCAGGTAACCCCCCTACCGGGTTATAAAATTTGGCAGATACTGCTCCCGTGTGAAATTCGTGAGTCTATCTGAGGGTAAACGAGTCAAAATTTTTAGCTGAGGAATAAATCTGCAACAGTCAAACCACAGGGGTAGTAAGTTTGAAACAACGATACTACAAAGGGGTCTCTGCAATCAACCCCATGGAGGTCCTTCTGCATGTTGATTGAGGGTTTGAAGGATTCAGGACAGTGTACAGGTTAAGCTGTATATATGGGAAAAATTGAAAGCAGCAGCTGGGGGTTTAAAACAGCAGAGAACGATCCACTGAGTTCTGGAGTTGGTTACTCATTCGATTATCTGAAATAGGTACTTTCTACCAAGAGCCCAGTGTATTTTCTTGGAGCCGGATATGTCTCTAGAGATACTTTTGCATTATTAGTTCTGATTAAAAAAAAAGAAAAAGAAAAAGAAAAAGTTTGTGAGTGGGTGGATTTATGTTTGATTTAGCATTGCATATATTTTGATTGGGATGAACTCTTTGGGGACCTTATCTTGTTTAATTACTTCAGCGTGTATATTTCCTTATGTAGATAGTGAAAACACGCATCTTTACGCGATTTGGCCAAAAATGCAATCACAATCTTTACTTTTTGTGTAGTTTCTTGTCATTGCACCGTACAAGTCTCTCTTATGAGAGAGAGAGAGAGAGAGAGAGAGAGAGAGAGAGAGAGAGAGCCTTCAGGGATTTGGATAGATTATGAGACGGTGGTTACGTATGTATGTGAAGTTAAGAGATTGAGAGAGATGAATGATTCCTCTCGTAATCTTGTTTTTTATGCGTAAGGTTAAGAGATTGAGAGAGATGAATGATTCCTCTCGTAATCTTGTTTTTTATGCGTAAGGTCAACCAACCGAAGGGCGTAACCCTTGCGTGCTCTTCTTATTTGCAGTTGTTACTATCCTGTGAACTTGGGGTTTGATCTTCGGAGTGCGGAGATCGGAATAGGAGAGCGTCAATCCCCAGCAGGGTCCGAGATCGTCAAGGAGATCGTCAATCCTCAACGGGTTCCATTGAGTAGACATTGTTCGATTAGCCGTCGACAGAAATTATTTTGATGTTAGTGGATATGAGACCAATTTTGGTGATTCAGGAATCTTAATCTTACATTATGTCATGCCCATTGATGGACTTTAATTTGATTTTTTTCTATTAAACAATTTTTTTTTTACATCGTCCTCACTCTTATAATGTACCTTCATATCTGTTTCCTATGCTTTTTTTTTATAATAATGTTCCCTATTTGTATTATACTTTGACGGATATAAATCATTAGCTTTTCTTAATACAGAATATTTATATCTGTGATTAGTAAGTGATAAGGGTCACATCTGATTTGTTTTCACTTTCAAAAGCTGATGTGTATATTTCCTCATGTTCCTAAATAGTGGGCCCCACTAGGTTGCCAGCCCATTACTCTGGGCCCAGTGTGCGGGGCCCAGGGAGTTAGAAAGCAGAAAGCCACATCTTTTGTCAAACCAACGACTTTATGGTGCGCGGATGCTGACCGGCGCTCGGCGTCCAACTTTGTGGGCCACGGGTAGGCCCATTTACACATGGCCGGTAATGGGCCGGTTCTACCAGATCAACTTTTAGCGCACACAATACCTACCGAACATTCTGTGGATGTTGGTACTCATGTCTAGGTTGACGATTGTCAATTTAGATCAAATACGTTATTATTAAGGGGCTGTTTATTTGCTAAAAAAAAAGAACCCCCCGCCATGTTAGATTTCAAGAAACCCCCCATGCCACGTAGGATTTTGGTTTCAACGGATTTTCAAATCACATATTTGTTTCGTTTTGTGATTTAAAGAAATGAGGGTGCAACGTAGGATGACACGTCAGATTTTTGAGAAAAATGTTTTCGCACCAAATACCTCTGAAAACACTTGGAAATGTCACTTCAATGAATTTTTAATTACTAAAAACACTGTTGAAACAGTGACTGTGAATAAAACAGATTATTTAATTGCTGAAAACACTGTTACTATTGCGGCTGGTTTCCATTTTCTTTTTTTATGTTCAAACAAATACAAGAAATGGAAATCAAAACACTGTTACTATTGCGGCTGGATTTGTTTCTTATGTGACGTGGCGGTGACGTGACGGTGATTTCAGTGCGAAAAAAAAAGAAAATGCGAGAAATGTCTTGAAATATCTTGAAATGAGTTGAAATGTGAGTTTTCCATTTCCGATTTTTTTTTTTGGAAAACAACCAAGGAGCCCCTTAATAAGAAAATGAATGTTTTCAAGGGTATCCCTCATTGTGATGACGATGTGGCTCTAAAGTAAATAATTATACGTGAAGCTATGCTATGCCAAAGCACAAGAGGGCAAAGGGAAGTCAATTTCCTTGGAGCCAAGGGAGCTTGAGAAAGGGAGATGTCGGAGTAAAGATGGAAAAAAAAAACTAGTTCTTCGGGATGCACACTTTCGCAAGATAACTAGAGTAAGTACTTCGTAGAGAATCTAGTCTACAAATTAGCCAAATTGGGTTCACGTTAGAATTAGTTCAATAAAGTCTAGTTTAGCGTAACCTAGACCAAGCGGGGTCCGGTTCAAAACAAATTTAGATTATTTTCTAATTTTGCTAAACACACCCCAAAAGTATTAATTAACAACAACACCACCACCTGCCCCTATTTTATAAAGTATTCTTCTCATTTGTCATAAATCCACTAGCACTTAGCAACTTTTTATGCTGTGTCTACCAAGTTTTGTTTATGCTCTCTTTGGCTTGACGCTTGTCCTAATAACACCCCTCTATCTTCCCTCCACCAAGCTTAGCATATTGAGCGGCACTAGGTGCACACCCCCTAACCACAACTCCAACTACACCCCCTCTCTCATTTGCTACAGTGTACCGGGCCCCATATGAGATTTTCACCTATCATTTTCCTAGCATATTACATCTTTTGAGAATCTTAATCAAACTAGTAAACTAAACATATGATTATGTGTGTACGTCTTTAAATTACAAATTAATGATTAGGTACTTATTATGAAATTTTCATTGTCCATAAGTATAGAGCACCGTATCAAGAAAAAGAAACAAGAGAGCCAATGTTTTAAAGTGTTTTAAGAGAAAAATAAATCCTTTTGCATTGGTACTTAAGAAAAAGAGCAAAACAAAGTATTCCAAAGAAATAGGGGGGAAACAACTTTAAGTGTGGGTCCCACGTACGAGGGCCATCTTGATCTAGCTAACATCCCTCTCATTACAGTTGATGCTTGCCTTAAAACTTTTGTTTCCAATAAAAAAGCAAAAAATAATCTAATAATAATCACATAGTGGGGTTTTTTTAATGATACTTAGCCTTCAAATGACAATGCATGCGGAAAACAACTCAGAATATTAGTTTAATAGCATTTAAAATAAAAAAGTTTGTTGGAATTTTTTCCTCCATATAAATCATCTTTAAAATATGGTGATTGTACGAAAACCACGTAAAAATGTGCAAATTCCATAGATACCATCTTTAAAAGGTATTTCGCTTGCAATTAACCATCTCCGTCTATTTTCTGATGAAATATTAACTAAAATTCCCGAGTACCATTTAAAAAGATACACATGCCAATCACTAAGTTTGGTTAAGAAGGCATGTCAAGTAACTGACGTGTGTGTTTTTTTAAGAGTAACTTGAGCTGGTCAAAATTTCATCAGAAAAATCGATCAATGTGGTTAATTGCAATCAGAACATCCTTTGAACATGGTTTCTGTATAAATTGAACTTTAAAAGCGATTTTTGAATAATCATCCTACTTAAAATTGATTTACGATGATACCCAAATATTTTTAAGTTAAACCCTCACTAGTCACACACATTTTTATGCGACCAGCACTGAATACAATATACAATACAAAACTATATACATCATCACCAAATATTGCACGGTAACATCACCATCCTCTCGAAACCAGCCTTTCAAAATCTATCATTAATTTCCTCTCTCCTGAAAATTCTCTCATTCTAAAAAATCCAGCTCACGCCTATAAA
>NC_033803.1:69789944-69820619 GCF_001876935.1 Asparagus officinalis | reverse complement strand
CGTAGAAGCCATGAAGGGCCATCGAAAGTGGAAGAGGAAGCCGCCCCTCAACTCCTCCTCCTCCTCCTCTTTCTCGTCGTTGTTCTTTGTTCTCCTCTGCTCCGCTCTCTTGTTGGCTGCTGCTTTCTCGACCTTTCGTCTTTTTGGAGGTAATTTCAAGCTTTGCCCGTTAGTGATTTTGCATTGGAAATACTTGAATTAGTTGGTTTATTGTCTTAAAAATGGGATTTTGTTATCTGGGTGTTTGTTGTTTGGTTGGGATTCTCGGTCTTGAGACCATTCTGTGAGTTGGGTACGTTCTTTTTTTGACTGCGGAATTGGGTTGAGTTCATCACTCGTTGAACTTTGCTGAAGAATTGAAGCTTGCCCATTAGTGATTTCTTATTGAGAAATCTGAAATTAGCTGGGTTTTTTTTCTCAAAAATTGGATTTTTTTTGTCTGTGTGCTTCTTGTTTGGTTGTGGTTCTTGTTCTCGAGATCTTTTATCTGAATTAGGTTTTGTTCTTTATTCTTTTTTAAGGAAAGAATTTGGGTGGAGTTCATCAGTCAGTGGAGTTTTCTGTTTGATAACTGTCTTCTTCGATTTTCACATTTTTGTGGATTTTTTTTACCTTTTAATTATGCATAGATTTCGTTCAAATTTATTCTTAACTTAATTTTCAAGAACATATTACAGCCGATTTAATCTCCTACTTTCAGGGTGAACATTTGATTTAAAAAAAAATTAGTTTCAAGAATTCTCTCTGTTCTCAACCAATGTAATCTAATAACAAGTTTCTCTGATTCTTGTCTGAAAATTCTGCAACAGTGTCGTTCAAGCCAGTCCTGACCTCCACGTGGCAGTCTCCAGCTCTCAATGCTATCTCCTCAGAGCAGCCATTGCTTCTTCAGAGACCTCCCCCTCCCCCTCACCCTCACATCAAAATCCAACAAGCCATTTCATTCCCTGACTCAATCCTCTTCTTCATCAAACCCTCATCAACAATCCCAAATTTGAACGGCCTCAACTGCCTTTATCAGCACCCACATTCATCTCTAATCCCCAATCTCAGCCTCCCCGCAATCTCTTCTTCCATTAAAAACTTCTTCGTTCGTTGCCCTCTCCCTCCTCAAGGCTTCTCGGCCTCTCTCTCAACCCCTCACTCGAAATCTCTGTCCCCTGTTAAGCCTCTGAATTGGGATCATTTGGTCTACTCTGCAGTGCTTGATCGTCGAGGTAACACGACTGTAGTCTTCGCCAAGGGGCTCAATCTTCGCTCTGGGAGATTATCTGACGCAAATCGATATGAATGTGTCTTTGCCTTTGATTTCCGTAAACCTATATATGCACTCACTACTACTTCAGTTTCTGCTGCTCAAGAGGTTTTTCGATGCAGAACGCCTCCAAGTGTTCTGAATAGAGTGACTCTCAAACCCCCATTTGTGTCTATTAAGACTAGAGGTCGTGGCTCGATCACTTTGCCTACGATTGCACGCCCTGAAATACTATCGAGTCTAAAGAGGAAGAAGCATGATATGTGTGTATGCACTATGGTCCGCAACCAAGCGCGATTCTTGACCGAATGGATCGTGTATCACTCTAAAATTGGTGTTGAACGTTGGTTCATCTATGATAACAACAGTGACGATGATATTGAAAATGTGGTCAGCTCAATGAAATCAGTTAGTTTGCACCATTGGCCTTGGATTAAGACTCAGGAAGCAGGGTTCGCTCATTGTGCACTTCGTGCACAGGATTCTTGCAATTGGGTTGGATTCATTGACGTCGATGAGTTCTTGTATTTACCAAATAATTCGACATTGCACGATTTGCTTCGCAATTATTTGCAAAATCCTTCAATTGGAGAGCTTCGAGTTTCCTGTCACAGTTTCGGGCCATCTGGGAGGACGAAAATACCCTCAGAGGGCGTGATCCTTGGTTACACTTGTCGGCTGAATGCACCAGAGCGACACAAATCGATCATTCGCCCTGATGCACTGAATCCTTCGTTGATCAACATTGTGCATCACTTTCACTTGAGAGAGGGGATGGAGTATGTGAATTTGGACAGTAGGGTTATGGTGATAAACCACTACAAGTATCAAGTATGGGATGTGTTCAAAGAGAAGTTCTACAGGAGAGTGGCTACTTATGTTTCAGATTGGAAAGATGAGGAGAATGTGGGGTCCAAGGATCGAGCTCCGGGATTGGGGACGAAGGTGGTGGAGCCTCCTGATTGGTCGTCGAGATTCTGCGAGGTCAATGATACCGGGCTCAGGAACTGGGCGTTGCAGGTTTTTGGCAGATTCTAACACTGAGATTCTTCCTTGGTGATTGAGAGGATACACTGATTTCATTCATCAAAGTTCATCATACAGACACGGGTCTAGGTAAATTGAAAGTTAGTTTTTGTTATCTTTGATGCCATTGTTCTGTCTTTTGATATTATAGATAGATAAGGGAGGCGAAATCAATTCTTTTTGTATATAAAGGTACAAATAAAGTCGTTTAGAGCATTGAAGGTCAGATAGCTACCAATTGAATGGAGATAGTTGTATTGTTGCATACAGACCCTGTAAGAGTTCTATTGCTGCATATAGTTGGCCTGAGTTTAAAAAAAAAAAAAGAGTCTATTGTTGCAGTTAGACACCCTGAAAAAGGTAAGAAACAATTTCACTCAGGGGGTCTATCCGCAACCGTAAAACTACAGGGTTAGCAAGTTCAGTCTGGCGATAGTACAGGGGGCTATCCTGAAAATGAGCCTTCTCTTTATTGTGCTTACTACGTTACTTCTCTTTATACACCTGTAACTAGTTCTCATCATAGTTTTTCATATTTGTTGTTGTTATGTTCTTATCGTGTTGTGATCGTGATCTGATATTCATTGAAAGTTAATTTATGAACCCCGTGGGTCTCTTTGAGCGTCAATTCTGTTTTCAGGATAAAGAAAAGATGCTATACCTACCTCAATGTGGTCCTCAAAGAATCTCTAGCTTCCTCATGATCCTTAATTAATCACATGCTAACTTTGCTGGCTGAAAGTTAAAAGATGATTGCTTGCTTTCTCCAAAAGAAATTATTCCCCCTGAAGAAAAATTTAATCTTATCACCCTTCCCTGATCCTCTCCCTCTCTATCTGGTAGTTATCCATTGCAAGTTCTGGCAATGTGATTTTGATGGTCGCCGTCAACTTTCACTTTGTTGTGAATTGGTTGGTTGTTTGACTTTTAACATGAAGGAAAGCTTTTGGTTGATGATTAAAAGGGAATTAACATCTAATTAGAACTTTCCTTTCCCCTATATGACTAGTATTTGACCAACTAGAGGGGTTAATTTGAAACAAATTATAAGAGTTGGGGGGACCTTATAGCAATTCCAATGATTTGACGGACTAATTTTAAAACAACTTAAGAATTAGGGGGATCAATAGCATTTTCAGTGATTTTAGAGGCTAATTTCAAATATTTGGATTAGTTTGTATCTTCCCATGTGATTGTAGGACCTTTATATAGAGTTTGTTACAAGCAATTGCCAAAATATTGTCTTTTCAAAGCTAGGCGACACCATGTTTTTGTCCTGCTTTTGAGGGTTCTATTCTTCAATTCAACAGTAATCTATGGAATAATTATTTTCTTGATTTAATATGAAAGGAAGTTTTATTAGCAACATGACTAAACAAATGTGATCAAAATGATAAACTATGAAGCATTCCGATATTTAAAAAAAACAAAAAAAAGAGCAATTGACTCATGAAAACTATAATTATGCAGCAAACTTTGCTTAAAGAGTCAAGTCTACGTTAAATAATTAGTATAATTTAGTGCATTCTGTCGGTACTTTGCCCTTTCTTTACTTTGCCTTGTCAGCACATTCTTAACTCTAAAATCATTCTGATATTACCGTAAAGCAACGCCAATCATTTTTAAATTTTCAGGACACATTGCTTGATTTATTATGGCCTTGTTTTTTTAGAGACTTTGTTGTTCATTTCATTATGTACTCCTTAATAAAGGTAAGGAGAATTGATTTCAATTGTTCGAAAAATAATAATTAATAATGTTGGAATTGAAAATTAATGCCTTAGTTTTAAAGATAAAGTGCTACTTTTGAGACTTGTAATGTAAAAAAGCTATCTTGGATGAGCATGAAATTTGGAAATTCATGTGCATAAGTTTCAAAGCTTCGTTTTGAAGTCTACGTATTGTTTCTTTCCAGCAAAGCAGTCTAATTTAGGTCTATTTATTATATAACCTGAGGTCAATCAAATTTCAATGAAGTTATTGATTCTAATTTAGACTGATTTTGAGTGATACAGAAAGAATTTAGTTGGACTAATGAGAGAGAGAGAGAGAGAGAAGAAAAGAAAAAGGAAACATAACAATAGTATTAAATTAACCGAACCTATAAAGAGCTCTACTATAGGAACCTAAAATATAACACCAACAGCGAGGACACGTGAGGTGTCCCTCTCCTATTGTATAATGAGCTGGCAATCATTAATACTGGCAATCATTAATGATGACCAGCTCATTATGCAATAGGAGGGGGACACCTCACATGTCCCTCATGTTGGTCCCATATTTTGGGTCATTGGGGAATTTTTCATTTAGGGCCCCCGTTTGGATAATAGAAGTATTAGAAGTAAGAAGTAGGTTATAGAAGTAACTTTCAAAGTTATGAAGTAGGAAGTAGTGGAAATAGCATTTTTTTGTTTGTTTCATATATTTTTAGAAGTAATAGAAGTAGAACTTCTTCCTCTTCATTTACTTTTTTTGTTTGGATAACATTTTAAAAATATTACTAGGAAGTAATTTTATCAATGAAAAGTTGTTAGAAGTAACTAATAAAGGAAATATTAATAAAAAAATTATTTATGTCCTAATTAATATGCATTCCAACTACTTCCGAGCTACTTCTGAGTATTGAGGATTGGAAAAATATTTTGGAAGTAAGCATGACACGTAGGCGCCACATAAGCATTTAGGGAAGTATTAGAAGTAAGTTTTCAGAGAACCAAACACACTTTTTTGCTTGGAAGTAGCAGAAGTAGCTTTTACTTCTTTTACTTCAGCTACTTCACAATTACTCTCGGAAAATGTTTCAGTTGATTAAAGTACCTTAAGCTTTTTTCTGTTGAGAGAAGTTGTAGTTCATTCAAGGAAAAAAAGGAGGGTAAAAATCAAAAATTTTAATCACATATGAACAATTTGAAAAGCTAATTTGTTAATGTAACTAAGCCAGCTAACCTTAAAAATTGATGGTAGGCACAAAATACAAACACAAAGGATGGATGACGACAAGCTCATTTGAGCTGTTAACATACGGGAGCAACTTACTCGTATTTTTTTTTTTAATTTTCTCTCGGAATTATTATTGGAAGAAGGCTGGAACTGGTTTCCATATGTGTACAAAATTAAACATCCATGTTTATAACTTTTTATACTTTGGTTAGTTCTAGGTTGTTCCTTCCTCTTTCTATAACCTTTTTTTTAAACATAGAAAGTAGAAGTAGGATTTCATATCTTTATGACATAATCTTCAATACTATTTGCTATACGATCGAGAACCAAAAAATATTAAGAGTCATCGTTGACCCTAATGTTTTTAAAATAATATGTCCTTTCAAGAAAAACTATTTAAACATTAAGGCCCTGTTTGACAACAGGCTAATAGAAGAGTTAAGATGACTTAACCCCCAACGTACTCCCTCCCCCCATCCCCCAAAAAAAAAGAAAAAGAAAAACCAAGGCCTAATTAAATCTCACGTGAGGTATAAGTGAAAGTTAGCTCGTTGTTTGTCGGGCTAACTACTATGTGTGAAGAATTACATTAGTACCCTTGAGTTTCATTTGTACTCATTATTTATTATTATATTCATCTTAAAATGAAATAGAATACACGTGACAAGTTATGTCGATTTCATCTCCGCTAAAATTTTCCAACGTAACAAACTTCATGGGATGTTCTTCTTGGATGGGATCCCTGCTCTTCGGAGGATATCATACAAGACATCTCTGACTAAGTCGTGCCTGTATATATTATACTTGGTTAATAGCATTTATTCTAGATTTTTTTCCTTACTCTTTCTCATTAATACTTTTTTTTGGGAGATTTCTGTAAATATTTGCTTAGTTGCTTTGTTGTTGGTAGGAAATGCGGTATGCAATATTTGTTATAATTAATTAATTGCAAATTGAATATGACTAGTTATATTTCTTAGATATATATTATTAACTCCAAATCCGATGGAAACGGCAGGATTTGTAGATCTTATTACAACTTTGAGTTGCAATTAGTAACTTGATGACATGATATTAATTTTTATTTTAGGGGTTTTTGTTTTTAGACCTATTTGTTTACTCAACTTTACCATTAAACCCAAGCATTATTACTTGTATCTTTAAGCCCAATTCTCTTTTTGTATTTATTTTTAAACCCAATCTCCAAAATACAATACTTAAATCACCTGTATTTATACAGAAACAGGGTAAAGTCCCCAAAATACCCCTTTCATTAGCCCCATATAAACCCAATTCTCTCTCCTCATTTGCCCCTTTTTCAATTTCAGCCCTAATTGAAAAACGAAAACCTCCCTTCTCAACACCGTCGTCGTTGCCGTTGCCCGTCGCGTCTCGCCGCGCGCTTCGGCGCGTTCCCGTCTCGCCTATCGTCGTCGCTCCGTCGCCGGTCTCCTTTGCTGTTGCCGTCGCCCGACTCTGTCGCTCGGAGCCCATCTCCCTTCGGCCTGTGTAGCCTCTCTGTGTGCGTGCCGTTCGTGGTGCCTGGAGCATCCACCGGCTCTCCGAGCTCCAGGTGCTGCTCCGTCCTTCAAGGTGTCGACCGCGACTACCTCTGTAGCACCATTGACATCATCCAGTGCCTTCCCGCCACCTGCAAGCTCCCCTAAGTTACCTCTAGTAAGATCTTCTGCCCCGCCTTTTTCTTGTTTTTGGTTTCTTTCTATGGTTGGATGATTTTTATTCTTGATGCAAATGTTAAAGGCGCTAATTAAGGATGGAATGAAGCAACACCCGAGGAATAAAAATGTCGTTTTTTTTCTCTTTTTTCCCGGTTCTTGCTTCTTTCTGAATGTTGTTAGGCCTCTAGTTGAAGTTTAAGTATGAAGTGAATAAAAGCTTAACCTTGATTTTGCTCTTTTTTTTTGAAATCTCGCTGTCACTGCTACTTGAAATGTAGGCTTAAGGCCTTCGATTTTGTTTGGGAACTAACTGAGAAGATGAAATAACATTTCAGAGTGGTAAGAAGGATGCTAACGGCATATTCGGCAAACTCCCAAAATGGAAAGCCAGTTGCTGAAGGTATATTTTTCATAAGTGTAACGTTCATTGAACTTGTATATTCAGTCTATTGTTCTTTTGGTCCGCTTATATTTTGATTTCAGGATATCAACGTGATCCTCAAGCTATATTCCCCGGATGCTGGATACCAAATGTGATATGCAAATTTTGTGTGTGTATAAATATATGTTTGGAAATTGATTTGTAAAATATTATTCTCAGTTTGTTATTGTAGGCTGTCTAAAAATCACAATAGATAGCTTATCCCCCATTAAACACCGATGATGGAAGTTACAATCTGACGACTTCCAGAAGGCTACAATTTGAAGACTTTCACGTAGATCGCTGAAGGTTACAATCTGACGACCTTCACGACAACCGATGAGAGCTCTAGTTCAACAGCATTCACAATCAACATCGGGAGTTACAATCTGACGACTCTCATATTCTCAAGGAGCCAAGACGAAGATTACAAGACAATGATCTTTGCAACGCTATGGCAAAAGAGATTACTTGTTGATAATCTCTCCAAAGTAAGACGCGGAACTCATCACCGCGCTCTAAGACCAAAACGCGGAGGTCCTCCCCGTGTATCAACACCAAAACGCGGAGGTCCTCCCCGTGTGTCAACAGTAAAACGCGAGGGTCGAACCCACGTTACAATATCAAAACGCTAGAGTCAGACCCGCGTTACAACATCAAAACGCTGGGGTCAGACCCGCGTTTTTTAATGCCCAGCGGGTATCCAACTCCACGTCTCTAGTCTAAAATACGGAGTTAGGATCCTGAATGCCAATATGGGCGTTTGACTCATTCAAACATGAGCTGAACGGTTCCAAAACCGGTTCCCATGATTTGTGGGCGGTTACACCCCACTTAGGAGTGATTTAAGGGGCGGTTACACCCCCTTAATTCCCTATAAAAGCGAGTAAACTCAACTGAGTTCGGGGTTGGCTTCTTGGGTCCGGAGTTCAAGGCTTTTCCGGCTGGCTTTTTTGGAACGGAAGAGTAAGCAGCAGAGGCGAATTCTTGGGAGATAGAAGATTTGAATCATATCTAAAAGATCAAATCTAAGAGGATCCTTCAACAACAGAATATCGGCTTGATCATTAACCGAATCTTCGGTTCTAACAACTCTATTCACAGATTTCTAACTCGTTCAGAGTTCTTAAACTCGTTAAAGAGTTACCCATAAAACTTTTCACAGAAGTTCATCGTTCCCACGAGATAAAAGACGGTCGGATTGTCAACAGAGAGCAATTTCGACGCGAGCAATCGAAGGAGGCACTCTATCGCTACCTTGAAGAACCCAGTTTTAAACAAAGGGGAAAACCAAATTCGTTTTCCTCTCTTTTGTAATCAGATTGTAATCGGAATCAAAGAAATACAAGTCAATTTTCTTTTGTTCTTTTCATTGCAATTTTTCCAACATACAAAAGATGGCGACTCCGCTGGGGACTAGCTTCTCTGATGAAGAAGTGGTGGCGCAATTCGATGTTCATCTCACTGGAACAACCATCGAAACTCTCGTGGTAGAGTTTGATCAAGCCAAGTTTGAGGAGGCTATCTCCTCCGGATCCCTTAGCCCCAAGGCTATGCGTAAGATCCACAAAGTCTCTAAGGAGACTAAAGCTCCAGTTGTGGCCGACTCATCAAAGGGCTGTCTACCCTGGGGGTTGCACTGTTCATACAGTCCCCTCTCTGAAGGAGAAGACTTAGATTCGGCACAACTCCAAGAAAGTCAATCCTCCAACCAACGCGTTTGTGAGCCTAAACGCGACCCTGAGCCCAAACATGAGCTTCGCGAGAACCAGACTGAACGTGGCCCTCAATGGCGCGTTTTACAGCCAAAGACCCTCATGTCGCCAAACCAAAATGCGACCCTCGCGTTTCAAGTGCCAAACGCGACCCTCGCGTCCTAAGTTCCAAATCCAATACAGAAGTTGGTGTATACCGTGGAGCGAGACCCCCGAATACTCTGCGTAGCGCGACTAGATTGAGGGGCGGATATAAGAAGTTCATGGATTCAAGGTATCTAAACCAGATTCATGTCCACCAAGAACCAGTCCTGTCTAATCATAGACTGGGGGTTCCAGTTCAAACCTCACGATCAGTGAGTAATTCCCCTCGAATCTTTACAACAGATTTCAGAGAGTTCATATCGAGAGAAAGACTGATGCAACAAATTATTCGTTCATTCCAATGTGAACGACTGATCCCTACGGTCCTCTCGGGACCCCAATGCTACTCATATGCGGCCAAACCGTCGATATTCAACCGACCAACGAACGTTGTTTTGCCTAACCAACGACGACGTTCGTACAAGAAGAAGTCTCCAGAGACCGAATATCCTGAGGTCACTATCAATGTGATCGGTAGAGGAAAAGCCTCCGGTCCTAGCTCTGATGACTCTGAGACAAGTCGTTCACCGACCGTTAGAGAAATTGCTAATGAGTTTGAAGGGGTCTACCGATACACCCGGACTCGAACAAGAGCCATTCCTCCTATCAACTATCGGAGTTTAGCCAGGGGAACCAATTCCAATGATGAACACTCAGCCATTGCAGAGTCCCAATCATCAAGCTCTTTTGTTGAACATGAGAGCTCCGCTTATATGACGGGAAACCATGAAGATCTCGCAAAGAGGCTTGATGAGCAAGAGGCCATGCTCAAATCTCAGCAAGAGGCCATCAATGAACTCATGGCCCTGTTGACTCAAATAGTCGCAGATACGGCCAAATCTCAGAAGACAGATTCGCCACCTAGGCAAGAATCCTCCCGGAGAGGAAAAACGTCTTCATCCCGACCTCACACAAGCAAAGGGAAGGGAAAAATGGTTGATGACACGGCTTCTGACCAAGAAGCCCACAACCTGGAATCTTCCTCTGATGAAGGAAGAGAGACGGAGTATGAGCAAAATCCTCAGTCGGCTAAAATCGAGGAATTGGAAGCCCGACTAAATGCCAAAAGCCGAGGGAGTTGTCAGCCCCTACCCTGCCGAATGGGATGCAGCCCCTTATCCTCCAAAATTTGAAGTCCCGACGCTACAAACTTTTGACGGCACGGGATCACCGAACCAACATATTTATCATTTTAAGTCACAGACTGGGAATGTAATATCAAACGATGCCATACTGGCTCTATTGTTCATTGGCACCCTTAAGGGAGTTGCTTTTGAATGGTTCAGGAAACTACCTGCTGGATGTATCCAAAGGTGGGCAGATTTAGAGACTCTTCCTGTTAAGATTTTTTGAAGAGGATACAGAAGTCTCCATCCATACCCTTCTCGCCACTAAGCAGAAGAAGAGGGAATCCGTCAAAGCCTTCGTCAAAAGGTTCCGAACCATGGCTCTCCGGTGTTCGTCAGGTATGACACAGTCTACTTTAGTAGAGACCTGTCGACACAACTTGCAGACCGACCTCCTAGCCCGAATCGGAGTTGCAGAATGTCGTTCTTGGAAACAACTAATCTCTCAAGGCGAACAGGCACAAAAGATTATTGCCAGGATCAAAGCTGAAGAACAAAGTAGGCAGGATCAACCTAAGCAATCGGACCAAGCCCAACCTTCTCCTGAGCAATCGGACCAAGCCCAATCTCCTCAGTCAGAAGGGGAAGATACTACAATCACTGAAGCTAATCCTCTTCAGTAGGATGTCGGGTCTCTAATAACTATCACGTTAACAATTACCTCTGATAGTCAAACTCATTAGATAGTGGCCTACTCATTTTTCCCCGTGCACTTGTTCAAGACTGGGGGTTGGTTTATTTATAGTTCATTGGATTATGAGTAATAAAGTTTCTGAGTTGTTATGTTTAATAGAATACCTCTGTCAACCACAAAATCCACAAAACTATCACGTTAACAGTTATCTCTGATAGTCCATCAATCTGCCAATCCACTTCAATAGGAGGGCAGGTCCACAAAACTATTATGTTAACATCTACCTCTGATAGTCCCTCAACTTGTCAATCCTCTTCTCAATAGGATGACAGGTCCATAAATCTATCACGTTAACAATTACCTCTGATAGTCTATCAATCTGCCAATCCTCTTCTCAATAGGATGATAGGTCCATAAATCTATCACGTTAACAGTTATCTCTGATAGTCTATCAATCTGCCAATCCTCTTCAACAGGATGACAGGTCCATAAATCTATCACGTTAACAGTTAGCTCTGATAGTCCATCAATCTGCTAATCCGCTTCAATAGGATGGCAAGTCCACAACTATCACGTTAACAGTTACCTCTGATAGTCAAACTCATCAGATAATGACCTACCTGGTGATGTGACTCTATTCCGACTTCATGGATAGTGCCTCACTAGGTGATGTGCCTTGTCTACCTCTTTTTTATTCCCATGCTAAGTCTTAATCAAGACTGGGGGTTGGTTACTTGGAATCCATTGGATTAAGAGTAACGAATCTTTCACATCGTCGAGTTAACATTACACTTCTGACGATCATCATCCCCACAGAGTATGCATTCAACTCGCATTACTCCTAATTTGTCATGTTAACAACATACACCTCTGACAATCAACTTATCAATCCTTACCAATAGGATGATAGGTCCTTAAAATTGCACAAATCGCAATCTTCCCCAGCAAGACACTAAGTCTTCAAAATCTTATTCAAATCACAAACATCAAAATTTATCGCTTTTGATGATAAACTCATTTAGCAAGTTTCCCCAGCGAGACGCTAATTCCTAAAATCTTGTGCAAGTCACAAGAACACATTCCTGTCAAGTTAACATCAAACCTCTGACAAAATCCACTTATCAATCCTCTTCAATAGGATGATAAGTCCACAAAGTTGCTCCGATCGTAACAAATCCCCGACCAAATCAACTTATCGACTCTCTTCAATAGAGCGATAGGCCCACAAATTCTCTTGTCACGTTAACACCAAACCTCTAACAAATCAACTTATCAATCCTCATCAATAGGATGATAAGTCCACAAAGTTGCTCCAATCGCAACACAAATCTTGTCACGTTAACACTAAACCTCTGACAAATCCACTTATCAATCATCGTCAATAAGATGATAAGTCCACAAAGTTGCTCCGATCGCAACACATTCCTGTCACGTTAACATCATACCTCTGACAACCCACTTATCAATCCTCTTCAATAGGATGATAAGTCCACAAAGTTGCTCCAATCGCAACACAAATCTTGTCACGTTAACACTAAACCTCTGACAAATCCACTTATCAATCCTCGTCCAATAGGATGATAAGTCCACAAAGTTGCTCCAATCGCAACACAAATCATGTCACGTTAACACTAAACCTCTGACAAAACCCACTTATCAATCCTCATCAATAGGATGATAAGTCCACAAAGTTGCTCCAATCGCAACACAAATCCTGTCACGTTAACTTCAATAGAGCGATAGGCCAATAAAATACTGTTAGGTTAACATCACACCTCTAACAGTCAAACCCTCCCTAATGAACTTGTTAATCCTTTTTCAATAAGAATAGCAAGTTTTCATTATAAAATCCCCAGCGGATTAAAGATTTTCTGGAATTATCCTAGTGATAGTGAAGAAAATTTCTGAATTTCACTCTAAGTAAAAATTCATGCCAAGTTAATACTACACCTCTGGTACTTCTAATTTTCTTTCAGTGTTTCGAGTGAAAATATAACACAGGAAGAAATAGTAACAAAGTCTACGTATTCAACATCGTAGCAGGTTGTTATTAATAACACCAGAATTCATGCCTTACACGCATGGGGGACTTTATCTCGATCCCAAATTAAAGATAAGTCTACGCCTAACACGCGTTGCCGGTTAGTCTTTTGCCGTGAAAAGGACACCAAAATCCATGCCTCACACGCATGGAGAATTTTATCCCGAATCCTAAGTAGGGATAAGTCAACGCCTAACACGCGTTGCCGGTTAGTCTTTCACCGTAAAAAGGACAAGTCTACGTATTCAACATCGTAGCAGGTTGTTATTAATAACGCCGAAATTTATGCCTTACACGCATGGGGGACGTTATCTCGATCCCTAATTAGAGATAAGTCTACGCCTAACACGCGTTGCCGGTTAGCTTTTTTCTGTAAAAAATAACAAAGTCTATGTATTCAAAATCATAGCATCGAGTCTAAGAGAGTTCATTCTCTTAGCATAACGTTACATGTGGAACGGATTCAAATAATTCACATGCTAGCCCGACTCAAACGGTAGTCGGTAAAGGCTTATCAAATCCGTTGATGGCTGAGGGTTTGCCAAAAATCCTATGCATGTTCGTAAATCCATTAGCTTAATGGATGTGAGCCGAGACTTGAAACGAATAAGCTGAATACAAGTCTCAAAGACTTAGTCAAAAATGCATGAAAGTCACCTCCGCATCGAAACGCCGAGGACAGACTCACGTCACAAAACCGATAACGCCAAGGTCATAGCCGCGTTTTAAGTCAAAACGCTGAGGTCAGACCCGCGATGCAAAAACCAAACGCTGAGGTCAGACACTGAGGTCAGACCCGCGATGCAAAAACCGAACGCTGATGTCACACCTGTGTTCCAAATTCAACATGCAAGGGTGAGACCCGCGTCTCAAGTTCAAAATGCAGAGTCCACCCCCACATTCCAGAAGCAGGATTATGGCGCATACCTTCACACAGGTCCTACATGGCAAATCCCTTAAACCAAGATACCTTCGAAGCGAGTGCAGAGAACGACTCCTTTACAACAAGGAATCAACAGCTCCAGGATCAGAGTTGAGATCCAAAGTATTCCAAAAATTGATGAGAGTTCTAGTTCAACAGCATTCACAATCAACATCGGGAGTTACAATCTGACGACTCTCATATTCTCAAGGAGCCAAGATGAAGATTATAAGACAATGATCTTTGCAACGCTATGACAAAAGAGATTACTTGTTGATAATCTCTCCAAAGTAAGACACGGAACTCATCACCGCGCTCTAAGACCAAAACGCGGAGGTCCTCCCCGTGTATCAACACCAAAATGCGGAGGTCCTCCCCGTGTGTCAACAGTAAAACGCGAGGGTCGAACCCACGTTACAACATCAAAACGCTGGAGTCGGACCCGCGTTACAACATCAAAACGCTGGGGTCAGACCCGCGTTTTTCAATGCCCAGCGGGTACCCAACTCCGCGTCTCTAGTCTAAAATACGGAGTTAGGGTCCTGAATGCCAACATGGGCGTTTGACTCATTCAAACATGAGCTGAACGGTTCCAAAACCGGTTCCCATGATTTGTGGGCGGTTACACCCTACTTAGGAGTGATTTAAGGGGCGGTTACACCCCCTTAATCCCCTATAAAAGCGAGTAAACTCAACTGAGTTCGGGGTTGGCTTCTTGGGTCCGGAGTTCAAGGCTTTTTTAGCTGGCTTTTTTGGAACGGAAGAGTAAGCAGCAGAGGCGAATTCTAAGGAGATAGAAGATTTGAATCATATCTAAAAGATCAAATCTAAGAGGATCCTTCAACAACAGAATATCGGCTTGATCATTAACCGAATCTTCGGTTCTAACAACTCTATTCACAGAGTTCTAACTTGTTCAGAGTTCTTAAACTCGTTAAAGAGTTACCCATAAAACTTTTCACAGAAGTTCATCGTTCCCACGAGATAAAAGACGGTCGGATCGTCAACGGAGAGCAATTTCGACGCGAGCAATCGAAGGAGGCACTCTATCGCTACCTTGAAGAACCCAGTTTTAAACAAAGGGGAAAACCAAATTCGTTTTCCTCTCTTTTGTAATCAGATTGTAATCGGAATCAAAGAAATACAAGTCAATTTTCAAATTCGTTTTCCTCTCTTTTGTAATCAGATTGTAATCGGAATCAAAGAAATACAAGTCAATTTTTTTTGTTCTTTTCATTGCAATTTTTCCAACATACAGTTATACTGAAAGTATTGTTCTCAGTTTGTTACACTGAAAGTAGATAATGAAAGTTATTCTCAATTTGTGTTATGTGCTGGTTGATGATTGTTGCTATTATGAATGTTATGTTCTTCATAGGTTAACTATATAGCATGCTATTATGTGCTGGTTGATGCTGGTTGAAATATTTTAATTCCAAGGCTCGCGTTTTTGTCTTGGAAGCTGAAAGCTCAAAGGTTTGTAAGCTACATTTCAAGTTATAGCATGAAACCTGCAAGTATAGCACGTTATCATGTAAGTATAGCGCATTGTCTTGTAAGTATAGTATGAAACTATGTAAGTATAGCACGTTATCCTGTAAGTATAGCACATTATCCTGTAAGTATAGTATGAATTCATAAAAAATACTAAAATTTGTTACTTTTGATAAAATGTTAGTTAAATGAGGTTTTGTACTTAACCACCAATTAATTTCACATTATTATTTCACACTAATTTTCTCATTATTATTCATGAGTTCATAAAAATTAGTTAAATTTGTTATAAATGATGAAATTTTAGCTAAATTTGATTTTAGTATAGAATGATAACCTGTAAGTATAACATGAAATACATTACTTATAAGTATAGCACGTTATCCTATAAGTATAGCGCGTTATCCTGTAAGTATAGCACATTTCTTGTAAGTATAGCATAAAACTCTATAAGTATAGCACGTTATCCTGTAAGTATAGCACGTTATACTGTAGGTATAGCATGAATTCATAAAAATTATTAAAATTTGTTACTTTTGATAAAATGTTAGTTAAATGAGGTTTTGTAATTAACCACCCATTAATTTTACATTATTATTTTACATGATTATTTCACAATAATTTTCTCATTATTATTCATGAATTCATAAAAATTAGTTAAATTTGTTATAATTGATGAAATTTTAGTTAAATTTGATTTTAGTATAGAATGATAACCTGTAAGTATAGCATGAAATACATTACTTATAAGTATAACACGTTATCCTGTAAGTATAGTGCGTTATCCTATAAGTATAGCACATTATCTTGTAAGTATAGCATGAAACTATGTAAGTATAGCACGTTATCCATTCTTCTAAATAAAGAACATGAAGAAATTATTGGTCAAATATTTCTCATATTTAACTTAGTCAAGACGAAAATTGTGTCTTTCTACATGCATAAAGAGGCTTTTGCATAACATAATATTGGTTAGTTACTCTAAAATATTATCCTTCATCATATTATTGCATATGCATAACTATATTTTCAAGCTGGATCGTAGTTATGTAAAACAAAATTAAGAATTAGTGCTTAACACAAAATACAATTTCACAGGAATCCAAAAGTCCTCACAAGATAACTAACATGGCAATTAGTGCTCAACCAAAAACATAATTTCAAGTGAACGTAATAGTCATTAGAACCACACAAACTGTAATACTTAGGGGAGATTATTGGTTGGGACAAATTGGGGCCAAGTGGGAAAATTATTCCAATGGAACAATTTTACCCCTTTGGGATATTTTGAGTGGGGTAAAGTGGGATAAAGTGGGATAATGGGATAATTTGAGCCTTTGATTTGACAATTCATGTAGGATAATTGATGATGTGACACCTTATTAAAATATAATTTTATCTATTAATTACTTCTAAATTAACTTATCCAATTGATTTAGTATATTATTATAATATAAATATTATTTTACTTTATATTAAAATATAATATATTGTACTATACTTACAAATTACTATTATTAATTATTATATTGTATTATATTAGCATGCTATACTATATATAATAATTAATATAATATAATATCAATATATTTAATATAATATATTAATAATATAATATTTAATATAATACATTATTTTATTTATACAAAAATATATATATTACATAATAATTACAATAAAATATATTAAAAGATATCATGTTATAGTATAATATATTATATTATTTTAAACTATAGTATTATATTATATTACATCATAATATTTTACTAATATTAGTAATTATTATATTATATTATAATAGTACGTCATATATATAATAACTATAATAATATTAAGAGAACACAGGTTTTGGAACAATGGGAAAAAAAAGGGGGGTAGGATTATGGTCACTGAAAAAGCCGTCGGTTCAATTAGTTTGAATTAAAAAAACAAATCTAGTAAGGGAAATCAATATTAAGAGAGCCCAACTTAGGCCCGATCCACTGACTCACCTGTAGCCCATGCAACTAGCAACTGCACGGACACATCAAGAAGCTTCTTTCAAGAGAAATCTAGAACAAAGAGGAGCAACATTATCCAATTCCAAAATTAACCCCAAAAAAAACATGCAATTCTAGAGCAAACCAGAAAACATTCACGTCCTTCTCACCTCTCCTTTAAAAACCCATCAGCATTCACAGCTTCTCTCGCTCAGAACTGAAAACACAAAGAGAAAACAACAGCAAACACAAAGAAAAATGTCTCCAGCTCTTTCAAACTTGGCCGCCACATTCTCAGTCCCCCCTCTGCCTTATCCTTCATCACAAAGGAGGAGAATGATGCCGACAGTGAGCAATGGCCTCTTCAGTGTTAAGGCGATGATGGGAGAGAGCTTGGATCACTTGCAGAGAGAGAACAAGCAGCAGAAGATCACTCAGCAGCAGCCCAAGAGGAGAGCTGCTCAATCTGCCCCTTTAGGTAAAATTTACAATGCAACATGTTTTTTTGGTCACATAAGCCTTTAAAAGGGTCTATAAAACAGAGGCAGAATGAGCTGTCTGTTTGCATGCGGGTGGTTCTGATAAAATCCTTTTAGGGTGTGTGTTTTTCAAATCTTATAATTTTAGGATATGAGTTTCACCATGTGATTTAAAATCTATAGGTGTTTTGTTATGGGTTGAGATTTTTAAAATGTTATTTGTTTTATTAATATTTTAAGATTTAAAATACTATAATTTGTAATATTTTGTTTGTTTCAAGCTTAAATTATAGTATTACCAAATGCTAAAATTTTATAATATGATGAATATGCTATCTTGGTGAGGTTATCTTTCACAAAAAAACAAAATTAAGTTTTGTCAAATCCTCTCCAATTGAGAGGTAAGCACACTTATTTATGGGATTTGTTAAAATCCTTTTTAATTGAGAGGATTTATCAAAATATAAAAATTGAGCAATTTTTATATTTTTGGAGTCAATATTCTAAAAATTTTCTTAAAACAAACATTATATATGGAATTTCAAAATACAAAAAAATTTACTTTTTAATCCCAACACTTGTAATCCATACCAAATATTTTTGGTAAAACAAACACCCCCTTATAATATCTTGGAAAATAATAAAAATATCGTATCGGAATAAAAATACCAAGATGCTGATTTAGCCTTTTTTTAATTCTCAAAAATAATTTTGAAAAATAAACAACCTTCTCGAGAGCTTACAAAAGTTTGTTATATCCTCTGTTGTGCAGGCTTATGGGATAGATTTCCAACAGCAAGAACAATACAACAGATGATGGACACTATGGACAGAATAATGGAGGACCCTTTCGCTTACGCTCCGCAAACGCCAACTCCATTACTGACCAACGAAGATCCAACCGCGATGCCGAGCACCTACAGAAGAGGAAGGACTCCGTGGGAGATCAAAGAGAAGGAAGAAGAGTACAAGCTGAGATTCGACATGCCCGGGATGACGAAAGGAGACGTCAAGGTTTGGGTTGAGGAGAAAATGCTGGTCATCAAAGCCGAGAAGTTGAGGAAGAAAGAAGAAGAAGGAGAGAAAGAGGTTGAAGGAGGAGGAGGTTGGGATTTGAGGAGCTATGGGAGGTATAACAGTAGGATAGCTTTGCCTGAAAATGTTGAGGTTGAGAAAATTAAGGCTGAGGTTAAGGATGGCGTGCTTTATATTACGATTCCTAAAGCTAAGGTTTCAGCTAAGGTATTGGATATCAATGTTGAGTAGCTTTATGTGTTTGTGTGACGGGGAATAAATTTCACAGTTGCGAAGTGTTTGCATTGTATAATGTAGAGATGACATTTTCTTTTTTTTGTTTATTTTTAATTTTAAATAAAAAAAATACTGTTCAAAATTGGGACTTCTGCTTATTGCTTGATCAGTGAACAAGTGAAGAATTGAATACGCCTACTGATACACTATGTAGCACGTAGCACGAACACGGATCCGACACGGCCATCTGACATGTCGATACGAGACAAATCCTAAAAAATACATAGGATATGTGTGTTCGACATGTGTGTCCGACACAAACACGACATGGTTTCATGTTATACGTGTCCGTGCTTCATAGCTGATACAAATATCTGAAGAACAAATGCAGGGTATATCAGAAAGCCTCCTTTCATTATGTTAATAAGAACTAAATTGATGCTAGAAATATTTTATCATTCCTTACTGTTAGGTTGAGTAATTATATTGACTTTAGTACTAATCCCATGTTAAGCGTGTTTTGCACATCTAATCAGGATCGATCTTGAGTTGCTAATTTTGTTGTATTTTTCACTCTGTTTGAAATAACTAAATAACAAGATATAAGTGCAAAATGGTATAATCGTAGTTAATAATTGATACAACTTTACTTTCAAGTTTGAAATAATCAAATAGAAAGTTTTAATTCCAAATAAAATTTTCTGTGGATTGAACAGTGTTATTAGGTTTCAAAATTTAGCATGACAGGGCAGCGTAAGCTTTGCTTTTTAAGTGCCGCATGAACGGTGTTCTAATGATTCAAATTTTTAGGCTTTAAATATCCTAATGGTTCACCATCTTTACACTTAAGTACCCTAAGTTGTAAAAAGTAGCAAAAATTTTTGCAACTTAGGGTACCTAAGTGTAAAGATGGTGAAACATTAGGGTATTTAAGTGCCATTTAGCCAAGATTTTATTACAGCTTGTCCAAACGGGCCGACCCAAAAAATTGGGCTCGGGCCAGGCAAAATCGGGGCTCGATCGGGCCCTGGCCGGGCCCCGGATCGGGCCGGTTATTTATTTATTTATTTAAATTTTTTTATTTTTAAGAATACATAGCAAAAAATTAAATAAAACTTTGATAAAACAATCATATTATTAATCACTTGTAATTATATAATTTATAAATACAAAAAATTATAGAAATTAAAATGATAAAAGTAACTTATTTATTAATAATCAGTTAATCATCTACAATTATAAGTTTATTTTAGATTTTGTCGCATCACAATAGATGAATACATCCCAACTAGGTTGATACCTACCCATCTATATTACTATCATTTACAACTTTTTTTAAAATAATTTATCACAAATTTTTAGCTAAGAAATAAAAATTACAAACTGATGAATAATCTCTACTCTTTATCTCTATCTGCTAGTCTCAACTCTTCAAATTTATCTTCAATACAAGCCATCTGATCGATGCCTTGCGTTCTCTTCTCGTACCTCCACTAATCTTGTAGGCACATCACCGCCTGTACAGTATACGGATCTAACGATGTCATGTAGTCGTCGATCAAACGTCTTACTATGTTGAAGGCGGATTCCGAAGCTGCACTATTGGTAAGTCATGAGCCATGATTGAAAGTATAGGATATGAAACTGTTTCATACGCTTTCCATCATTGTAAAATATCGAAACTATTATTTTAACATTTAACATAAGATGCAGTTAAATATTGATCAATTTCATAAACTTCCGTTGATGATCCAAGTACAGATCCACTAGTTAGCTTAGCTATTATTAATTCCCTATCAAAACTCATACTGTTGCCCCGACTTAAACTCGTAGAAGCAGAAGTTGTAGATTGATGTGTAATTACACCATATCTAGATGTATACTCATCATATAATATTTAAAAATAAATTCTAATAGTATTATGATGAGTAAGAACAATATAGTTTGACCATCATTAATGTCTATTATCATGTTACCATACAAAGAATTTAACAAACTTTCAAGGCCAATATCCTTTAAACATGAATCAATAAGAACCCTCAAACCAAAAATTATAGGAATAGACCTAAAATACTTATTAAATTCACTTTCCATTTGAAAAATCATATTTCCAAAATAATTATCCTGTTGGAAGCACGTGAATTGTGGGGGCCACATGGGGAAATATGGGTGAGGGAAACCGCGTGGAGAGATTGACCACGAACCCACGTGAAGACTTGGCCACGAAGTCTTGGAAAGCGCGTTTGAGGAATTTGTTCAGCGAACAAATGAAGGCCCACCCGTTTGCCTTTTTCGCAGCTATATAAATATCCTTGTACCTGTACCTAGGTTTTTGGGCTTGGAGGCGTGTGCAAGCAGCAAAAGTGCAGGAGGACGTGCAAAAGAGTTTTCTCGGCTTGGTGTCTCTTGCGGCTACAGTGCAAGGAGAGTTTTTTCGGCTTAGTGGATTTTTCGGCAGAAGAAAAAGCAAAGCAAGAAAAATAGAAGAGGACTGTGCGGCTGTGCAAAAGAAAAGACAGTGGCCTATTTTTGGGTTTTGTGCATCCTTTGAGAGAGATTTTGTGAGAGATTAGAGAGTTACTTTGAGGGTTTATTTTGTGAGATTGTAAACCTATTGTATTTTCTCTCTAATAGTAGATCCCCCTCCTTGCCCCGTGGACGTAGGCAGTTTGCCGAACCACGTAAAATTAGTTTGTTTGAGTTTGTGGCCATTGTAATAGTTTTTAGGATCCCTCGATGCGCAATCCTAGAGCTGACGAGAGGAAGAGCTAATATCCCACTTTGATGGGATATTAGGCTTCAGATTCTTGTTCCCTTTGAGAAACAAGAATTCTTATCGATCTTTCTCTCTTATTGTGCACCAGAAACTCTGCCGAAATTTCCATTGGGCACAACATATCCATACCATAATTATTAATTTTTTTGAATATTTAAAACTTGTAAAACAGCTTGAATAATAGTTGGATAATAACAACCAAATAATAACATAGTAGCATCATAAAAAACTTGTAACATCTCTTTTATATTATCTATAACTTTCCATTCATCCTCAATTATTCCATACATATTACTAAAGTTAGAACTAGAAGTATAAAAAGCAATAAAATTATTTATAATTTCTTTATAAGCTATTATTACATTTAACATTGCATAGGTAGAATTTTACCTATGGTCAACATCTTTTAAAATTAGTCTGGATTTAAAGTTTTTTCTTTTACAAAATTATTTTTATCTTTTAAGTCTTTGTTCAGAAATATTATGAGCATAAGCTACTGTCCTAACCTTTTTTTATCATGGATTTAATTTCACTAAATACACTTTAAATAATTACATTTAAAATATGACACATACATCTAGTATGAAAAATATCATCATGACATGGCAATAACAAAGATGATTTGATATGATGAACAACTACATTATTATTACTTACATTATCTAGTGAAAGAGAAAATATTTTTTCTGAAATTTCTAATTTTATAAGTTCTCCTACCCAGCACATTTACTACTTCCAGGCGCAAACTGGACACATAGTGGGAAACGATCCCATTATGACTCGACTGTTCATTGGTACCCTCAAGGGGGTCGCTTTTGAATGGTTTCGCAGATTGGAGCCCGGGTCCATCACCTGCTGGAAGGACATGGAAAGGCTCTTGGTGGCCAGATTCTTCGACGATGACACAGAAGTATCTATGGCCACCCTGCTAACTGTGAAGCAGAGGAAGACAGAGTCTGTAAGCAGCTTTGTCAAGAGATTCAGAAACCGATCGTTGCATTCCCGCGATCGAGTTTCCGAGGCCACGCTCATCGAGATGTGCCGGAATAATCTCTCCATCAGCGTTCTGTCCGATATGGGCGCTGTTGAAGCACGCTCATGGAAAGACTTACTCCGCCAAGGAGAACAAGTCGAGAGCATGCTCAAGCATATGGGTGACGAAGACCCGCATGAATTTCGAGGGGATGATGACCAAGATGTCTTGGTAGTGGAGACCGATCCCTCATATCTTCCAAATTTCCCCCGTTGATCCTCTTCAATAGGACAGCGGGCCCACATAGTCGCTCTAATCGCGACAATTCTTGTAATTTTACACTACACTACTGCAATCTCCCGTCGATCCTCTTATAGGACGCGGCCTACAAGCATCACGTTAATAATCACCTCTGATCGTTCTTTACACTCCAACTGGTGCATGAGTTTAACTGCTCCCTTAACACTCCGAAGTACACGAGTATAATGCTTTTTCTGACTCCTCAATCTGTATAGAGGTTAAACTATTCCCTACACTTCCACTCTTGAGCCAGGTTCCCAGTTTCGACGACCGCTCACAAACAGGGCGAGCTTAATAGTTTGGCGAGTGTTGTTCAAAGCGCTGCTGTGGATTCATATATAACTTTGTTCCTATTACAACAAATTCGAAAGGAATAATTCTTTTTATAAGCTTTTACACAACAAAAACAAAAATTACAACTCTGAGAACAAACACGAAATCGTCTATCAATTTTCGTTTCGTGGACTTGCCTGTGCGAGAACGCTTTTGGTTCGCTGGACCGCCGATCACATCGTGAGGGGGCTTTGTTCTAACTTCGTTATCGAAGTAGAAATTGAACGTATCTTCATCGAATAGATGTCGTTTTCTTAAAATCAGTTCGAAGGCTTATTTCTTAGGCGTTGCAGAAATAGAACTCAAACTCTCTGCTCTCTCTTGCTCTGGAATGCTCTAACAAATGCTCCATCCTCGTTCAGAAGTGGACCCTAGGGGGGATTTATAGCTCAAGGGTCTGAACTGCAAAAACTTACAATCGAAGAAATCAGTACGCGGCGAGCAGGTTACGTGTCTCGCTGGGCGACGCAGGTTTGCATTTCTCGACAGCGAGAACGTCAAATTTTGCTGTTCTCGCTCAGCAGAGATAGTAATATGCTGGTCTCAGAAAATGGAGTTCTCGCTGTAACTGTTCTTCACGTTTCAAACTCCGTTATTTGGCAGTTATCACGTGATTTTCGCCATGATGTTTCCAGTTTCCCTTGGCGGGTTATTTGGGGATGTGGGCGGTTGATACTCAGGATCGGTGATTACAAATATGTTAGTTTGCCTATTCAACACTGTTCGCTGCGAGACAGCAAAGACTGTCCCGCTGGCGATTATGACCAGCAAGACTGTGTCACCCACCACCGTCTGCGATAGACAGCAAAGACTGTCCGACCATGGCCGAACGACCGCAAGGAACATTCTGTCACCGCTTCTGCGAGATGACGGAGCAAAGACTGTCTCCTGGCGAAGACAGAAAAGACTGTCCGCTGGCGAGCACGACTGTCTCCCTGTCGAGACGAGTCATATTTGTTTGATTTTTCAAAACAGTATTGAATCCTTTCTTGTGAATTTTGAGTGATCTTTCTCTATGGCTTGGATCTATTAGCATTTTGACGCTACAGGATACCCATCCAAATATTCCAGAATCATTGCTTTTTATAGAGAGCATGTGATCTTTGGATAAGATAGATTTTACTTACGATCACTTCAATGCTTGCTGATAGATTCGTATGACGGACTTGTAAATGGCTTCAATATTTAACCCTCTTCTGCTGTTAATCTATCCAGTTCTCGTTGAATAAGCTAACGTTCTCCCGGCGTCGCGTTATCGCTTGACCGTTGTCGAGATTCTGAATTGATTAGTTGATACTTGCTTCTTTGAATTCGCGTTTACCATTGATTGTTATCCATTGAGATCCTCAGGTTATCCTTAAGATTTCAGGATTAATATTCTCCAGAACTTCCTGTTTTAGGGTGGAATACAGTTTAACTCGTGTACTCATTGATATTCCCACTGTTCCATGTGCAACAGAAAAGTTTCTTGGTCTTCGCTTCCGGCCAAGACAGTGTTCATTGTCTCGCTGGCGACGACAGTGTTTCGTCCTCGCTCGCGAGACAGTGTTCTGTCTCGCTCGGCGAGACAGAGTTGTCTGGTCGCTCAGCGAGACAGAGTTTTCCTGTCTCGCCCGGCTGCTAATAGTCGGTTAGGGTTTTTAGGGTTTTTCACGTCGATTTTTTTTGCGATTTTCAGGCTTCTTGGAGCGATTTTCGATGCGATTTCGACCAGTTCTTCACCTCTTCTTTTCTCTTCGTTTCTGACTTTGGATGGTGCTTTCGTTTTAGTATGAGGATGTTCATTTGTGATTGTGAATTAATAAAGGTCTAGTTTCCTATCTTTTATCTTTCCCAAAATCTTGACTTTGGCACCTGTGACTGTGCATGCGCATTTCGTTGTTTATGCCTTATTTCTCTGTTCTTGTCTCATGATTCAACAAATCTTCAACTATCTCTCGGATTTTCACCTGCTAGACACATTAATCGGATGTCCCCACGTAGAGCTCGAGGGAAGGGAATACCGACGACTGTTCAGAGGCCTAGGAGCTGCCCTGTGGCACCTTCTCGTGAGAACGGTACATTTACTCTTACCTATGTTCTCACGTTCACTTTATATTGTTTGTTGCTCCCATTCCATAATGTATATGCACCTGTATTGCTCTGAGCATCCTCGTTTGTATCTTGAGTACCTCGAGAAGAGCGGTATCTCCTTTGAGGGGTCGCGCTTCAAAGGTTTTGTTTTGCTTTGACACAAACCACTCATATACACAGGGCGTCTTACATCCCATATGTATTGAAAGGTTTTTTGAGTATGCCGTGTATAATGCCCGCATACCTCCTGTATTACTATGGTGGATAGAAAATCGTCACCCTGTTATGAGGATTTTAAATACTATATCTCTTGAATCGCGATATACGTTTTTTCTCTAAATCTTGGATGACACTTACACCATTTATGTGTATCGCTCTCTTTATCAGTCCGATTTCTTACCATATTTACTGCTGATTGTGATACTTGGCGGATAGCGTGACCCCTCTTATTCGGGGGATCCGATTAATTGATTTCTCTCCCCAGTTTAAATATGATTTATAACGAAGTGTTATGAATTAATCGCGAGTAGTTGTCGTGTTCTACGCGATAACACAGATGCGCCCTGTCTCGCGAGCAAGACTCGAACATGCATAAGGAAGCAGATTCTTTTTGGTGACTTCCACAGTAAAGATTCCGAAGTTTGTTTCTGCAGCCTGCGCAATGGTTGCACCAGCATGGTGGATGATCATTTTTATATACTGCCTTTTTATCCTCGGGAGTCATGTCACCTGTTAAATGTCAGGAACATGTCAGTTGGCGGAGAGATGTTCTCGAAAAATTACCGAGGGAACCTTCTGTTTAGCCATCTCCTCATAATATGTGGTTTCATTTGATTCATGGCAGCAAGTTCTCCAGGTTCCAGTGATAAGAGTAAGATAGATCAGCGAGAGGCAACTTTCATACGGGTGACTTAGGACCAGACAATATGTTCTCAGACGAAATGAGTCAGTGAACAAAGCCAACACTGTGAGAACGGTTTAGCTATAATATAATAAGGAAAATAGGAATGCAGGGAGAAAATGATTGCCAAGAGTTGAGTTTCAGGGTTAACTTTTGGCATAGGAGTCATTTATTTCTGGGAACCACAAGGGATGGTGACCAGATTGACCATATAGGTTTGAACGTATTCAGGGCGAGTTCGCAGTTGATAGTAGGAGATTAGCGATGTCCCCGAGTTTTCGGACACACCTGCTAGCTTGCAAGCTGGCCGGGCAAGTGTAAGTTTTCCTTTGATTTGTTCAGATGCTCCAACCCGGAAACACTTCTATCTTCTTTTACCAGACGGGGAACTATGGGACCACTAGCCACTGGCATGAATTGATGGCAACAGTGTCTGCGTTTGCTACTGAGGGACGTCCCTGAATTAGGCCATATCAGAGTTCTTTGTGCCGACCACAATCAAGCTGATTAGATGAAAGCGTGGCTAAGCCTCGATGCGACCTATGCACTCTATGGATTGACCTGCTATATCATATAGACCGAATGGCCGAGAGCGAGCGCACAAGCAGAAAGAAGGTACTACCTCATCAGTGTTTAAAAGCACTTCGGCTGATCTATCTCTTCAAGAACTGGAGTCTGTTCGGCAGATGTGTGCGGATGTCTCTCCTGAGTCACGGAGTGAATCATAACAGCTTTTGCTTAGAGAAACCAACGGCAGTTCAGTACCTTCCGATACAGAAGATGGATTTTGCGACGGCACCTTAAGTTCCGTCTTCATATCTGTGGCAAGCTGTCAGTGTTCGCATCTAGCTAACTGGCTCTCTTCGGCCGGTTTTAGCTTATGGTTAAAGATCGGATGCTGTTCGCCCATCAATCCGCCAGATGCGATGCCAATGGAAGTATTGTATTTCGTCCATGCTGGTCAGGTCGCCAAATTTCTCTGCTTCCCGCTTGGTGGCCGATATCTAGTGGATTGCCCAACTAATTCTCCGCATTTACAGGGAAAAGAAACCTTCCGCCAGCCTTGTCCGTTCGAAGCTGGAGCTGCCCTTACTTACTTAATGGCTGGTTGGTCGCTTCATCGACAGATTTAATGGAGGCTCCTGATCGTAGATCTCCAGTGTCCTCTGTTTGTCAAAATCTCGAGAATTGAAATGGAGAACATCGAGAGCGGAAATAAGAGGCAGTTTAAAATTCACAAATGTTGCGTTAACAGCCAGCCCCAGGGAAAAGCAAGAAAAACAATGCAAATAACAGGCAGACACGTATTAAACTCTAACATCTGCAACAGTACAAGGGTATTATTTATTCCATTGCTTCCTCAGTTCTCTCATTCAAGCCAACGGGTTCCATATACGTGTAGCGATGTAGAGACCCAGGGGAATGTTGCTCTGGATGGGCTCGGGGTTGCTTCACGATGGTTGCATGAATATTCGTACCTGTATCTGTTTGTTCGGTATGGTGTTATTTCGGGCACATCGAACCTATTCATTCCATGTCGGCTTCGCCGTCAGTTCGGGTATGATCAGATTACTCGGCGAACCCGTGATCGTCACTTCATTCGCTTTCAGGTGACTTATGCGGGGATGAGCTTGTTTTGGAGCATTGCCTGGTGCCAATGTTGATCTTTTGATCTCCCCTTTAGAGCACGCCGCCTTCTGGTGACTTTCCTACTTTTTTTTAAATGGCTGTTAGCCACCAATATTGTCACGTTCGACGTAGGGAGGATATCAGACCAAGGAGAATAGCTCTTACGGCAAGCAGCACGAATACGTAGATCCTCAGCGAAGCATGGTTAGATGTCGCCTCGAGAAAGAGGCTGCTGATCTATCAAGGAAGGAATGGAATGGCTCGCTCACTAAGTCCAATGGTAGTTGAAGTTAAGAATTTGCCAAACTCTGAAGAAGTGCGGATAGATTTCGACGGAGGCCGGAGTGAGATAGTCATTAGTATCTGTTGAAAATACGTGGGTCTCTCTGATTCTTGTCTTTGCGAGGCCTGTGTGAATCTGTTGCATCTACTCATTCACATAGCTAACTTTCGGAAAAAACGGGAGACGGAGGCAGTCGTCATGACTATCTAATCGGATGAGTTAGCATTCTTAGTGGGACACGAAGGGAGAAGGGGATGAATGTTGCTCTTGCTCGTCAGGAAAGATCTCGCTGTCAACAAGCTCATAACCAATTCCTCCTCGCATGTTATTTACGCACTACGTCCTCTACGGGTCTGAAGACAATCACGAGAGAACAAACAGAAAGCTGTTCTTGAACCGCGGTTCATCTTTCTGCGTAGAAGTATATCTTGGTGTAAGTTTTTCTGATGGAACTGGTTTATTTATTTTTATCTCTTCTTACATTTTTTTTTTTATGCTCGACTCATTTGTTCATTTCATTTCGTGAGGGTGAGAGTCAAGAGAGGGAGAAATCAAGTTGAGCTGCTTCTCCTGGGTATGAGACTGAGGGACCGCTTCGTCAGCAATGCAAGATATTCTGTAAAGAAGGAACAACTCGCACGGTTGCTCAACTCCATTTGTCCTACGCTACGGATACAGTACTGATCTTTCCTCCTTCGGAGAGAACATCGAGAAATGATGGTCGGACGTGTGCTCCTCATGACCTGTGCGTTCTCTCCTTTTAGTCAATTAAAAGAAGCAGGTCCAGTAGTCGGAGCTCTCGATTTCAGCCGACATGAGGTAAACGTCTTTGTCTTGGGAGATTCGTCTAATTTACTGTTTTTTATGGTTCCTCATGTTTCTCTTAGAACTCCGATGCCGGCCTTTGCTAGGGAGGACAGCTCACCCATGCACCAAGTCGGGATGATCTTTAATATTTCGTTCAAATTCTCAGAGGACGACATCAACAATCTTGATTCTTGGTTATAGAGAAAGCTCTGATGCACTATCGTCTAGGGTTGGATTGATTCAACGGAACAGACGGTTCCTTTCTGAGAGTTATACTTGGTTCTGTGAACTCGCGATATATATATACCTAGTTCTATTATTTTGACTTGAGATTAATCATATAGTGTCTGTTATTAGACAAACTGCTGAGCTGATACTCTATATTACTGGACGTCTGATCGGCAGGGGTAGCGATCTCGTAGCCTGCACAGTGGGCGGAACTGAGGTTGATTTGCATATCAGTTCTTAGCTAACCTTCTATCTATGGCCATGATTGATAGAAGTCACCTGTACTCCAGATTAGTGCGGGGTCCAGCGCCAACTGAAGTTGCTTCGGCTGATGTTTTGCTATATGCTGTTCATTTTCTAACCATTACTTTGTTTCATATTGGGTATAATCTCCTTATGTCATTTGTACTCTTCGTTTGTGAATCACTCTTAAGAGCTCTTAGCTTGGACGCCGTCTTCTGGAAGCTTATTGAAAAACTCTGATGTAGCGGGTGCATCCAATACAGTTCCTGATACCTGTTTGTTCCGGAATTAGGCTTCGTCTTTGGGTGACACGTCTGTTGAAGTTCTTCTGTCGACCTGGTATGCTTTACTGGTTGTCTTGTATGCTACTTATTTTATATATTTTATTATTATATATATAATATTTTTTTATTATATTATATATATATTTTTATATATTTATATACTCTTTATTGATTATTTATTTCTCGCAGTTCCTTATCATTTCAAATCAATCCAAGCGTTATTGGGTTGTGACGTCCGGAAGTCTGTTATCTGCTCTAATCTCCAGCTTCTTCCTTTTTGAACTCTATGGTCATCGCTTCTCTTCAAAATGTATTTGAGTTTATAAAAATCTTTGAGCATTTTATTCAGGGTCGAGAGGGAAGGTATACGCTTAGCGTTCAGTACGCTTTTTGGTTGTTTGAGGCACTATTGACTTCTGCAACTCTTCGCACAAGGCGTACTTCATCGCTTTATTTGGGATCCGCGCTGCAGGGGTGGTAATTCTCAAGGAATTGCCACTCTGAACCATGCACAATTAAGAGACACCAGTCTCCAGTTAGTGTGAATATTGGCAGGAACAAGCAAGGTACTACGAGAGATGATAAATCAGGTGGGCGAGAAATAGCTCGCTTAGGGAGACTGCTGGCCTGGATGCTCTTGATGTTTGGAGTCTGAGTACGCAGGAATTCATGTTGAGGAGCCTTCAGCAATGAACTTTCAAGATAAATAATTGCTGAGAGGAACAGAGGTTCGCTGCG
>NC_033803.1:69771226-69788944 GCF_001876935.1 Asparagus officinalis | reverse complement strand
GGTTTGCTAAGTATCTGTAACATGCATGCTAAGATTTGGTCTTGGTGATTGATGAACTGGTGAAGGGTAATGTTAGTTGATTATTTTTTTTTTGATTGTTGATTCCTGGGTTAATTTATATTGGAGTTGGAAGATAAGCTGAATGTCCTGCAAAACAAGCTAGTAAAAGTATTGTAGGAAGCTATCTTGCAGAGACATGGACATGGCAAGACATGTAACTGAGAGAAAAATCCTAAGATATACGGCAAAAAATCACCTTTTATATGAATAAAATAATGCATATGATACTCTCAAACTTAAATAGGCAAGAAAGGAACACGGATGATCCAACAAGTGGTCAGTTATTTGCAAAATCTAAAACCAATTTCATGAATGCTTAAGAAAGTTGATAAATCTTTTACGTAAATGGTAAATTCTGAAAAGCTATGATAAAAATCTTAACATTTAAAGGGAAATTGAGGGATATAGGGACGGTTTATTTAGAGGCAAAAAGTAATTTTTTGGCAGCCAACCAAAAAAACAAGCTGAAGATCCTGATACGACAATTTGGAAGTTCGTTTGTTGCCAGCCGACATTGAATTTCAGATAGGATAATAACCTCAAAACATTTAAAGGGAAATTAAAGGGACGGTTTATTTAGAGGCAAAAAGTAATTTTTGGCGGAAAACCAAGAAAACAATCTGAAGATCCCAATACGACAATCTGGAAGTTTTTTTGTTGCCATCCGGCATTGAAGGTGTTACCAGAGCTGACTCATATAAGTTGAAAATTATGTATTTTCTTCACAAATTTTGTAATACATGCACCAAAAAGTTTTCACCAACACATGTTGAGCTACAGACCCAAAAATTTGTTTAGTAAAGTTACATGCGAAAAGTATAGATTGTAAACAATAGAAATTTTAACTTTATGGAGGGGTGTAAATAGGAAACATAACAGTGAGAGGAATATAAATGGAAAATTAGATTTAGAATAGTCAAGAAAAAATATATATGAGGGAATTTAGAGTGTTATGTGTAAAATTATGCCCCTTCTATAATTGAAATTTTCAATGAATCGTGTATAATATTGTAGAATTTGTATGTAAGCACCATGCACGCCATGCAATTGGTAGTAAAGCGGGAGAGACATAAATTTATCATATTGTCCGATGTCCTCCTGCTTTTAATGTGCATGACGGGCAATAAGATTTGGTGTTACTCAGTCTACAACTTATAGTTACATAAGGTAGTATGTAGAAGAAAAGAAGTGGCGGAATGTGTGCAAGTGAGACAATTTTACCTCTGTTGATGTGTTGATGAGATGAGACAGATATTACAAGAAGGATATACACATAAAAAAGTAAAATTCGAGAATATTCAAGTATAGATGAAATACGCAGATGTGAGGGCTCTCTAATAGTCTAATCATAGAAAGTTTTTATTCATTTGATGAACCACAAGTACTATTGGATCATTCAGTAATGTTCCTCGTAATTTTCTCCCTAAAACGATGGCATCTGTATTAATGGTGGATTTAGCTCCAACAGCCAGTGAAAAGGTGGCAGTGTGACTTATACTACCTGTTCTGCCTCTTACTCTTAAGTGAGCCTGCTATAGATAGAAAAGAAAGTATTCTTAAAGGTAGATGTAAATGAATAAGTTATAAGTTCAAACATGTGGATGGCCAGACCAGTAGAGAAAACATTGTGGGGTGTAGAAACATAAACAACGATGTTGTCAAATATAAATCGTTAGATGGTTTGGCCCGTTGAAGCTAGTACTTTGGGAACATTATTCCTAGTTCCATGGTTCACATAACCTCATACTTTTTTGCTAGGATATAATAAAATGCGCGCAGAGAGACGTAAGTATGTTAGGAAAACTTTGTAGGGGTTAAGACGAAAAGGGGGAAAATCATAGGTCATGTGTACTAAAGCATGATTTTTCTGAGTTTAAAATTTATATGAATTTGATTCCTGAAAGTGATATTCGTGAACGCTATAATTTGATGATGAATTCAACAAATTAGGGATACTTAGTGTGCCCCTATAGGGTTAACATGTTACAATATTTAGTCCGTGTATCTTGAAGGTAGGGTAATTTTTTTGGGGCATTATTGCATTATTATTATTTTTCCATAATTGTTGTCTATTATGTGAAAATCACTTACTAGAGTTGAGATCAAAATATTAAAAAAAAATTACTTACCTTTTCTGCTTGTATTTATGGTGCTTTTCTTATATTCTGTGGCGGCAGATGGTGCTGGTGGTAAAGGAACGTGGGGCAAACTTCTTGATACCGATTCAAATTCACCCTGTGATCGAAAGGATCCAAATTATGACAGTGGCGAGGTATGAGGCAGTCTCGCATTTTCATCCCTTTCACTCTTTTATGCAAGGATGATCTGCCTACTTATTTGGGAAAACATTTGAAATTTGTAACAGAAGGCAAAATACGAGAACTCAGAATATCATATATATATTACTAAAAAGTATATGTATAATTGATATAATTTAATAAATGCATGTAAAATCAGACATAAAAGGAAGGACTAATAATGAAAAAAAATACCATTCTGGAATGCAATTGAAGCACTTGCCTCTGTGATTTATCTCTAGTTCAATTGGATTTGTTACTGTTTTTCCATATAATTGTTAATCATGCTACTATGTGGTATACTGTATCTAGAGACACCTAAATTTCCCTTCATGTGTAATAGTTTACATTTTGACTGTTCATGTGCTGTGGAATTATTTGGTAGCATGAATAATTTGTTTTATTTTTTTATTAATTTAATACTAAACAAAGTCTGACACAAGCTTTTTAACATTCTTTATACTAGGAACCTTATGACTTAGTTGGCACTGCTGTGCCTGCCTCTGTCGATGAGTATAAAAGGTTCATAGTGCCTATCATTGAGGAATATTTCAGCACTGGTGATGTGGACTTTGCAGCTTCTGATCTCAGAGATCTTGGTTCCAATGAGTACCATCACTACTTCGTTAAAAAACTCATTTCAGCTGCAATGGATAGGCATGACAAAGAGAAAGAAATGGCATCAGTTCTGCTTTCTGCTCTTTATGCCGATGTGATAAGCTCAGATCAGATCAGTCGTGGGTTTCTCATTCTCCTGGAATCCGCTGATGATTTGGCAGTCGATATACTAAATGCAGTTGACATCTTGGCTCTCTTCGTTGCACGAGCAGTTGTTGATGACATATTGCCACCCGCCTTCCTTAAAATAGCTAAGGGGTCACTTGCTGAGTCCTCGAAAGGACTTGAAATAATACAAACGGCCGAAAAGACTTATCTATCTGCTCCTCACCATGCTGAGCTAGTGGAACGACGATGGGGTGGAAGCACACATATCACTGTTGAAGAAATGAAGAAAAAGATTGCAGATCTGTTGAGGGAATATGTTGAAAGTGGAGATACAGTGGAGGCCTGTAGGTGTATCAGAGAATTAGGCGTCTCATTTTTCCATCACGAAGTTGTGAAACGAGCTCTAGTTCTTGCCATGGAGATCCGAACATCGAAACCCTTAATACTAAAGCTCTTGAAGGGTGCTTCTGATGAAGGCCTGATCAGTTCTAGCCAAATGACAAAGGGTTTCTCCCGGCTTTCTGATAGTCTCGATGATCTCTCTCTTGATATTCCCTCGGCAAAATCTTTGTTTGAATCGTTGGTGACCAAAGCTATATCTGAAGGATGGCTCGATTCTTCCTTTCTCAATCCCTCAGTTGGAGATGGAGACTTAAAAGACAACGAAGAATACGAGAAGGTGAAGCGGTACAAAGAAGAAGCCGTGACAATAATTCATGAGTACTTTCTTTCTGACGACATACCCGAGCTCATCCATAACCTCGAAGAACTTGCTTCTCCACAGTACAACTCTCTTTTCCTCAAAAAACTTATAACACTAGCTATGGACCGGAAGAACAGAGAGAAGGAAATGGCATCGGTTCTATTATCAGCGCTGACAATGGAGACCTTCTCTACTGATGATATTGTGAATGGATTCATATTGCTACTAGAATCAGCAGAAGACACTGCCTTAGACATCAAAGATGCCTCAGATGAGTTGGCTTTATTTTTAGCAAGAGCAGTGATTGATGATGTCATAGCTCCATTGAATTTAGGGGAAATCACAAGTAAACTACCACCAAATTGTTGCGGTAGCAAAACTGTTCGAATGGCAAGAACCCTAGTTTCAGCTCGACACGCAGGAGAGAGGCTTCTTAGATGCTGGGGAGGTGGGAGTGGATGGGCTGTCGATGATGCAAAGGACAAGATAACAAAGCTTCTAGAAGAGTACGAGTGCGGCGGAGATTTAGGCGAGGCTTGTCAATGCATTCGAGACCTTGGAATGCCATTTTTCAACCATGAAGTTGTGAAGAAAGCTTTGGTGATGGCGATGGAGAAGAAGAGCGACGAGAGGATTCTGGAGCTGCTTCAGCAGTGTTTTGGCGAGGGGTTGATCACCATCAACCAGATGACTAAGGGGTTCTCCAGGGTTAAGGATGGGATCGATGATTTGGCTCTCGACATCCCTGATGCCAAGGAGAAGTTTCAGAGTTATGTAGAGGAGTATGGTAAGAAAAAGGGTTGGTTATTACCCTCATTTTTGGAAGGTTAGCCAACCGTCGACGCAGTCACAAGTTAGAAGGTAAGCCAACCGTTGACGCAAGCGCAAGTTAGAAAGAAGCAGAAGTAGTTTGTGCAGTAGAAATGGGAGGAAGAAAGCAGTATGGGTTGCTTTCTTAATTGGAGATCAACATATGCAGATATTTTTTCTTTTTCTTTTTTCCCCGTTCCTTCGTTTACCATAATGCTCTTTTACTTTGGTGTAGTATAAGGGAAAAAATATGACTGTAATATTGTAGATAACTGGACTATTACCTGGACTCTCAGTTTAATAGAGGTTGCAGTGTGAATATTTGCGAGTTTGGCTGCAGTTTTTTTGGCTTCATTTGCGTGGAGTTATGCTATCTTATGTGCACAAATATTTTGTTGTGTTCGACTTCTGCGCATGTAGCAGAGCTAGAACAAACTCAGCTTTTGCTGATTTTATATGGCATCACTGTATTTCTTTCAGGTCATACATCATGGTACCTAATGGCATGTATGCATGTATCTAATGGCATTTGAATCATGAGCCCTGACATATTACAAAGAGCCACGTGTGACATGGTGGCTATCTAATAATATCTCTAATATTGGCCACTGTTTATATTTTGATGGCATGCATATTGGATTTGAGTTTGCTTTTTCTATCCATCTATGGATCAAATATCTCAATAAGTAGCATGTTTTGATTTGTCTTGATGTTAATTACTAGCCAATAAAAAAAACCATTCCTTGAAACACTAGTCAATAAAAAAAACCAAGTCTTTGGCCGCATAAAACTGCCCGAAACACTCTTTTCGTGAATTTACGTCCTCTCATCCTCACCTTTTATTAACTTCTTTTAGTATAAAAAGTAAATAATGTTAACCATTAGTTATTTAATGGATGATAGAACATCCCAACGGCTATAACCGCCAAAAACTATCTTATAAAACCCGCCCTTTTTCTCACCAGCTCCTCCATCCTCCTAAATCCTAACTCTAACCCTAATCGAGAAAATGGCCCTCCCTCGTTTCTCGATCCTCGCCCTCCTCCTCCTCTTCGCTGTCGCCGCCGTCTTTGCTGACAACAAAGCAGCCCCCCGCCGGCAGCAGAGCTGCCGGCGTGCATGACAACCGTTCGCGCATCCAAGTCGCCGGGGAATGGCGCATAAGCGCTAGCCCGAACGGCCGCGTCGAACGCGATCGAACAGACTACGACGTGAAAGCAGTGCGCTGCACTCGGGAGCCTCGGGCCAAGGCCGAAGCACTACGGGCTCGCGACCCGGACTGCGTCGAGCGCCGGGCCGCCCTGGGGGTTCAAGTGGCCGCCTCCGTCTCGCGGTTCGCTGCTGGCAGCTGCTGGTGCTGGATATATGTTCTTTTAAATTAATAAAAATTTGATGATTTGTAATGATAATAATTTGTTAAGGGCGCGGCTTTAATTGTGTTGTTACGGTACTTATAGCTGCTATAATTCTATAAATATATTTATATTGTATTTGGCATGATTATATGTAAATTGTGTATTGTGATTGATCGTTTATCTAAGACAATATGTATTTTGGGAGGATCGTTCTCGTCTTTTGATTGGATCTCTCGATCTTCCATTACATGTTATCCTTTTTTTTTTGATGGAAAGATTATGCAATTAAATAGCTGAAAAATGAAGAAATATGATACTGGGGGCAATAATGAAAAGAAATTAATTTGGTACTTGTGTGTGTTGAAGCGAGAGAGAAAAAAATTGCTTGATTTCCTTCCCCCCCTCTGTGTTGTAGTTAATAGAAGGTAGAAGGTAGAGCGTGATTTGACAAGTCCACATCTAAATTCATGGATATATTGTTGGATATATAAATTCAATCAGGATGGTTAATTTCATATGCAATTTTTTTTTCAACGTTGTTTATGATACTATTCACCAAATAATTGGTAAATGAAATATATTTCCAAATGTTGATATTATAATACACATTAGTGTATTCCATACTCAGAATTGAGAAGCACCGGCAATTGAGGATGGATCGGGAAAGACCACAACCACGCTGATGATGGTTCACGATAGCTTTTCAAAAAAGCAAAACCCATAATATTCATGATAGTTTCGTAAAATTATTCACGAATAACGAACAAAAAAATGTACAAAAAGTCATCTAGAAAATATCATATAGGGAAAAAGAATAAACTGACACCTCCCTATCACGCAGTTGGTATATACATGATGAAACATGAGTTCTTTGTTGATTTTTCCTCCTCTTAATTATGAACCCGCTTGATGCCACATATACGACTCTGTCCTTCTTCTCCATATGATATCTCCAGTGTCCTCAAGAGGCTTTTCTTTTCCTAAAATAAAAAGAAAAAGAAAGAGAAAAAAGAGAAAGGGAAAAAAAAAAGAAAGAAGCGCCTGTCAACTTCCTCACTCCTCCTGGAGAGACTAGATCTACTCTAAGGCCGGCAGACGTTCTTGTCTACAGTTGGAGCGGGGGGAAGCATGCTTGTGTTGATCTTACAGGGGTGTCTCCGTTGGTGGGGTTTGGTAATGGAGAGTTCAAGGTTGGGCATGCAGCGAATAGAGCGGCAGAGGCCAAGGTGGGCAAACATGATCAAGCTTGCAAGGACAACCACCACAGCTTCATCCCGTTCGCTTTCGACACGTTTGGTTTCCTTGCAGCTGATGCGGTGGAGTTCCTCAGGAGGGTTTAGAAATTCGCGAATAAGAATGTGGCGACATCAGGGTCCGCTGAGTATGTGTTTCGTAGGTTAGGTTTTGCAATTCAGAAAGGATTAGCGGCGCAACTTGTTGCCCGCTTGTCATCATCACATGTGTAATATTTTTATATTAGTTTTTGGAAAAAAATAAAAAAGAAAAAGAAAAAAGAAAATAAAAGACAACAAAAAGAAAGAAAAGAAACATGTTGACTTTGTGTATGAGAATTGGGCCTTGATGAGGCCCATTCACTTCTAATGACTTGAGCAGTTCAAATCCAGCCCTAAAGCCCTTTACTTTCTCTCTTTCTACTTTCTCTCTCCTCTCTCTCTCCTCTCTCTCTCTCTGCTCAAAATCAATGGCGGCCTCATTCCTCCAAAAACTCCTCAAAAAACCCTTGCCATCTCCTCCACTGCGAATCCTCACGTCCCTCTACAGAACCCAACTCCCAATTCCCCCAACTTCTCCAGTTCTCCACCAAAACCCAGGCCCTAGCCCAAACCCTAACCCTAATTCTAGTTTGACCTTTTACCCATCTTTCCCCCATTGCTTCAGTTTGGACCCGATTTCAGTAAATGGGCTTCTCCGGTCCGACGGACAGATGGGCTCTGGGGATGATGATGGGCCTGCGGTGTGGGCTGACAGCGTGAAGAAGAAGAGGAAGAAGAAGATGAACAAGCACAAGCTGAAGAAGCTCAGGAAGCGTCTCAGGCGCAAAGCTTGAGCCCCAAGTTGGTATATTTAGCTGTTGTTTTTGGGTTATACCAATGTTACATTAAACGCTGGGCGCTTCTGGGCGTCGGACTTGGCGCCCAGCGCTTAGACGCCTAGACGGGCGCCTAAGCGGTTTCTGGGCGGTTTTTTTCTTCTGGGCGGTTTTTCTTTTTTTAATTGTGATACTTGAACAGAATCTCAAAACAAGAAATATATAAACTCTCACATGTGTAATTTCCCTTACTGTTAACTTATTTTTGTAGGTCAAAAACTGTACTTTCATTCGTTATTGCTGCAACTTCAAAAACTATAACTAATTATTGTTCTATTTTGTAGGTCAAAGACTGTAACTTCATTCGTTATTGCTGCAAATCCAAATGTAGGGAGCATGAATATTATAGTTTCAGCACTCAACTCAATACAGATACACAATTATTGTATGTACAGTTGTAAGCTTTGAGCAAAAATTCACATAAGCAGCAACAATCTCGAAATGGTCAATTCATACACGAAAAAGAAAGAATTGGTGAGTAAGTACAAATCCAAAAGATGTCTACATATACCACCATAAGTTAACTGAAGAATTCGAGGACGCCACAATACCCAATTAAGCAACCAACTCAACAAATGTTCATAAAAAATAAAAAAAACAACGTTCAAATTCCATCATTTCAACAGAGAACAGAGCAACCCATAAAAGCCCAAGATAAATTTTGACCGATACCCAGTTGCTAAAATGGGTTTTAGACACAAAAATCAAAAGAACCTCAAAAATTATTATATGATTCCAATCAGAGGACTAAACAAACGACGTAAGCGAAGTGGGGTTCTTCGAATTTCTCATCATCTCGAGAGCTGAAAACTGGAAAAGGGCATCTCAGCCACCAAAGAATCGATCAAAAGGAGAGAGGAGAACTGGAGAAGAGCCAAAAATAGCAAGTATAGAGCTCAAATCGAGATGGGTCTTCAGTTTACTTACCTTTTACAAGAGCGAGGAAATGATTTTGTAGTGCTTCTGTTTTCAGCACGAGGTTGAGGACGTCGGGACGAGCTCGAAAGTCCAGCACGAGGTTGAAGGCGAGCTCGAAAGTCCAGCACGAGATCGAACTTGGGTTTTGGCGGAGATCGAAGACGAAGCTCCAGCACGAGACCGAACTTGGGTTGAGATCGAAGACGAAGCTCCAGCACGAGATTGAAGATGAGCTCGAAAGTCCAGCACGAGGTTGAAGAAGAGCTCGAAACGCCAGCGGCCAGCACGAGATCGAAGCGACGAAGACGATTTTTGATGCGCTCGTAGCGCCTAATCGCGACCGCCCAGGACATTTTTGCACGCTCTGGGCACCGCCTCCGCTTAGGCGGGCGCCTAGGCGGCCGCCCAGAGCGTGTTTTACAACACTGGGTTATACGATTGTTTGCTTATCATATTGATCTTTATGAGGTTGCATTGATACATGTAAAGTTTTGGTCTTTGTTGATCGTGCCCAATGGTTTTAGCGGAGTTTGGTGTTTGACAGTAGTCTATCAGTCTGCCCATAAGCTAGATCCTTAAAAGAAGGAAGATTTTGAGCCGAACGTAAACCTCGCATAGAAAATGTAGGTGCATTTTACTTATATCCTGCACGGGTGAATATCGACCAAATCTTTGTGTGATCAGATGAAGCAGTAGTAGTTATTTGAATTAATTTTTTTGTGGAGCCTTTGCAACATCATCATTCAATCCGCATCGGACCCTATTCTCCAAGGGAAAACCCTAAGTTGTGATGCACTAGAATCAGAGTTTAACTTTGAAGCTGCTCTTGTAATGTTGGTCCAGTAGATCTTTGTTTGTGTAATCAGTGTCATATTAGAAGCCAATGAGTTTGGTTTTCTGATGTTACTTGAATGAAGTTGGAATTTTGTGCAAAGGGCGTGGTAATATTTAAACCCAGTTAGACATTTGAGTGATGGTTTCCTTCGTATAATAGCAATTATGTCTACCTTAACCTGATACAAACAATCTTGATTATACACATTCCTATCATGTCATTGATATAGAACCATGCTATTGCAAGACTTGGTATGCCCAGTTGCACGGGTGTAAACTTCTGTGTCAGTACATTTTTTTAAAGAGAATTTGATGATTGGATTTGCCTATGGAGACTTTCGTCTTGCCATGTTCTGGGTAATTAGAACTCGTCTTTGGTTTATGAAGAGTGGGCTTAGGACAGTACTGTAAAGAAAATTGCTGGACGATCAAAACCTAGGATTCTGTAGGCTTTTTCCTTTAATGGTTGTACATATGCCCATTACTTCACTAATATCACTTGATTTTTTTCCCTTCTCCCATTTTCTCGAGTTAGTCCGAAGCTTTATGATCCCAAATGATTCCTCATTTGGAAATCATATAAAGAATTATCTATTGAGGCATGTTTATATAACTCCAAAATGTAGTTTTTTTAGCGTAAATCTCAAAATATGGTTGTCATTCAAATAATCATTGATAAGATAACATCTTCCATCTACCTTGTTTGCCTAAGACTGACTGCTCTGGACAAACAGTAGGTATAAAGCTCCTTCACGATTCAAAGCACATGCAAAACTGTCATGTATAATTTTATAAATAATACCAATACAGATGTTATGACTTAAGGATAGTAAATCAGAGATTCTTAGTTTGTGTGTAATTATACATGCATATGTCAAGCAGTTTTATCGAGGTTGCTAGCAGTGTTGTCAATGCACGGGGTGCAATGCGGGGTGCAAAGTCCCTTGATGCGAACATGGGCATGGCGTAATGCTATGTGCACATCTGAGTGAAACAAGGCACACACTACACTCATAATTTTTATAATCAAGCACGTAAGAACATGTTTATGAATTTTCATTAAAAAGTTTGTCAAGGAAAATAATAACTACTTCTAAATCACAAATAATGTTATAATTCATAATACTAATCCATCCAACATAGTAGGCTAATAGAGAAGATCATAATTTTCCAAATCAAAAGTAAAATCTAGACTAATATCGAAGCAAAATCACATAGTAAACGAGAAAGTATTAGGGCACTCAACCAGACTACTAAAAGCCTATGAGTTTATTTTTCTTTTTGGGATATGATTTATTGGGTGTAAAGACTAGATTAAAATGTTAGAGAATAAAAACATATGAGGCTATGTCTTGCATGAACCCTGTGCAAAGCATCTTCGCGCAAGGTGCTTGCGAGTTGCTGCCGCATCAGGTGCGGGGAGCTTTGTTGTCGCCCTGCACTGCAAGGTGCATGTGGAATGCGCCTTTGATAACACTCGCTATGCCAAAGCATATATTTGAGCACATCCGCATAAAGCCATCTAATAGAAACATGTATTACCAAAAACGGTTATGTCATTTGATTTCATATTGTAATAGTTTTCTCTATTTGCATTATTTTATTCATGGTACCGCATTTGTGTTCTCTTTATCGAATTCATTCTGTACCCTAGCTCACTAAAATAATTAGATAGTTTATTATTCTTCCTCTATTACTTTTTTGAGTGCCAACACAACATATTCCAAGAGATTGTTAGGCGCAGTCAGTAAGTTGACGAGTTGGATGCTTACTATTTTCTCACTTTCGCTTAGACCTTGGGTCAAAGTTGCATGGAAAAAAATTTCTGTGCTTGGTCCATACACAATATTGTTCTACTTTTTCTGTAATGTTTTTTCTTGTTTGCATAGTCTAATTATGCCAATTTCATTTTACTGTTATGTAGACCTATATAGATATGGTCCTTGATAACTCAATGAATAATTGACCATATGCCAATTTGTGGATTAAGTATGAGTATGTGATGTATATCACCATAGTTTATGTCTCATGTACTAATAGTATCACATACATAAACATGCGGAAACCCATTATGGCGAGTGTTTGTGACGTCACTGGTTTCACACATGGCTACAGTCCAAGGTGAAACCAAAGATGTCAAACCTGCCATGCACTAAAAGGAGTTAAGATTTAGAAATCTACAACACGAGAATAAGTACGTTGAGCGAAATAATCCAAATAAGAACACCCTCATATATATATCATGTATCTCAAATTGTGGATCGCTAAATATCAACTCCAAATCCTATAAAAATAATCAACAAGGGTAAAATTACATCACTAACACCTCATCTCAAAATATATCGTATCATAGCATCTCACACTATCCTCGGGTAGGTGGCGTCAAAACAAGTATAAAAATCCAGTGAAGACCTCATCTAGGATACGTTGTATATGACAAAATACAATCTTATACACTACCATCGGGGTAGGTGACATGAGAGCAAATACACAATTCTGTATGATCCTCTACAACGATTTCTGGTGTGGAGTATATGTGCTCACCATATCATGTGGCTCATCGCAATATCCTGCGGCTTACTACCTAACTCGAACACCCAGTGGAGTATAAGCATATTAGCCTAATTCGGAATGAGTTTGGAAAGAGATGAACTTGTCTTTATTAAACTTTGAAATTGAAGTCCCTATCCATTTCTTCTCTTCGAATAGCCAAAATTTCATCCCCTTTTCCTTTCCTTTCTTCCTCTCTCTCTCTCCTCTTTTCTCTCTCTCTCTCTTTCTCTATCTTCTTTCTTCCCGTGAATGTGAGAAGAGTGTTGAAGGGAGGGTGCTTTTTATAGAGGATGGAAAGTGGAGGGTAGGTGAAAAATTAGGTAGAGTTAGATAGAGGTAGGTGGAATTATATATATATAATATTTTATTTAAAAATAGGGTTCCAGTCTCCGTTTTCAGAAAGTAACGAAATTTTACCCACAGTACTATCTCGAAATTTTAAGATCAATGGCGCAAACCTCACGTCCATCTGATTAACAAAAAAACTATTAACAATACAAATGCATCGAATTTCAGCAGACTCGCGATATCGAGGTTGAAACTGCGAATTGGTCTCAAATCGATCACAAGTTGGTATCAGAGCTCTAGTTTCAGCATCCTTAGGATATCTTGTGTTGAGTCGTTGAGCTAGTATAGAGTTTTCTAAGATTCATGTATAGAGTCCGTTAGTAATTCCTAGATTGAGTGAGGTCGTAATACGCGTAACTCAAAAATTGCTGAATTTCGGGGATGAAATTCTCTTTAAGGAAGGGTGAATGTAAAACCCTAAAAATTTAAGAAAAATAATTTTAAAAAAATTTAACTATGGTTGGTGATCATTCTGGGATGAATGGATCAAATTGGGATCGATTTGAGATCAATTCGCAGTTTCAACATTGGTATCACGAATCTGCTAAAATCCGACGTATTTGGATTTTTAGTAATTTTTCTGTTAATCAGATGGACGCGAGGTTTGCGCCATCGAACTTAGAATTTCAAGACGGTACTGTGGGTAAAGTTTTGTTGCTTTCTGAAAACGAAGATTGAAACCTTATTTTTAAATAATATAAAATATTATATATATATAATTCCACCTATCTCTATCTAACTCTGCCTAATTTTTCACCTACCCTCCACTTTCCGTCCTCTATAAAAAGCACCCTCCCTTGAACACTCTTCTCACATTCACGGGAAGGAAGAAGAGAGAGGAAGAGAGAGAGAGAGAGAGGAAGAGAGAGAGAGAGAGGAAGAAAAGAAAGGAAAAGGAGGAAATTTTGGCTATTCGAAGAGAAGGAATGGATAGGGATTTTAATTTCAGAGTTCAATAAAGGCAAATTCATCTCTTTCCAAACTCATTTTGAATTAGTTTTGACCTTGATGAATAGAATTTTAGATTAAATCCCTAAATAAAAAAATGACATGGTCTTGATGGCTAGAACTCAAGTATTTAATACCGGTCACCGTCGGTGCTACTGTTCACCGCCGGTGCTACTGTTCACTACCGGAATAAATTCACCATCGAAGTCACTATTCACCCCTGGTGTTACTGTTTACCGTCGGAATTACTATTTACCGATTGTGTTACTGTTTACCGTTGAAAAAAACTATTCACTGTCGGTGTTACTATTCACAGGCGAAATTGCTGTTCACTAACGGTGTTAGTGTTTACCGATTGAAGTTTGTTTTTGTGCATGTTTCGTGCACGTTCGCGATCAATGGAGAATATCAGTCGACTGATCTGGAGATGTTTGCAAGATTGATCTTCCACGCATGTTTGATTGTGAACACGAAGGACGGGCTCGCGCATCGATACACATGCGAGACCATGATAGTGTACGCATCGGGTTTAGGCACGCACGGATCCTCGTGAGTGCGTAGCCATGTTTTACACTTATCGTGACGTAGGGGCGATATCTATCGAGTTGCATAAGTCAGCGTTAACGTCTGCATGGATGACCGAGATAGGTTGTGAGCCGCATGAGATTGCGATGCACCGCGGGATACTGCGAGTACCTATACTTCGCATCATAATACTACATGGATGTTCGAGTTCGGTTGCGAACCGCATGATACCGCGATGAGCCACAGGACACTTGGGCACCGAGACTCCACATCTCTTTAGTTTGCATAGTATTCCAGATTAGGCTAATATGTTTGTACTTTGATGGACATTCGAGTTAGGTAGTAAGCCGCATGATGTTGCGATGAGTCACATGATATGTTGAGCATCCACACCGGAATTCGTTGTAGAGGATCACACAAGATTGTGTATTTGCTCTTGTGTCACCTATCCCCGAGGGTAGTGTATAAGATTGTATTTTGTCATGTACGACGTATCGTAGATGAGGTCTTCACTGGATTTTTATACTTGTTTCCGCGCCACCTACCCGAGGGTAGTGTGAGATGCTATGATACGATATGTTTTGAGATGAGGTGTTAGTGATGTAATTTTATCATTGTTGATTATTTTTATAGGATTTGGAGTTGATATTTAGCGATCCACAATTTGAGATACATGGTATATATATGAGAGTTTTCTTGTTTGGATTATTTTGCTCGACGTACTTATTCTCGTGTTGTGGATTTCTAAATCTTAACTCCTTTTAATGCATGATAGGTTTGACATCTTTGGGTTCACCTTGGGCTGTAGCCATGTGTGAAACCAAGGGCGTCACAGTGTTCTACTTCATGTTAATCTATGTCCTTCAATTAGAATTAGTAACCTACATAGTTGCATCTTTCTACTAGTATAAAGTAATGATCCTACAATGGCAGTCTAACATCGGGAGACATCCATTGACGAAGTAATCGTTTGATGCTTTTAGATAACATGTAGTCTTGATTTACTCATTTTGATTCCTGTAACTGTTCAACTTGGCTCGGCTCAGTAATTTGCACTTGAAATGTAACTTCTGAAACTTATGCATTATGTGCCATTGAGACAACATATCTTCTAACTGAGCTGGCTTGTTGCACATGTACAATGTTTAAGTAACTCGTATAGTTATCCAAGTATGAGTAAAAAAAGTTGGATTCAATTGTGCCAGGTTTCAGAACATGAGTCAGATAGATATCAAGCTCAAACTGGCTTTTTTTATGGTATAATCAACATCAGTAGGAATTCTTGTTTGCTTTATTCTAAACCTTAGTCAGATAACGTGTGATCCTTGTATTCTGAATTAATCTCAATTCTCTATCATCCTAATAGTATATTAGTATTCTCAAACATTCTGGCATTCTTGTTCTGTAATTAGCGATGAAAGGTGGCTTGTGTTTTTTTCTCCATTACATGTGTGAGACCCCGAATAGAATGAAGGAGACTGTTTGAGACAGGAGGAGAACCACTTGAAAGCTGTTTTCTAAAGAGTAAAGAGACCCTGGAAACTAAATGCATAGTTCATGGATTTTGTGCTTGCTAGGATTTTGTGCTTTTTCCTTCGGATACCAAGTAGATCGTTGGTAAATATCATACTGGCATCATCAACTGTGCCTGCAAATTTCATTATTTATGTGATAATCTAGCAGCTGACTGAATCCTTACTGGATAGTAATTGTTGTGTGTAGATTTCTTACTGATTGAGAATGAACCTTCACTTGATCCCCATTATTGCATTTTAAAGAAACAAGTGTCTCAGATCTATGTATTACAAGATTTGTTCAAGGGAAAGTTGATTAGTTGAAGTAATGTTTTTGGGCTTTTTTTGTTTGCAGATATCAACCTATGAGTAGGGAAGGGGTCAGTTTCTTAGTTTCTTTTACACATCATTAAACTCATGATAAAAAACTGTTTTAGGATAATATTTTTCCCTCCAAGCATGCTTAGCTACTCAGGGAGGTCCATGTGGGATACATTAGATAAAAACAATAATAATACATTAGATAAAAACGATAATAATTTACGTTCATCATAATGGTAGTGGAGCACTAAACTGGCAGAAGCTGTAATTCCCTTTTTTTTCTAAATTTTAAGTATAGGATAATAATTCACTATAGGGTATCAAATTAATTGGTCATTTCATATGTTATATTTCGGTAAGTGGAGTGGCAACTGAACTTTCTTTATGTAAAAACTAAGTTATATTGGTTAAACTGGCTAAATGAAAGCTGCATAGTTTCAATAAATGAGTTCGAATAAGATCTTTCATGATTCTCTTCTAATGCCCAATCTTCATTTTGATTGTCACTACAATGTTCTTGACAAGCATACGCTATTTTCTGTGACAGCTATGATTCCATTCAACAACGGGGGACTCTTTGCAGTGCTAATCAACTTCTGCAAGAAATATCATTCTTTGACGTGGATGCTTCTGTCTGTCATCACCAAATGTCGAGCTGTATGTTTTGTTTTGATTATGTATTGAATGAATAACATTAAAGCGAGTTGAGGGATGACGAGCAAATTTTTTCGTTTGATGCTTGTTAGTGACATATTTTCTTAGATTTTTTTAAAAAAAAATATTTGGAGTAGCTTATTGTTTATCCTACATGTTAGTGGTTCAATAAATCATGCAAGAATTTTGTTGTTCTTCCTTTGAATTAAGTGGCAGATTTCCTGACTCGGTGTATGTGGGGAAAATTTTTGTCAGTGTGCTTTTGGGTTTTGATTTTGATGTGATTTTCAATATTTTTATCAGGGTATCCTCTTGTAATGTCATTGGATTGGCGTTCTTTGGAAAACCCTGCTCAGTTTGTGATTATTGAGAATTTTGGTAACTTGCAGTAGAATTTGGCAGCTAAATGAGACTGGGGAACTAGACAAAGATGGATTGAGGAATTGTTTATTGTAAATTAAGCTTCTTGCTTGATTTTCACGTAATTTTAAAAGTATTAATAAATTCTCAAGCTCTCTCTTAAGAGTATCAATTTACATATTTTCGCCCTTAAACTGTGTGTTTGTGCTCGATGTGATATTTTGCTAGTTCACAGTTAAATATTTAAGAGGTTAAACATGTGATAATATTTTTTGTGCATTTCTTGTATTTTTTTTACAATTTTAAAAATGTTTTTTTGTCAATTTCTTTAAAAAAAAGGCTAAAATGCAAAAAAAAATGGGAGAAAGTACATAAGAATTTTTTTGGTTTGGAGAAAAAGAGACAAGTTGACAACTCATGAGCAAATGCTTAAAAAAAACATTGTCAGGTTATGAAATTGTTAAATATATGATTGAAGAGTCACAAATGATCTTATTGAAACCGTAAACATAGGTTGAGAGGCAAAATTAGTAAATTAATGTTCTAGAGAGGAGCTTAAGAGTTTACCAATAATTTAAGAATGAGTTAATTAGTTTCTCTATTTTTAAATATCTCATAGTTTTGAGGAAATCATGTATAGTGACCATCTGTATAAGTAGGGCTATCTAAATGGGCTCCGGGC
>NC_033803.1:69770329-69771199 GCF_001876935.1 Asparagus officinalis | reverse complement strand
TATATATATATATATATATGTTGGGTCGAAAAATTGACTGGGATTGATTATTTTGTTTTAAGAAAATTAGGTTCGATCACTTGGTACGAAACCCTTACAATCACTCACACTCTCTCTCGATTACAGATGAAGAGAAGATTAATTCAGCTCCTCTTTGTTTAACGTGGGCTCTTGGTGGCGAAAGGATGCTTCCCTCGATGCTTGAGTCGAGATTGCCTCCCGTTGACGATCAGAACAAGATTGCTGAAGCTACTAACGTTCGTTAGCCGGCTGGAATCGAAATTCAAACCCCGGATTTACACGCAGAAGATCTGATCTCTGATGATTACCAAAAGCTTTAGAAGTCCGAACCAATCAACCCCTTTTCTCTATAGCCATCCATGGCTATTTATAGGGTTTAAGCACGTAACCGACGTGCTAAGATCACGGGTAGAGGGGCGTAACTGCGTCCTCCAAATCAGCGCACGTCGTAACATGCTCCTGAAGATTAGCCCACGTGGCTGACTAAGTCTTCGAAGCCGTTACAGCTAGATCTCACATGGAAGACGAGCCTCGTCTTTAATTAAAACGGGGTTCGTCAAGTAAGACGAGCCTCGATACGCAGCGAGGTTCGTCTTACAAAGCAAACTTTGCAGTAAACAAGCTTCTTCTGACGAATTTTGTCTTCACTGACTTCGTATGACGTAACTCCATGATGATCTTCTTATTCCTGTGGTTGTCGATTGCCAGGTTCGCCAGTGAATTGGCGGCCTCGACACGGTCAGAGGTGGGGCCGACCTTCTAAACCGTGGTGACGTAACTCCAGACCCAAGAAAGTATGGGGTCAGTGCTGGCGATGGGTGGGAGGCTGAGCACGATATCCACGCCTCC
>NC_033803.1:69769701-69770082 GCF_001876935.1 Asparagus officinalis | reverse complement strand
TGTCGTGGACCTTGTTGCCAACCTTGCCGCACTCGGGCTTGAACGACTCGACTCTTGGACCGCTTTGATTACTCTCTCAGTGAGGAGGATTGAGAGGGAGAGCTCCTCCTCGATGCTACCCTTTTCTAGGGTCATAACAAAACCCACAAGACTAGTAGTCACGTGAGTTCTGTGGTTTAGGCTTAGTGGTTAATTAGTGGTCACTAAACATACGGGACTAGTAGTCCCGTATGTGTTCGAAGACCCAATTTAGCAAAACCGACGTCTTTTTGACCCGTTGGCAAAAAAATATTGGTTTTGCTAATTATTTAGCAAAATAGGTCTTTTATTTTTTAAAAAACCTTTTTTTAAAAACGCTCCTACCGAACTCAAATTCTTGAG
>NC_033803.1:69768897-69769181 GCF_001876935.1 Asparagus officinalis | reverse complement strand
ACGCGCTCAGGGTGTTCGACGAAATGAAGGGCTCCGGGCACGAGCCCGACGGGTACACGTACCGGAGCCTGGTCCAGGGGTGCGCGAAGGCGCGCCTGATGGAGGAGGCGAGCCGGGTTTTTAGGGAGATGGAGTGTGACGGCGTCAAGGCGGACACCGTGGTCTGTAACAATATGTTGGATGGGTTTCTCAAGGTTAGGAGGCTGGACGACGCTTGTAGGATGTTTGAGAAGATGGTTTCGGAGGGGGTTCGAGCTTCTGGCTACTCGTTTAACATATTGATC
>NC_033803.1:69744841-69768887 GCF_001876935.1 Asparagus officinalis | reverse complement strand
ATGCGCTGTTTTGTGGGTTGAAGAAGAAAGGGCAGTACGTGGATGGGATTAGCTACAGCATTGTGATCTCGCATTTGTGTAGAGAGGATCGGTTGGGGGAAGCTTTAGATTTGGTGAAGGAGATGGAGGAGAGAGGGTTTGTCGTCGATTTGGTCACGATAACGTCCCTTTTGATGGGATTGCATAAGAATGGGAGATGGGATTCGGCTGAAAGATTAGTGAAGCATGTTAGAGATACTGCCATATTGCCAAATGTTTTGAGGTGGAAGAAGGAGATGGATGCTTCACTTAGAAGCCCACAGGATAAGGGGAAGGATTACACGCCGATATTCCCATCAGTGGGTAGTCTGAGTGATATTCTGAGTTGGGTTGATCCGTGCCCGATAAAAGATGACGGTGAATTTCATACCGATGAGGAAGTGAAAGATGAGTGGTCATCATCTCCGTATCTAGATCTACTTGCCAACAAATTTGAATCTTTCGATGATTCGCATAAGTTTTCGGTGGGTAAAGGGCGGAGGATTCAGGATAAGGGAATCAAATCTTTTGATGTTGATATGATAAACACATACATGTCTATTTTCCTAGCCAAAGGAAAGCTAAGCATTGCATGCAAGTTATTCGAGATATTCACTTCATTTGGGAGGGAGCCGGTGAGCTACACCTACAATTCTTTGTTGAGCTCGTTTGTAAAGAAGGGGTATTTGAAAGAGGCATGGGGAGTTCTTCAAAATATGGGAAGCACTCTTTGCTCGGGTGATATTGCAACCTATAATATGATAATTCAAGGGCTAGGAAAAATGGGCAAGGCTGATCTCGGGAGCGTGGTTCTTGATAGGATGCTGAAGAAAGGAGGATATCTCGATATTGTGATGTATAATACCTCAATTCATGCCCTGGGGAAAGCTGGAAAGATGGATGAAGTGAATCAATTGTTTGAAGAGATGATAAAGAGTGGGATAAATCCTGATGTGGTTACTTACAATACTCTTATAGAGGTTCATGCTAAGGCAGGGAGAGTTAAGGATGCTTTTAAGTATTTGAGAAGAATGTTGGCTGCTGGGTGCTCGCCAAATCATGTTACGGACACAATTTTGGATTATCTTGGGAAGGAGGTCGATAAAGTTAGGCTTCGAAAGGCATCGATTGGGTACAAAGAGGAGCTCAACAAGGATAGATGATTATATGTGTCATTGTTGAAGTAGAATTTGTATTGAGAAGGACACGGTAATTTCTCTACCTGTGTTTTGGCAATCCAATGGCCAGAGTGAGAAGAGAAAGATGAAGAAGCACAAACTGAAGAAGCTTACAAAGCGTTTCTGGCTCGGGGCTTGAGCCCAATTGGTACCTCTTCTGTCTCTTTTCCTTTGTTTGAAGCTTATTGATCTTTATCAATTACATTGATGCATGGAAAAAAAAAGTTGGAAGCTTTGTTGACTGTTCGGCTAGTTTTGTTTGAGTTTGCTAGATTAATTTTAGTGGTGTCTGATTTTCCTGTAACCTTAGTTACAGGAAAGATTCGCTATGAAAAAAATAGCTAGATTCTAGGATTGTGTTCGTTTTTTGTTCCTTTAATGTTTGTACTTGCGACCATTTTACGTACTGTTGTCAATTTGTTTTTTTCTCATCTCTTCGATTGTTAGATTTACCTACTAGCCTTTATGATCCAAAATGACCCCTCATGTTGAAAAGCATATAGAGAATTCTCTCTTAAGTTCTGTAACTATATGTGTGTGTGTACATGTATATATCTGTATATATGTATGTGTGTGTGTATATATATATATATGTATGTATGTACATGTATGTATGTATATGTATATGTACATGTACATGTATACATATACATATATATATGTACATGTATGTATGTATATGTATATGTACATGTACATACATACATGTACATGTATACATATACATATACATATGTACATGTACATGTATACATGTATATGTATATGTATATGTGTGTATACATATGTGTGTGTGTGCATGTGCGTGTACGTGTACATGTATATATCTGTATACATATATGTGTATATATGTATGTATGTATATAGATATGTGTATGTGTGTGTGTGAGCAATATGGAGGAACTTGGTACCAAGCACAACTTTTTGTGCTTGGTAGTGAGGTAGCGCATTCTCATCTACTCATTCAAATGGGAGATCAAATTCACATGGGTTGGGGAGTGAATATGAATAGGTCACCTCACTGCCAAACATAAAATATGTAGCTAGTACCAAATTTCTATATTTCTCTCTCTATATATATACACATACAGTGGTATGCAATACGTGCGTTGCACGTGATGCATGTTAAGAAACCATATCAAATGAAACATTTGAAGGACAACTAAGATTGCACGTGGTAATCTTGTCATTTTTATGAAAAACACACTTTGCATAGAGCAGAGACTAACTACACAACATCAGTACAAACATCTTATTTATACATGAGTACCTACTATGAACATTACCTTCACAATTATCTTCAGTAAAAACGAACAAGCTAACAAATTTGACAAAAAATGCAACAACTTGAACAAAAAGATAAAAACTCAACACCCTAAATCACTAAATCTCTTAAATGAACAATTGAACTTCGTAGGCTACTATAATGTTTTCCCTTTTTTTTCTTTTTTTTCTCTTTTTAAAACTCATAGTAACAAAAGAAACATAACTAAATATCTTAGACATAATGCTATTTCAAATAATTTGTGACTAGGTTTTATCTTAATGTTTTTACCTTTCATCTCCTTAATTTCTTTTATTTATATCCTTTTTTAGGCTTGCCATACTCTTTCACTTTAGTGCTATATATCTTGTTGATATCATCAATTTTCATCACCTTCTATTGGTTTGAGTCTTCTATTGGCTTAAATCTTCTTGCAAGAATTAGATTTAGGATTAACTCACGTCTAAGATAGAATATTAACAATGTTATAACCGCACCATGTTGCACGAATCTTCTCCTTTCATACCTTTCATACTTTTCAATACCCAATTCTTAGCTGCGGAATCAGTCACTTTGTCCATCACTAAGAGAAATTGCTGAAGGAGGAGGAGAAGAGACGAGGCTGGAGATGAGACTAGCAGGCCATTTCAAAGAGCAACTAATAAAGGGCGTCTTTTTAACTCTTTTATCGCTATTTCATTACCTTTTTGTTGTAAAACAATGTATAAAGGCGATGAATTAGTGAGAGGGATGATGAAGGGTCAGGTTTTATTTATTGTTATTAACTTTCTAGGTTTAGTATCTAAGGGAGAGCCGGGGGAGGGGGGGGGTTGAAAATCGGGATAGGATGGGAAATTTGAAAATTGCAAGGGACAAAATAGGTATTCAAAAATTTTGACACTCATTTTGTCTTTTATGAATAGTATAAATATAGATATACATATAATTGTATATGTATGTATATACATGTATACATATATATGTATATACGTATATACATATATATATATATATATATATATATATATATATATATATATATATATATATATATATATATATATATATATACATATGTGTGTGTATATATATATATATGTATGTGTGTGTATATATACACACACATATATGTATACATATGTGTGTGTATATATATGTACATGTATGTATGTGTGTGTGTGTAGATATAGATATGAGAAAAATATAGGAACTTGGTACTAAACACAAGTTTTGTGCTTGGTGGTGAGGTGTTTTATTCTCATCCACACTCCAATCCATGTGAATGTGGTCTCCCATTTGACTGAATGGATGTGAATGAGCCACGTCACTATTAAGCACAAAAACTTGTGCTTGGTATCAAGTTCATCCATATTGCTCTATATATATATGTATGTATATGTACATGTATATATGTGTGTGTGTGTATCTGTGTATATATATATATATATAGCAATATGGATGAACTTGGTACTTAGCACAAGTTTTTATGCGTGGTAGTGAGATGACACATTCTTAGACACTCATTCAAATGGGGGACCACATTCACATGTGTTAGAGAGTGGATGAGAATGAGACACCTCACTACCAAGCACAAAATTTATGCTTGGTTCGAAGTTATATATATCTATATACACACTCACACACACATACATAAATACATATATAACATAGTTGGTGGTCAGAAAATTGATACGATAACATTACTTCCATCTACCATGTTTGGTTAAGAGTTAAGACTGTTATGAATGAACTTAGGTTTAGGTATATAAAGTTATAAACCTACTTCACGATTCAAAAATGATGCAAAGCAATATTATCTAAATGTTATCAATGCGACAATTAGGACTTAAGGATAATGAACCAGAGTATTCAGTTTGTATGTAATTGCGCGTGGATATGAAAGCAGTTCAATCAAGGTCATTACGTTAAAAGCAAGTATTTGGAAGACGTGCATCGTGCATGTTAAGCCAGCTATAAGAAAGCATATTTTACCTAAAAGGGAAGCGTCCTTTGACCTCATACCTCATTACTTTGTATCCATTTGCATTGCTTATTTCACAGTACCATGCATTTGTTTTGTTATCTAAGACACCCTAGCTCACTGAATAAGTTTATTATTCTTGTGCTACTACTTTTGAGTGCCAAAACAGCTTATTGCAATTGCAATCGGTGAGTGGGAGACTTGTTTATCGTCTCATTTCCCCTTAGACCCAGAGTTGAAAACTACTTGGAAAGCAATCTTGTTTATGAGGTTGAGATATTGACGTGATACATTTCAAGGGCTAATTGCACGTAGATCCCCTGTAGCATCATATTGTGCTCCGTATTACTCTGTAAGTTTGATATAGGCAGATATATTCCTGCCCGAGTGAGAGGTCAATTTGCCGAATAACAAGACGGGCATAAGCTAAGGGTAAAAGAGTCGCAACTTTTTCAATTAAGGAGTTTATCTGCTTACATCAAATTTAAGGGGTAACAAGTGTACAATGCAATACTACAGGGAGTCTATGTGCCATTAACCCTAATTTCAATGCCCTTGTCACATCTTAAAGTGTTTTGTTTCTTGTGTATTTCTCAACTGTTATTCTTTTTATTTTGTTTCCTATAGATTTTAGCGGCAATATGCTGTCTAACCTCGGCTTACTTTTCTTCTCCTGCAGTACTGCAAGCTACTCAAGTATGAAACCTCAAACAAGATGTACTTTGTGAAGGGGCAAAATGCTTCTCGAAACTGTATCTGCTTAATTTATCACTTCACAAGTGAATTCATTGTATACAAGGGGGAGAAACACCAATCAGAAAGCCAAATTGCGGCTTTTATGTGTAATTATGAAGCCCTCGAGTATAAGAGCATCATCTCTATGAAGCAATGAATTACCGCCGTCGTTTCTGATGTGATCTTGTGTTCGAGATCTTTGGTTTATTGTTCCTCTCACTGAAACTAGTGATATGGTGTCATTATGCCAGTAAAACCATTAGATACTATCAATGGCTGTGATGTAGCTTGAGTTAGTTTCTTGATGAGAGCAAGTCTCTTTTGTCATAAGCATGTTTTAAACTTGTATTCCTCTTTTTACAGGTCACGGATACCTAAATCATGGAATAGTAAAGATTTAAGCTTTATGTTTCATACTTGAATCTCAGTTATGAACTTCTTGGATACAGAAAATTTAGTATGGAATCAAGTTTGATGCTAAGGCTAGGGTAAGAATTGTGTGTAAAGATTAGTCTGAATGGAGGCTTGGTCCTTGGACAAGGTGGAATTGAATGGTTCTTTTGCAAAAACTTTGTCCCTTTTCTATTTGCTTTCAATCTTGAACCATGTTTATAATCAGCTAATCTATATTGGATGCTATATTTTTTTCCCCTAAGAATCTAAAGGTGTCTGTGATTTAATGAATTTAATCTTTAAATTTAGTGGTTTCAAGATTTTAGTCCCTTATATCTTCAATAGTTCATATTAGTCCCTCAAATGTTATAGGATCTTGCGAAATGGTCATTCAAGTTAAATCACATTAGAATTGGGGAAAATATTCTGTGAAATCTAATGGTTCGAGAAAAATGACATTTTTACCCATTTGTTATGTTCCCCAACCCATTTCTTAATGTGTTTAAACCCCTATACACACTTGAAGAAACCCTGACCCACTTAAGTTCTTCTTTCCAATGGTTAGAAAAAGAATCAGAGCCTAAATTTTAGCTTCACAAATGATTTGAATGATCAGAGTGACAGAAGGTTTTGTGATTGCAGATGCAGGGTTAGAAGTTAAACCAACCATCGTCCTATAGAATTTGAGGGACTAATATGCTTTCAAGATTTGAGGGGCTAACATGCAATTATATAAGATGCAAATGATTAATATCTAAAAACCCTTTAAATTTAACATAAACATAAACAAGGAATCGAATAAAAGAGTAAAAAAATTAGGAAGTGATTCCTTATGATCTGAGTATTGTCGAATCCGATTTATTTGGAAAACGGGCATACGGACCAATTGGCAGACCCGACCCGACCCAAGCATGTAGCACGTGAGTTTCACGTGCATGAGAATTTTCGCCTATAAAAGGTAAACGATAAGGGCTGAGGACCGACCACCGACTTTGACGATTCTCAAGTTTAGGGTTTTCGTTCTTCCCCAAATTCTCTCTCTCTCTCTCTCAAATCTCTTCAAATCTTTTTACTAGCTGATCGATCATGGCTATTGAATGCTTGAATCAAAGTACCCTTATCGATCACCGGCCGAGGAAAAGGCCAAGATGGGACGTCCAGCCCCAGGTAATTTTTAAAATCTGTTTCTTTGAAAATTTATGATCTTGGATTTTAGTAGTTCTTGATGATTCATCAATTGGATCTTGGGCCTGTTGCAATTCTTTGGTCGATTATTTTAGGATAACTGATTAGATTTATCCGGTCTATCTCGATCGTTGATATCAGGCCAATTTTACCCTAGTTCTTGATGATTCTTTGATTGGATCTGGGAAGGATCCGCTCTAATTTTTCGTTAGGGCCGGGCTGGGTTTCGTCGATCTGGCCAATGAATTTGATTCATCTAATTATGGTGTAAGAAAAACGCTTTGGATACGTAGCTCATCAACAAGAATTTGTTGAATCTGTTGATAAATAATTGTTTTAAGATGGGCTTGATTAGATCTGGAGTCTTGGAATGATAACCCTGATCCTTTCTCTTCGCAAGTTTAGATAAAAGTTTAATTTTTATATTGTTATAAAATATATCCTTGTAGATGTGGATGAAGACTACATTGTCTTGAACCCTGATCCTTTCTCTTCGCAGTTGACGCTCTTTTTCATCATAAATTTATGATATCATTCTTGTTCTGAGGTTATAATATGCTGGCCACAAACTTATTTTATAATTAGTTAATTGGTCTTCCATTATTGGTGGAAGTTAAAACGATGATGATGATTATCTTTACTGAGTGAAAAGAACAAATGGGTGGCTCTGTGTAGGCTCAGATAGGAATGTTATATGGGCAAGAAGTTGGACTTGGAGACTTGTCAAGCTTGGTATCATCGATGGCATCTTCTTTATACGCGAATGGATTGGCTCGAAATGCCTCCCCTCCTAGGAGAGGAGATGATAAAGACGGTCATTACATGTTTGCAATTGGAGATAATTTAACTTCTCGCTGTAATTATACTCGACCATTATTGTCTCAGAATCTTATTATATTTTTTATTTAGTCTTTTTGTCCGACTTCTATGTGACTTTTGCTCATGCGTCATGTATGTGTCATATATATTTATGTGCATACGAGGAACAGAGCAATGGCCTAATTGATTCAGAGTGAAAGTTGTGTTTGTTTTCACCTATGTTCTTTTAATAAATGATTTTCTTGCTGATTTTTTGTGTAAAATTCTCCTTCATATCAGTATAGTCTTATCATGTATTGACCAATCATAGAATAATTAAACTTTTTTATTAAATAGATGAGGTAGAGTTTTTAAGTTTTTACCAAGACAAAATGAAAAAAATCAACTGTTTAATTGTATGGCATCTTTAAACTTGGTTATGTTTTTTTGATTCAGTTAGGTTACTAGGCATTTCTGGTTTTCTTTTACATGAATATTTTGAAAATTATGGCCCATTCTTACTTCAAAAAGAGTTTTTCGACTGACTATGTAGATGCAGGTCTGGATAACACCTATTTTCTACATCATGGTTTTCTATAGAGTGTTTACACATATTGTTTACATGAATGGGTTCTTTGAATTTTCATGGATGCTATTGTTATCTTGTTACTTATTTTTTATTTTTCTTTCTTGCAGATAAAATCTACCGCAAAATGGGCGAAGGTTAGTTTTCAACATGTTAAATTGATTATTGTTTCAAGTCTTTCACATTATGTTAGCTAGTCAAGTTCTTAGTTTTATTTTTGTTGTGTGTAATGAGTAAAAAATTCATTGCGTGATTCCTTCTACTATATATGCCAGGTACCTTCGGACAGGTATTGGANATCAAGATTGTTCGTTCTGATGATAAATATCGTAAGGATGCTATGATTGAGATTGATGTCCTTCAGCGATTGAAGGAGCAAGACAACTCTGTTAGTCGGTGAGTCATTTTCTCTATTTGGACCTGGTTTATTTGTAATTTGTCATCATTCTTGTTGGAATAAGCTATAAATGCGTAAGCTACTTATTTTGCAGTTGTGTACAAATACGGAACTGGTTTGACTATCGTAATCATATCTGTATCGTAAGTATATAATTATTCTCGGTAAATTTCCCTACTTGACCCCAAGACCTTGTTTTAAGTCTGGGTGAATTCATCTCATCAGGTATTTGAGAAGCTTGGACCAAGCTTATATGATTTTCTACGGAAAAATGGCTATCGCCCATTTCCCACTGATCTAGTTCGTGAGCTTGGCAGACAACTCTTGGAATCCATCACATGTGTGTAAAACTATTTGCACAGCTTTTATCATTTTCAGTCTACACTCTCATGACCCTAGTATCCCCCCATTTGTTTTGGGGTTACAGTATTAAGCATAGCTTTTCAGCATCTGCGAATTTTATTTGCTCTAGTGAGCGATTAGGTTACCTGCATCTTAGTACTTTTCGCTGACATCTAGTTTCTTTGATTTGACTGTCCTTCGGTAGTTTAGACATGTCAATATTAGGTCATCTACTGTGCATTACTTTGTGCAAGATGTCCTGATGTACTTTTGCTGATCTGGTATAGTATGAGCAAGATGTTTATGGTGTTTATTTTTTTGTTCTCTCTTCCCCATCCTTGCAGTTATGCATGAATTGCATCTTATACATACCGACTTGAAGCCTGAGAACATTCTTTTCGTTTCTCCTGAGTACATAAAAGTATCCGACTACAAGGTACTTGGTGGGGTGGATGATTTATGTTCTGTTCGTTGATTGTTTATGTTGACTTTATCTAATTAAACAGAAAGATCTCTATGTTCAGTCTTGCTATTGAGATTATTATCTCATAAGTTCTTTAGCTTAATAAGTTCATGCTAGGGCTTGAAGTGTGCTGATTGTGTTTTAATGATTGATTGGTTAAGGTTGGCCACTCAGTAAGATTACCCAAATCTAGTGCTATCAAGGTAATTGATTTTGGCAGCACAACCTATGATAGCCAAGACCATAGTTATGTTGTATCTACAAGGCATTATCGGGCTCCTGAGGTTATTCTGGGTGGGTGATTTACGCTTGTTTATTATGTAGCTGTTAGTTTCCTGATTTTATTAAATCGCGGTGCTTTCTCCATAAAGATCAAAATGTAACTAATTCGAGTTATTATCAGGTCTTGGATGGAGTTATCCTTGTGATATATGGAGTGTGGGTTGTATACTCATGGAGCTTTGTTCGGTAAGTTCTAGACATATGTGTGTGTTTTGGATCATCCTTTATTTATTCCTTTATTTATTGAAGCATGAATTGCTGATGTATATGATATTTGGACAACTGCAGGGAGAGACATTGTTCCAGACCCATGAGAACTTAGAACACTTGGCCATGATGGAGAGGGTTTTAGGTTCATTGCCGCAACATTTGTTAAGGAGAGCAGAGTAAGTATCTTTGGTCTTTAACATGCTGTTGTTGAGATTTATCATGCTTTGAATTGTGGTATCAACAAAAACTTTAGCATGGACTGGGTGTTTTATTTAATTCTGATGCTTTTTTAAATATATTATTTTATTAGTCGACGTGCTGAGAAATACACCAGAAAAGGTCGATTAAATTGGCCAGAAGGTGCATCTTCCAGGGATAGCATTAAGGCCGTTTCAAAGTTAGCTCGCCTTCAGGTATAGTACACATTTTTTTTGTTATCTTCATCTTGCATGAAAGATGCGATGAAGTTTTTAATCAATCAGATGCGATGAATTAGGATTAATCCTTGGCTTCTTTTCCTCCAACTACAGAACTTGGTGATGAAACATGTTGACCACTCAGAGGGCGATCTTGTCGATTTGCTAAAAGGACTACTCAAGTATGAACCTTCCGAACGGTTGACTGCGCAAGAAGCTTTGCAGCACCCTTTCTTTACGAGGAAACACTAATCAGAAGGGATGAAATCTTGTTGATTCGTTGTCGCAGCTGTTTTGACCCCCCTTAACCTGTACACTAGCCGTATTGATTTCGAATTTGAGTTCTTTCATTGTATATATTGTGGGTTGAGATATATGAAGTTTTGCCTAACTTCATCCTTTTTGTATACAACTGTAACATGTTTCAATAAAGTCATACATCCGTTGGAAGTGTGTAGATGTATGGTGATGAGCGTAAGAATCTGGCTCAAGGCTGCTGAGGGTGCAGTTTTATTTATGAAATTTGCAAGTATCTATTGTTTGCGAAAATGCCGTGGTCAGTGTGATTATAATTTATATACGTGTTAAAGTATTTTTGCACTCATAATATTTAATTGCTGCTGAACGTAAAATTTTTGCAAACGTGGGTTTTAGTTTATTTTCCATTAGGGGTAATCTCCTCTAAGAAAAGATTAGAAGCGCCAATCTTTTATTTCTCGTTCTTTTTGGTAAATGTCAAATAATCTTAACTTCTCTAACATATTTCATGTCATACTTTATTATATTTTCAATTGATTTGATTCCTGCTTAGGAAACGAGCCGTTAGATATTTACTTAGAAGCGCTAAGTATGCAAGAACATTAACTAAAATTTTAAAATAAAACCCCGTTTTATTAGCCTCCCTTTCTCTACACGTACACATAAACCTTGAAAATATTGTGTGAGGCTCATAGCGTTGAATGTGTCCTAACGCTGGCACGTTGGCCATCACTTTTCTGTCCTAATCAAAAAAACGTTCTTATGTTGCCATGAACTCAATGGACATATATCTCAATTATTCCACAATATTGTGTGAGACTCATAGTGTTGAATGTGACGACGGAGTAGATCGAGTCCATGACATTGCTGCCGCCTCGAGGTTTTCTTCGAGCTGCTGCCGCCATCGTTGGGATTTTAGAGAGAATGAGAGACGAGAGAGAAAACGGGAATACAGGATAGCGAGGGTTTTCACCTGGGCGGGTTTAAAGCGGGCGCGATGCCCGCCCATTAAATGTCAGCAGCCTCAGCCGCCCACATGCTAAATTATCCAGCCACCAACTTTGAAAATGGAAAATAAAACAAAATGGTGGGGCCCATTGCTACAGTAAAATATTAATATTTTATTATGCATAGTGTTTTTCAAAATCCTATAATATAGGCTCCAAATCCTTAAGGAAATCTCATCCCAGAAACAACTTCTTATATAGAAGAGTGAGAGAGAAAAAATAGAGAGAGTTTCTCCTTAAAAAAAGAGAGTTTGTAACTCCAGAGTTTTCTCCTTATAGTAGATTCTTCTATCCTTGCCCGTGGACATAGGCAATCAAGTGCCGAATCACGTAAATCTGTGTGTCTAATTTTTTATCTCTACTTTTGCTCTACTATTGCTGCGACCCTGCTCTATTGGGCCCCGGGTTTGTCCCAACAAGTGGTATCAGAGCCAACTTAGGATACTTGTATATATCTACTTATCGTATGCTCTGTGGCTACCACCAAAGGTGGATCCTCCACATCAGAAAATAAGTTAGGTTATCATTTACCCTTTGAAGGTGTCGGGTACTATTCACGAGTACGGTACTGTTCAAAATACGGTACTATTCACAAGTACGGTACTATTCACCAATACGGTTACTGTTCATAAATACAGTACTATTTACGTGAAATAGTAAAAAGTTACTGTTCGTGGTAGAAGCAATGGCGGCGAAGTTCAAGATCGAGAAATTCGACGGGAGTAATTTCTCACTGTGGAAGTTGAAGATAAAGGATATCTTGAAAAAAGATAATTGCCTGGCGGCCATTGGTGCAAGGCCGGACGACATCACAGATGATAAGAAGTGGAACGAGATGGACGAAAATGCTATTGCAAATCTCCATCTGGCATTAGCAGACGGGGTGCTGTCAAGCATAGAGGAGAAGAAGACAGCAAAGGAGATCTGGGATACTCTAACAAAGCTATATGAAGCAAAATCCATGCATAATAAAATCTTCTTAAAAAGGAGACTTTACACTCTTAGGATGGCGGAATCTACATCGATGACCGACCACATCAACACCCTAAACACACTGTTCTCCCAACTCACAACGTTGGGGTATATAGTTGGTGCGAATGAACGTGCAGAACTTCTACTTCAGAGACTACCTGACTCGTATGATCAACTCATCATCAACTTGACAAACAACGTCCTCACGGACTATCTAGTTTTCGACGATGTTGCAGCCACTGTTCTGGAGGAAGAAAATCGGCGCAAGAACAAGGAAGACAGGCAGTCAAGTTCGCCGCAAGCGGAGGCCTTGTCGGTGACGAGAGGAAGATCAACGGAACGAGGCTCCAGTGGGAGTCATGCCCATGGTAGATCGAAATCACGAAGTAAGAAGAATATCAAATGCTACAACTGTGGCAAAAGAAGACACGTCAAATCGGAGTGTTGGCACAATAAGAAGAGTGGAGATAAAAAGTCTTCAGAGCCATCAACATCTCAAGGATGCGTTGTCAGCACGTCAGATGATGGTGAAATTCTATTTAGTGGAGCAACCACTGTTGATGAAGGCAGAAAGAAGTTTGCTGATGTCTGGCTTCTAGATTCAGCAGCCTCTTGGCACATGACCTCTCGGAGAGAATGGTTTCACAAATATGAACCTATCTCAGGAGGATCTGTATTCATGGGGAATGATCATGCCTTGGAAATTTGTGGTATTGGTACTATCAAAATTAAAATGTTTGATGGTATAATATGCACCATTCAAGATGTGCGACATGTGAAGGGCTTGAAGAAGAATCTATTGTCTTTTGGACAATTAGATGAGCTCGGGTGCAAGACTCATATAAAAAAGGGAATCATGAAGATTGTTAGAGGGGCGCTTGTGGTGATAAAAGGAGAAAAGATAGCTGTAAATCTGTACATGCTCAAGGGAGAAACCATGCAGGAAGCTGATTCATGTGTGGCATCAACCAGTCGTGGAGAAGAACAAACCATGATGTGGCATCACAAACTAGGCCACATGTCAGAACGAGGCTTGAAGGTTCTCTCCGATCAGAAGCTGCTTCCTGGACTTAATTCAGTAGCTCTTCCATTCTGCGAGCATTGTGTTACAAGCAAACAGCATCGACTGAAGTTCAACACATCAAGTTCTAGAAGCAAGGCTATTCTGGAACTGGTTCATTCTGATGTATGGCAAGCACCAGTTACATCCTTAGGAGGAGCAAAGTATTTTGTGTCCTTTATTGATGATTACTCCAGGAGATGTTGGGTGTATCCTATCAAGAAGAAGGTGGATGTGTTCTCAGTCTTTAAAGCCTACAAAGCACGGGTCGAGCTTGAATCTGAGAAAAAGATCAAGTGCTTGAGGTCAGATAATGGAGGAGAATACACAGACGGTGAATTCCTAGCATTCTGCAAGCATAAATGCATCAAAAGACAATTCAGCACTACTTATACTCCTCAACAAAATAGAGTGGCAGAGCGGATGAACAGAACTCTGTTGGAAAGAACAAGAGCTATGTTGGCGACTGCAAATCTGGATAAAGTCTTTTGGGCGGAAGCAGTAAAAACCACCTGTTATGTGGTGAATCGATCTCCATCAACTACAATACAATTGAAGACGCCGATGAAAATGTGGACTGGCAAACCAGCTGACTATTCAAACCTCCATATATTTGGAAATCCAGTGTACGTAATGTACAATGCCCAAGAAATTACAAAGTAAGATTCAAAATTCAGAAAATGCATATTTTTGGGGTATGCTGATGGAGTAAAGGGGTATCGCCTGTGGGATCCCACTGCCCACAAGGTTAGCATCAGCAGAGATGTTATCTTTGTATAGAACCAACTACAAAGTGAAGAGAAAGAAAGCAGTTCGAGGAAGGACTCAGAGACTGTAGCTGTTCAGGTAGAAGATGATCTGAATTCTTCTGAAGTAACACCGGAGCATGATGTACAAGAACCAGTCGAGTCTGAGGCACCAGAAGTTCGAAGGTCAACTCGTGAGAGAAGACCACCGACTTGGCACTCGGAGTATATTACGGAAAGTAATGTTGCATACTGTCTTCTAAGAGAGGATGGAGAGCCATCAACTTTTTATGAAGCTATAAATGACACAGATGCATCTTTGTGGATGGCAGCAATGCAGGAAGAAATTGAAGCTCTCCATAAGAACAAGACTTGGGAACTTGTTCACTGCCACAAGGAAGAAAGACCATTAGAAACAAATGGGTCTACAAGATCAAGCGAAATGGCGATGATCAAGTGGAGCGATATCGTGCTAGATTGGTGGTAAAAGGATATGCTCAGAAAGAAGATATTGATTTTAATAAAATATTTTCTCCTGTAGTTCGACTTACAACAGTCCGAATTGTCCTGGCTATGAGCGCTATATTTGACTTACATCTAGAACAGCTAGATGTGAAAATAACATTTCTTCATGGAGATCTTGAAGAAGAAATTTACATGCTCCAACCAGAAAGTTTTGAAGAAAAAGAAAAGGAGAACTTGGTTTGCAGATTGAACAAATCTCTGTACGGTCTAAAACAGGCGCCGAGGTGTTGGTATAAGAGATTTGATTCATTCATCATGAGCCTTGGATACAACAGACTTAATTCAGACCCTTGTGCATATTTCAAGAGGTTTGATAAAAATAACTTTGTTATCTTATTGTTGTATGTTGACGACATGTTGGTTGCAGGCCCCAACAAAGATCGTATCAAAGAATTAAAGGCTCAGTTGGCTAGGGAATTTGAAATGAAGGATTTAGGATCTGCAAACAAGATTCTAGGGATGCAAATTTACCGAGACAGAGTTAATAGGAAGATTTGGCTTTCTTAGAAGAACTATTTGAAGAAAATCTTGCGACGCTTTAACATGCAAGATTGTAAGTCAATTTCCACCCCACTTCCTGTTAATTTCAAGTTATCCTCTAGTATGAGTTCTAACAGTGAAGAAGAGAGGATGGAGATGTCTCGAGTGCCATATGCATCAGCAGTGGGAAACTTAATGTTCGCGATGATTTGTACAAGACCAGACATTGCACAAGCAGTGGGAGTGGTTAGTCGATACATGACGAATCTTGGTGATCGTGATAATAGCAAATCCACCACAGGCTATGTGTTTGCACTTGCTGGCGGAGCTGTAAGCTGAGTTTTAAAACTGCAGTCAATTGTGGCTACTTCAACAACAGAAGCAGAATATGTAGCAGCTACACAAGCTAGTAAAGAGGCGATGTGGTTGAAAATGGTGCTGGAAGAACTCGGCCATGAACAAAAGAAGATTTCTCTATTTTGTGACAGTCAGAGTGCTTTGCATTTGGCAAGAAATCCAGCCTTTCATTCAAAGACCAAACACATTCGAATTTAGTATCACTTCTTCGTGAGAAAGTGGAAGAAGGAACGGTGGATATGTAGAAAATTCACACCAAAGATAACCTAGCAGATTTTTTAACAAAAGCAGTCAATACTAATAAATTCATTTGATGTAGATCCTCCTGTGGTCTGTCAGAGACGTAAGCAACATGAAGATGGTAAGATAGAAAGAATGGTGTGAAGATATGATTGATACTCAATCAAATCTTTAAGTAGGAGATTGTCAGCAGCCTCAGCCGCCCACATCCTAAATTATCCAACCACCAACTTTGAAAATGGAAAATAAAACAAAATGGTGGGGCCCATTGCTATAATAAAATATTAATATTTTATTATGCATAGTATTTTTCAAAATCCTATAAATATGCTCCAAATCCTTAAGGAAATCTCATCCCAGAAACAACTTCTTATATAGAAGAGAGAGAGAAAAAATAAAGAGAGTTTCTCCTTGAAAAGAGAGAGAGTTTGTAACTCCAGAGTATTCTCCTTATAGTAGATTCTTCTATCCTTGCCCGTGGACGTAGGCAATCAAGTGCCGAACCACGTAAATCTGTGTGTCCAACTTTTTATCTCTATTTTTGCTCTACTATTACTGCGACCCTGCTCTATTGGGCCCCGAGTTTGTCCCAACATTAAAGACCTGTTTATCCTCTTTTAAATAGATATCCGCCAATTGAGGCCCATTTAACTAAATGAGTGGGTTTTGGACGGGCCAACTGATGGGCGGATCAAATAGGTAAATGAGTATGGGCAAAAATTACCTTCCCTGCATGTTAGCCATCACTTTTCTGTCCTAATAAAAAAAAGTTCTTATTATGTTGCCATGAGCTCGATGGGCATACATCTCAATTATTCCACAATACACGTGAGGTAAGTAACCACCTTTATCTCATCAAGCACAGCACATGTCATTCTCAGCAAGTATATCAGGAATCCATGAGCCACATCTCTCATAAAACCATATCATGCATAGATCAATTGGAGTCATATTTACCATAATTAAACTCAAATAACAATAACTAAAATACATATATATATTAATTCCAGCCACATAAACATTTACCATGTTTGCAGTTGCTCTATTGTAATAGAATCAAGTATCACAAAAGTATACATTATATACCCTAATACTTCACGCGTTAATTACATTTAATAAATTAAGCTTGTCCAAATTACACACGTAATTTCATTGTTCATAAAACTCAAAAGAATTCCACCAAAAAGCCATGTTCGTCATCATGATCTCCACACTGCAATTGTTGAGCTGCCTCTCTCGGTCGTGTCTTACCGATGCATGTGTTGCTCTATTGTAATAGAAACCACCTTTAAAATACATGAATGATACTTAGGTGGTGTTTGGTTGCACAGTTTTATAGAAAAGTTTTCTCAAAATATCTAACAATGGTAATTCTGTAATTAAAAATTTTCTGTAGATTTCTGCAAACTGTGTTTGGTTAAAAAAATTACAGAAATGTTTTTTGTAAAGTACAAAAAATACTAATATTTACATAAATCAATTTTCTCTCAAAATTGGCGGAAATTATCCAGAAATCTGACACCACATTGACATTTTTCTATAAAGTTGACACTTTTCTATAAATTTAGGGGGTGTTTGGTTCAATTTCTACAAATTATAGGAAATATTGCTATTTTCTATAAAGTTATGGTCCGTTTTCTTGTTTTGAACCAAACAAGCAAAGTAAAAAAAACAAGAAATTTGGTACTTTTTGACTTCTCAAAACTTTTCCTATAAATTTTTAAGAAATACAACGAAATCATATTTTGGATGGAAAACATTTCCTATAATTTGTAGAAATTGAACCAAACACCCACTTATAGGGGCATACCTGTAGATTTATAAACTAAATAAGCAATGCACTACTAACTTGATCACACGAGGGATTGATGGTTGTTGGTTGGCCCTCATTTGAGCATGAGGCATCCTACTCTTGGTTCTCTATTGCAATAAAAAAAACAAAGAGAATATGAAATTAGTAATGTGCACTGAAAATTCAAAATAACCCACTTATTCTGCATCTTCTTCCTTTTAGCCCTCATGTTCTTCCCCAGTTTAACTCCTCCTACTTCTCTTTAGTATTCCTAGCATATAATTCTCGTCTTTGGAGGTGCGCGCGGGTTGTGGGTGTGATGCTTTAGGCCATTTTCTCATTCCTGGAATAGGTACGATAAGCTTGCCATACATCAAAATGTGTATCTCCTTAGTGTAGGCTTCATGAGCAAAATTTTCAATCGGTAAACTCTTCTTGATAATAGCAACAACTCTATATACACATGGAAATCCACTTAGTTGCCGCTTGTCGCAGCCATATATAACTTCTATCATTTAAATCGACAACGAAACTACGATATGTGTTTTGCGCCTCAAATTTATCACCAGCTCCAAAATTTGCCTGATGATCTCTCTAGCTTGTTGCTTGAGAGCTTCAATCCTCTTCTCAGCCGTAGGCGCTAGCATCCACTGTATCGCAGCAATGCATTGTTGCTTCAATACCAACCTCTTCATAAGTAGTCTAATAATGATCTCCATGGGTGTGAGTAGTGGGTTGTCTCTTTGCAGCAAAAATCATCAGTCTCGCACATGTTAGTCAACAATCAATCTGGTTTAACGATATCCGAACGCATTCCGCTGAGCTAGAGTTTCAGGCAATCAATCTGATTTGATTCGATATCTGAATGCATTCCACTGAGCTAGATTTTCAGGCATGAGGTAACTATATGCTCCCTCATGCATATTTTTCATGACCATCATTGCCTCATCAAACTCCAATATTGTTACTACCCTACGTGCTTTCCACGTATCATCCTCGAATGCTTTTCTTATCATATCTTTGCTTGAAATTGGCATATTTATGCCTACAAGAGAATCTAACCTCTCCTGTTGGTACAACAATGCTTAGAGCCTCAATTAATCCCTACAAAACTAGATAAACAAATCATTAGAACATAGGGCTAAAAAAATAGATGAATAAAAACATGCACTAAAATGATAAAAATTTAAAATTATATCGCCTTTTTGTCTACCAGATATGAAAGACCATCCATGTGTTTCAACTAGACCCAAATCATTAAACTAATTGGTGAAGAAATCAACACCAACTTTCCTTGTTATCCACTTCCACAACAGCATATACTGTGAGAAATATATTGCCATTCCCATCCTTACCCACAACTGAAAGTACTTGACTTGTATAAATACCATTCAAATTTTACCCTATATGCAAATGGTTCACCAATTTTTTACCCACAACTGAAAGTGTTTACATTTTGATGCCCACTAAGTCATCATGTCTAAGTCTCATTGATTCAATTTGAAATAGCTTCACCTCTCACTTTGGTTGAATGGATATTAAAGCTATAAATATCCACACGGCCACGTTTCGTTTTCCTACCAAGCCTGAAATTGTCACGCTTAATTGCATTTGTATATGCAATATATTTTTACTTTCTTCTTGGCATTGTGTAAGTAGTAGTGATCATTTCCCTTTTGAATTGCATGCAACTTTGAGATTTTCTAAGTATCTCATTGCTAGCAAATCTCAATTTTTCTTTAGTTCTATTGGTTTATCAAAATTAGTTGTAGAATTAAACTCATAATGTTGAACACCCTCTTCATCTGCCCCATATCAATCTCATCAGAAAATTCAGGCAAATCTTCAAAGTTCTCATTCACTTGTGCACTAGTAGTACTATGCAGAGAGTTCTCCTTTACATAACTAATGTCATTTTCATCAATAGCATCCTCATAGTCGTTTTCTAAAAAATCAAAGTTACTACCATCTTCACTATATTCACCCTCAACTTCTATATCTTTCAGACCATCTCTACTTGCATTAGCAACTTTCTTGGTAAATGATTGTGGTGGTGATGATGGTGGGGGAATTTTAGACTAAAGGATTAATAGTGGTAGTGGTAAGGGAGCTTCAGGAAGAGTAGATCATGGTGGTGGTGGTCTTGGTGGTGGTGGTGAGGGATTTTCAGTTTGTAGGCTAGATGGTGGTGGTAGAGGTGGGGTTTTGATTCTGAATACAAGGAGGAGGTGGAATTTGAGATTGGGTTGCCATATGTAAAACCCCGTAAATTTTTTAAAAATACTATGGTAAATAGTATTAAATGAGTTATATTATGATAAATATCATTTAATGATGAATGAGCATGATATTAATTGATTTGAGACCAATTATGCATTATACACCGATGCAATTCGAATCTGGAAAAACGACCAGTTAAGAATATATATATACATTACATACCGATGCACTCAAAATATGAAAAACTCAAAAGACAAAAGTTGTAGGTCTCTTCATTATCTTTCCAACACATCTTAAATTACCTCATTCTGAGGTCAGACTAAAAAGTTACAATCAAAATACCAAATACTATTTTCCCAGTCTGACTAGGTTTCCTGTTTCGAGTCAGATTTGGTTGTTTTGGGTTTTCCTCTATATATACATGTATTTTTCATAAAAAAAATTCTTTTTTACATCATATTTCTAAATCCTAGCAGCCACCATCTCCTCTCAAAAACCCTAGACCATTTTTGGTGAATTTTGAGAGCTTTGTGAAGCAAAATACCGAGAAGAGTGCGAGATCGTCGGCGTTTCGCAAAGGAGGATCCGTTTTCTCATGTGTTTGGGAGTTCATCATGAGTTTTGAGGTAAGTTTCATCTCCTCCAATCCTATCCCCATTTCTTTTTTATTTATTGAGTTTTATTTGATTTTATTTGGCCTTAAAAGCTAGTTTAAGTATAAGAATTGCTCTTTTAAACTATATGATACAAAGATTCAATCTTTTTATTTTAAAAAGTTATAAACGAATTCTTTGATTTGGATTTGAGATCTGAAATAAATTTTAACATGAATTTTCATTGAGATTTATTGGTTGCCATGATGTTTTTGACGAACATGACTATGTTAGGGTTTATATAATTCACCTAGATATATTAATTGTGCTTCATGTAGCAAATTGAACCCTAATCATATTAAACAAGATTAATTATATGTGTTTACCTGTAAAAATATCAATTTGATGAATTGAAGATCAAAACCCGAAACTGAAATCCATTATCAGGTAAGGCTCGGGTCGATTGACTGAAACGAAGGTGTCGGTCGACCGATCCCTGCTAAGTTGCATATACACGTTTGTGCACGATGTTGACCGGTCGACTGATGGCATACTTCGGTCGACCAATATGTTGTTGATTTGAGTGTTTGTGTTTCTTCACATTTGTATGTTTCGTACGCACGAAGTACGAGTCGCACAACAATACATGTGTGTCCATGAGGAGGACGAGCTGGGTTCGAATACGTATAGACCTTCAGGAATGGGTAACCTCATGTTTTGTTTCGCCATGACTAGGAGATGATTAGTTAGAATAGTATATGTGTGTGTATGGATATCGTTGATGGGCACAGCTCAGTACCGCCTAGTGTAGTGCGTCGGTATACCGTTGATAAGGATGGCTGAGGACTGAGGAGGCAGTTCATTCCGTATGGTGATACGATGAGGCTAATGAGCCGTACTTATAAGATACCTGAGGAGGCAGTCCATTCCGCATGGTGATGCGATGAGGCTAATAAGCTGTATTTTGTTAGGATACTTGAGCAGGTAGTCCATTCCACATGATGATGCGATGAGGCTAATGAGCCGTATTTTCTTAGGATACTTGAACATGTAGTCCGTTCCACATGATGATACGATGAGCTATAAAACTTTGTAAGAGATAGTATTGTGAAATATTTAATAGCTTGAGTCTTAAGCAGAGATTTCTTATGAACGTAGTTCACCCATGTGTATTAGTATGTTTCACATAGAGCATTGTACATATTTCATTCATGTTAGTTACCCGAGAGCAGGGTATGATTTTGAGGTTGTTCTATATGACACATTTCATGCGAGCTTCACGTTACCGGATGTTTATCATTGTGATTGCGCCAACTACTCGAGGGTAGTATGAGGATTTGATGTGACTTGTATTGATGAGGTTTGGAGTTGTTTTTCTTTTATTTATTGTTTCATTCCTAGGACTCTGGAGTATGGATTTAGCGATTCACAATTTGATACATAGTATATACATGAGAGTTTCCTTGTTTGGATTATTTCGCTTGACGTACCAATTCTCGTATTGTGAATTTCTACATCTTAATTCCTCTTAGTTCAGGATAGATGGTTTTATATATGTACTAACTTATTCTCATATATACCTCTAACCCCTCCCCCTGAGGGCGGTGGAGATGATCTCGCTAGCGTTTTGATGCTCGTTGTTTACCCTCTTTTCAGAAAGCGAGCTGGCGTACGAAGAGTCGCAGGTTGATGGAGATGCAGTTTAGTTTCCATCTTATATTATTAGTAGTTATTTAGAGCTCCACAACAGTTTATAGTTTATTCTCTGACTTTTAGAGTTGTATTTTATTTTGTAAAGGCTGAGTGCCTTAGTACTATGTCATTTGACTATGTATTGAGATATTTCACATTTGATTCAGTTTATTAGTTATACTTCATTATATTCGGTTGGAACATGATTATTTGGTTATCTCTTCTATATCATATTCATTGCATTATTATCTTTATTTTCCTGTTTTGTACCTACACTTGTCGTTGATTTCTACTAGAGAGAGATTACTATGATGGTGAAACGTGTTATGGCATAGTATGAGTGCATGACATGTTTGACATCTTTGGGTTTACATTGGACTGCAGCTTTGTGTGAAACCACATGCATCACACCATAGTTTCAGAACCATCAAGATCTATGATTATGAGATTAGGAACACTATTACCAATGTCTACATTCAAATCTCCAACATATTCATCAATTCCATGAACAACATAAACTAAAATCCTCTTGCTTAGCCCAAGACAAGTTACCATGTCAATAATATCTTGATCCCTTACAATTTGCCTAGACCCTTAGGTCAATTTTGTTCTAGAAATTTGTATCGTAACTCAGGAAATTTTGTACCAGAACTCAACAGCATTATTATTCTTTAGTATGTTTTGTTACCACATCCTTCATCTCAAATCGAGAAAACAATTCAGTTATATGCTCATTCTTTGTATATATTTTACGCTCAACGTATTATAATTGGTCATTCTCCCTTACAAAACCTATCCACATGGTGATATTGTACAATAAAAAATGCATACATCTTGCAAATAAACACATGCAATTTAGGTGATGAAGATAAAAAAATTTATTATTTTAGCTAAATTAAAGTCATAAAGATTAAACTTTTATCAATTGCACAGAAAATTAAGTAACCAACATGTGTAATTTAAGCAGCAACTTTTTCAAACTGTAAAAATCCTCATTTGTCCAAAATTTAAACAGTAACGATTTAGCCTCAACTAAATTCTTAAATTACCAAACCACACGCTTCAAAAACGCATATGCAAGGTTTAAATTCAAAAAAACGTGCTAGACATGTGAACATTTGAGGGGGTATCAACGGAACTTTAAACAAAAATTCAACAAAATTGTGATTAATTGGTTCATTGAAGGAAAACCCTACTTTTAAGGTGATTCCTGTATTAATTAAAAAAGAAAGGTGGTTCCTATACTTCAACCCTATTTAAAGGTGGTTTCTATGAAAAAAATCTTTAATTTAAATACAATATATGTCATGATTTTTTAATAATTACTCATACTAAAAATAAAAAGAATTTTAACTCCCGCCTCTTTTTTTTAATTGTACCTAGATATAAGAATGAAAATGACCATGTGTTTATTTTCATAATCGTCCAATTCGATTTCTTACTTTATTCTATTCTCACTTGATCCGACTAATGCATAGCACACAAATCAATTAAAAAAAGAGGTTTTTGTCTTTTAACCCAAAGTTTTACCGCAACTTATTTAAAAACCCACCAACTTTTATGAACACTTATAAACCCTATGTACCCCAAACCACTTATTTTTTAACCCAATCTGTACAATACCCTCAATCCTTATACTATATTTCCCTAAAAATACAAAACTTTAAAATTAACCTTCTTCCCCAAATAAACATATCTCTCTCCTTTTTTCCTTCATTCATTTTACAAAATCAAAAACTAAGAGCGACCAACATGAATTCTCTTAGACTCTCATCTCCCCCACTCCCTAGACTCTCTCCTGTAGCAAAATACCCTTCGGCTTTATCATGCGTCGACGCGGAGCTCCAACAGTGGCA
>NC_033803.1:69734864-69744831 GCF_001876935.1 Asparagus officinalis | reverse complement strand
CTAACACACGCTCAGTCAAGTGACGAGCACGAATTCTTCAGAGCTGTTCAAGCTGGAGGCTTGGAGACACTGACGTCTTTTCTCTCCACCGAGTTCCAAATGCTCCGGTGAACTATCGTCTTCGACTGCCTCTTTGCCAAATCAAATTAGTTTTTTTCCTAAGCAATATAAATGTGTGATGATGTATACAATATATTGCTTGATCAATTATTCATGTCGACGAAAGGTCCACTCTCAATTTTCCAGTTTTTAAAAAAGTATAGCTCTTTATACTAAAGTGTAACATCTTATCATGAAAGTATAGCTCTTTATGCCAAAGTATAGCTTTTTATGACCGTAGTATAACTCTTTACTGATAAAGTATAGCTCTTTGTGGCCTCTGAAAATTCTGAAACTTAGTAGAATAAATCAAATCAGTTTTTTTCTGAGCAATGCAAATGTGTGATGATGTGTTGTTTGATCAATTATTCATGTCGACGAGAGGTTCACTCTTAATTTTTCAATTTTTTGTAAAAGTTTAGCTCTTTATAGTAAAGTATAGTACCTTACCATGAAAGTATAGTTTTTTATGCCAAAATATAGCTCTTTATGACAATAGTATATCTCTTTACTGATAAAGTATAGCTCTTTATGGTCTCTGAAAATTTTAAAACTTAATGAAATAAATCAAATCAGTTTTTGTCCTGAGTAATGTAAACGTGTGGTGATGTATACTATGTGTTATTTAATTAATTATTCATGTCGATGAGAGGTTCACTCTTAATTTTTTAGATTTTTGGAAAGTATAACTCTTTCTTTTTAACATAAACATCTATACATTTCTCATAAAAAACTAATATTTTGTCCATAAATAGCTACATTTTGCATTAAAGAGCTATACTTCTCATACAAAGAGCTACAATATATCATAAGAGCTATAATGTATCATAAAGGGTTATAGCCTTTTCAGAACAACATATTGTTGAATATCATTTCTCCATGATAATGTTTTGATGATAACAATTTATATTGTGTGTGCACTAACTTTCATATGCAGATTTCAATATCAGAATATGTACAAGTGCAAGTGGATATCAAGGCATTTTGAAGTGAAGAAAATGAAGAACAAAAGATAATGTATTTGAATTTTTCTTTACTTAGAATATTTGTACAAGCCTTGATCACACACACACGCACACACACACAATTTTAGAACACACTAACACAGGCTTAGTGTGGTGGTTAACTATAGAAATCCCCTATGTTAACCATTAGAATAGTAGTTAAAACTTAATTATAAAAACTCATTATTTCTGAATATTTGATCTTAATAGTCGACTAATTAGGATAGTAGTCGACTACTCATGTATATAACTCAAATACAAGTTTCTGTCTTTTTACAGTATAGTCGACTAATAGAGATTATAGTCGACTACTGAGATGTTTGACAGAAACATAAGTTTCTGTCTTTTTACAGTGTAGTCGACTAATGACTACAGTAGTCGACTACTGAAGAAAAATATAAGTTTTCAAGTTTCTGTCTGAACTCAGTGTAGTCGACTAATTATCATTATAGTCGACTACTGAGAACATTTTCCGAAAACACAGAGTCTGTCTGAACTCAGTGTAGTCGACTAATGACTACAGTAGTCGACTACAAGAGACAGTTTTTCAGTTTTCAGAATTTGAATATCTGATAGTTTTTGGCCGTTTTTAAACGTTTTTAAACTTTAAAAAGTTGTCTTTTCAAGGGCTATATATATGTTACTTGTTCAGAAAAAAAACATGCATACATACCCATAAGCTTTGATCTTTGTGCAATTTTTCAAGTGAAAAACATTCTGATTTTCTGAAAAAGAAGAGTTTCTGAAATTGCCTATATACTTTCATCAAAAACAAATCAATTAGGCAATTTTACAGAGATTAAAAGAATCCTAAGCCACTGCTGCACTTCATTACACATTCAAGTCTTATAGGATCATTGTGTTCTTCTTCAACAAGTTTTCTCTCGGTTGTGAGAGGGTTAATCTCTTGGCTTAGAGATTGGAATTCAAATTGGCAAGGAGTTTGTCAATTGGTGTTGCAATTTACAGGGACTTGCAAATTGGTCAGGTTTGCGTTTGATTTTATAAGTTTATTCAAAATCATAGTGAAAACTCTCAAGCGGGATTTGCTTGGGGACTGGATGTACACCGGTTTAGTGGAACCAGTATAAAATCCTTGTGTTTGTGTTTGCAAATTTCTGAGATTGCCATTTTTCTTTGCAATTTATTATCTACTTTGCAATAATTTTAAAAGAACACTATTCACCCCCCCTCTAGTGTTCAAGTGTATCTATTTCAGATCCTACATTTGGTATCAGAGCAAGGTGAAAGATGGCATCGACAAATATTTCACAATTCAAAGAAGGTTACTCAACAAATCGTCCACCAATGTTCGATGGATTGAACTACAACTATTAGAAGTGTCGGATGAAGATTTACCTTCAATCAATTGGCTACGAACTTTGGAACATCGTGGAAACAGAAACCAACAACTCCTTTCGCGGAATGGACTACATCTCAAAGGAACAATGCGAATTTGGATTCTAAAGCAATGAATGCCTTATTTTGTGCACTTGACAAGAATGAGTTCAATAGGGTGTCAACGGCCACATCCGCATATGATATTTGGCACACACTCGAGGTAACTCATGAAGGTACTACTAAAGTTAAAGAGTCTAAAATTTCTGTTCTTGTGCACAGATTTGAATTATTCAAGATGAAGAAAAATGAGACTATTGGAGAAATGTTCACAAGATTCACCGACATCACAAATTCTCTTATTGGTCTTGGAAAAACATATACTCAAGTGGAGATGGTAAGAAAGATACTTCGTTCACTTACTCCACAATGGGAAAAGAAAGTTACCGCTATTGAAGAAGCCAATGATTTGTCAACTCTTACGGTTGAAAATCTTATTGGTAATCTTATGGCATATGAAGTACAACTTGAAGATAGGAAGAATGATGAAGAATCTAAGAACAAGAAAGTTCTTGCATTTAATACTACTTCAGATAAAGAAGATTCAGATGATAATGATGAAGAAATGGGCATGTTTGCACGAAAATTTCGAAAATTCATCAAAAGAGGTAATTTTAAATTTAAGAATTCAAATTCAACTAACCCTCTTTGTTTTAAGTGTAATAAACCAGGGCATATGAAGAAAGATTGTCCAATGTTGAAGAATAAACAAAAATCAAGTTATTTCAACAACTTCAACAATATTCAAAATAACAAGAAGAGGAAAGCAATGGCGGTCACTTGGGATGATAGTGATGAATCATCCTCAGATGAAGAAATTGAAGAAAAGGAAAGTGCTCACATGTGTTTCATGGCACAAGATGATGTAAGTGAAAATGAAGAGCTTTTAGATGCTTTTAATGAATTATATGAAACTTTTATAAGATTAAAAATTTCACATAATTTTCTTAAAGGTGAGAATAAAAGGTTACGTGAAGAAATTTCAGATTTAAATTCCTCTACTTATACTAATTCTCAATTAGTTGAATTAAAAGAAGAAAATTTTTCTTTACTAAAAGAAAATGATAATTTATCTAATGAAAATAAATATTTAAAATCAGAATGTAATAAGTTAAATATTCGAATTAATAGTTTAGATAAAGATATTTCTTCTTTTAAATCAAGATATGAAGATATATGTTTAAATGTAAGCAAATTTAATAAAGGAAAAGAAAATCTTAATAATATTCTTTCTTTTCAAAGAGAATCACAAAAGACAAAAGGATTAGGTTTTCAAATTAATAAAAACAAATCAAAGAATACAATATTTGTAAAACCTTCTTGTGATTTGCATGATTATAAATCTGAAAATTTGTGTAAAAAGAAATCAAAATTCTTTTCTATTTGGGTTCCAAAAGAATTATCTTCTTTTAATAAGAATTTTTATATTTCTGATTTTATCAAAAATATTTGTTTATCATCTAACTATTTAAGCAAATCAAACTCTTCATGGGTTTGGTTTCCTAAAGGCTAATTTAAAGGACCCAACATAGTATGGGTACCAAAATGTAAATGTTTATTTTTTCAGGTACCCAAGAAAGATAGGTGGATTTTAGATAGTGGTTGCTCCAAACATATGACTGGAAATATTTAATATTCCTTATCAAGGAGTTTCTCTTAGCTCTGTTAGGATGAATGATTCAGACTTGTTATCAAATCACATATTTCTTCCTGGACATGGAAAACCTTTGAATAATTCAAACAAACTTCGTCCATTTCCTAGGTTCATTGCTCGTATCCTAGCCTATAACTTATTTCCAAAAACTGGAAGTTTTCATTTCATTTCCCTAGAATTAGCAAAAGCTATATATGCTATTATGAGAAATATTTAAGTTAATTGGGCTGAGGTTTATTTTGACAATTTTTTGACCATTCCTAGAGGATTTCTTCCTTATGGTGCATTCCTGACTAAGATCTTTGACAAATTCCATGTTGATCTCAAATCTGAAAAATCTGTTGTTCGTTCAATTGAATTTTTTGATTCAAATGCCCTAACTAGGATAAAATTGACAAATTTTGAAATCCAAGATCACAATCCTCAAAATGAACCAGTTCAAAATGAACCTGAACTTCAACAAGAAGAAATTCCACAAACCTCAACTCAAGCTGGAGCCTCCTCAAGTCAACCACCACCATTTCCTACTGAACCCTCGTGTTTTTCAGACGTGCAATACAACACCTTGAGTGCACGTATCCTAGAACTGGAAACTGGTCAAAGAGCTATATATGCACAGAACAGATATATCATCAGTAATCAAGAAGACCTAATCAAAAAGTTTGAAGACTTGGACTCAAAGCTTAATTCATATTTTCAAGGCCAACAACCTCCTCAAGTACCTTAGGATTTGTTTCTGTTTTTTTTTGTCAAAACAATTATGTTCTTATGTTTAAAACTATGTAGTTGTTATTATGTTTAAAACTATGTGGTTGTGTTGCTATTATGTCAAGTTTGCTACAATATGACTGTGTGTTAAGTTTGCTATTATGTCAAGTTTGCTATTATGTGTTAAGTTTGCTACTATTTTGGTTAGTTAATATAACTGCTATATATTTTAAACAGATCATGGTGATGAACATTATGGAACTTGTGGTCTTTATGGCAAGTCTTTGCCTACCAATATGGATGGGTGAAGTTATGGACTATGTTCATAACCTGGATGATTTGTTTGAAGTATTAGCTCATGTTGAAGAAATTATGTTATGTTTAGGTTCCTCTTTTTGTTGATAACAAAGGGGGAGAAATAGTTAAGTTTTATATTTCTTATTATGAATGTTAAATTTTTTATTATGTTTTATATTTCTTATTATGAATGTTAAATTTTTTATTATGAATGTTAAAAACTTTGCATATATGCAGGGGCAGTAAGTATTACATGTTTTAAACCTTTAATTTGATGCGAAAATTATTTGTTATCATCAAAAAGGGGGAGAATTTGATGCGAAAATTATTTGTTATCATCAAAAAGGGGGAGAATGTTGAATATCATTTCTCCATGATAATGTTTTGATGATAACAATTTATATTGTGTGTGCACTAACTTTCATATGCAGATTTCAATATCAGAATATGTACAAGTGCAAGTGGATATCAAGGCATTTTGAAGTGAAGAAAATAAAGAACAAAAGATAATGTATTTGAATTTTTCTTTACTTAGAATATTTGTACAAGCCTTGATCACACACACACGCACACACACACAATTTTAGAACACACTAACACAGGCTTAGTGTGTTGGTTAACTATAGAAATCCCCTATGTTAACCATTAGAATAGTAGTTAAAACTTAATTATAAAAACTCATTATTTCTGAATATTTGATCTTAATAGTCGACTAATTAGGATAGTAGTCGACTACTCATGTATATAACTCAAATACAAGTTTCTGTCTGTTTACAGTATAGTCGACTAATTAACATTATAGTCGACTACTGAAGAAAATGTCAGTTTTCAAGTTTCTGTCAAATTACAGTATAGTCGACTAATGATCATTATAGTCGACTACTGAGAACATTTTCCGAAAACACAGAGTCTGTCTGAACTCAGTGTAGTCGACTAATGACTACAGTAGTCGACTACAAGAGACAGTTTTTCAGTTTTCAGAATTTGAATATCTGACAGTTTTTGGCCGTTTTTAAACGTTTTTAAACTTTAAAAAGTTGTTTTTTCAAGGGCTATATATATGTTACTTGTTCAGAAAAAAAAAACATGCATACATACCCATAAGCTTTGATCTTTGTGTAATTTTTCAAGTGAAAAACATTCTGATTTTCTGAAAAAGAAGAGTTTCTGAAATTGCCTATATACTTTCATCAAAAACAAATCAATTAGGCAATTTTACAGAGATTAAAAGAATCCTAAGCCACTGCTGCACTTCATTACACATTCAAGGCTTATAGGATCATTGTGTTCTTCTTCAACAAGTTTTCTCTCGGTTGTGAGAGGGTTAATCTCTTGGCTTAGAGATTGGGATTCAAATTGGCAAGGAGTTTGTCAATTGGTGTTGCAATTTGCAGGGACTTACAAATTGGTCAGGTTTGCGTTTGATTTTGTAAGTTTATTCAAAATCATAGTGAAAACTCTCAAGCGGGATTTGCTTGGGGACTGGATGTACACCGGTTTGGTGGAACCAGTATAAAATCCTTGTGTTTGTGTTTGCAAATTTCTGAGATTGCCATTTTTCTTTACAATTTATTATCTACTTTGCAATAATTTTAAGAGAACACTATTCACCCCCCCTCTAGTGTTCTAGTGTATCTATTTCAGATCATACACATATAACTCGTTATGAGTTCTATATCATTCATAAACTCCATTGGCGATTGACGACTTGCTATATAATCTTTGTGAATGATACTAATCGAGCAAAAAACTTATTAAAGTATTTAGTCAAATATGTAATATGCATCAAATAAATTCTATTTAATACACATAATGTCACGTCCCAGGCCCGCGAGCCCGTTGGTGCGTGCAATCCGTGAGACCCACCGAGTGTAACGTGCTATTTGACTCAAACCACTGCCAAAATCGACTAGCCGATGTTACACTTGAGTCTTTAGCTTCACTATATAAACCCTTTAAATTTTCTCATTCCCACCGATATGGGACTAAGTTTGGTGGGACGTCACATTCACCCCACCGATGTGACGTCCCACCAAACTTAGTCACACATCGGTGGGAATGAGAAAATTTAAAGGGTTTATATAGTGAAGCTAAAGACTCAAGTGTAACATCGGCTAGTCGATTTTGACAGTGGTTTGAGTCAAATAGCACGTTACACTCGGTGGGTCCCATAGCTTGCACGCGCCAACGACCCGGGGCGTGACAAATAATATCAGAGCAGTTGCCAGCCGAAAGTGTGGAGCTAAGTGCTATGTGGGGCTAAGTGCTATACCGTGTGATGCGGTGGGAGCCACCTCTAGAGTCCACATCGCCTGGCGGTGATACTGGGATGTGCTAATTGTCATGCCGTGACGAGGACGTCGCCTTTGTAAGGTGGGGTGAATGTGACGTCCCACCAAACTTAGTCCCACATCGGTGGGAATGAGAAAATTTAAAGGGTTTATATAGTGAAGCTAAAGACTCAAGTGTAACATCAGCTAGTCGATTTTGGCAGTGGTTTGAGTCAAATAGCACGTTACACTCGGTAGGTCCCACGGATTGCACGCGCCAACGGGCCCGTGGGCCCGGAGCGTGACACATAATCCTTTTAAATATTACAAATCAACTACAAATCTTTTTGAAGCATTTTATCAAGCACACGATATATAAAAAATTTGTCTATACATTTTCACATTCCAAGCCTTAAATTCAAAGTCTAATTCAATCCAACATAAAATTAATCTTGTGATTGTAGGCAAATGTGGTGAAGCTGATCTTTAAGCGAGGACCTCATTGACGGTTAAAGTCAAGATAGAGGATGGGAGAGAGTTGGTCGGAGCAATCAATAGTCGAGGACGAGTTTGGAGTGTTTGAGTTTGTTGGCCAAAGAGTGGAGGGAAAGCTGGTGGACTTGTCACGTACAAGCTTCAAGGTGAAGTATTTTTGTGGAGGAAGTGGAGGAGTGCTAGGAGAAAGAACATAAAGCTCAATCAGGAGGAGGAAGGAGGAGGAAGGGGATTCAAGGGGTAAGTTGGGGAGTAGAGGAGGAGATCGGTGATTAATGGGATGGTGAAAATTTGTTTGGAAGGGAACAGAGAGTTGAAGAGAGAATGAAGAAGAGGGCAGTATGGGGATGTTGAGTTTTTAATATGTATATAATGTGCACTCATACGTATTATGAAGACTTGGGTTTAAAAATAAGCGCTCCTTGTATTTTTGGGTTTAAGAGACGTTTTATAAGTTCACGAGTTTTTAAAAAATAAGTTAAGAGTAAAACTTTGGGGTAAAAGACAAAAACCCCTTTCTATGTATACCCACAAACTTTGAATTAACTTGAGTTTTAAAAATAAAATATCAGTGCTTTACTATAGCCTCCCTCTCTCTATGTATTACGTCCTAACACTGCCACGTCAGCCATCCCTATCCGTCCTAATCAGAAAGCGCTCCTAAAAACTTAAAAAAAAAGTAATAAAAAAAAACAAGGAAAAAATCGCTCTCTTTAAAAACAGCTCACATCATCTCAACGCGCTCTCATTCCCAATACATCATCAATTTTCTTTTCATTCACACTCTACTACGCTTTTTCATCGTCCCCCCCCCCCCTCCAAAACCCTAACCCTAGATCTGCGGATTTGCCTAAAATGGCCTCCCTGTTGCCAGCGAACAATGGCCGGCACGAGATCAGCCACCCTCCAAGGCGCCCGCGGCCCGGCCCGTGCGCCCGCCGGCCGGCGATCAAGCTCCTCCCGCCTCGCCGCCCCGCTCCTCTCTCGTGGGCCAAGAGGACGTGTTCAAGGGCCGGGTCTTCCGCGAGTCCAATGCCAGCTTGAATTCGGGCCAGGTTGCTTCTCCCCAAAGCCCCAAAACCTAGCCCCAGTGGATCTCGAGTCCGGCCGCTCCCAGTCGCTGCCGTTCCTCCTCCGCCGGCGGTGGGGGCGAATGGAGAGGCGCCGGAGAACAAGGCGCCGGCGGCGGAGCAGCCAGTTAGGAGGCGGAACCCCTCCGATGGGCCGGCGCCGGGGCCGGCGCGGGCGCGGCGGCCCACGAAGAGGAGGCGAGGAGATTTGCGCGGTGCAGGAGGAGGGACGAGGGTTTTGGGTCGAGGCAGTCGCACATTAACTATGAGCTCAGAGATACTCCTGGACTTGGTGAAAGAATTTTCTCTCTTTTTTTTAATGGGTTTTCTGCCTGTAAAGTTTGCATTTTTACTTAAAAAAGTTTCGTCTTTTGTGCAGTCCCCATTGTGTTCTATGGAGTTCAGCACTATCTCTCCATTTTGGGATCCTTGGTACTGATACCTCTAGTAATTGTTCCGGCAATGGGCGGCGCTCCTGTAGGGATTCTTGATTTCCCTCCGTTTTATGTGGCATTGAACTGCGAATTTATGGATTTTTTTTTTGTGTTTTTTGTGTGTGATTGATGCAGGAAGATACTGCAGCAGTGGTTTCCACTGTTCTCTTCATCTCGGGGGTGACTACATTGCTCCACACATTCTTTGGGACGAGGCTTCCACTGATACAGGGGCCATCGTTTGTGTATCTTGCTCCGGCGCTAGCAATAATTAACTCTCCGGAGTTCCTGGGATTGAGTGGAAATGTATGCATTTTCTTCTTTAGCCTTAACTTCCCTTCCCATTACGCGACCATCAATTTTTTGAGAGTGTGTCAAATGAACTTGTAGGACTCCTAATAAAGTAACTGTGGGACCAAACAACTTGCTCCTCGGTGTCCTTTATTTTAGCATCTACCTTTTCAACAGGATTATTGTTATGCTTAGCAATTACGTATTTGATTGCAGAACTTCAAGCACATAATGAAGGAGCTTCAGG
>NC_033803.1:69721202-69734854 GCF_001876935.1 Asparagus officinalis | reverse complement strand
TATACCGGAGCTATGTCATTACTTTTGAGGTGCGCTCCTCCAGTACTAGCATCAATATTCATTTGCCGTCTGTTGAATTTTGTATATGCTAAAACAACTATTAATTTTTTTCCCCAGACCTCCTGTCTCATTCCTTCTATTCGTGCTGATGATTTGTGTTGCATCGATGTAATTCATATTATATATTTTTTAGTGCAAGGATATGATCTTGGTTGTTTCTGTAAACTTGTCGTAGTGCATATTTCAACTTATGACATAACATATTGGTTGCATTTAAATGGTGAAGAAGCTTTCCGACTCGATATAACTGTGATATCTGGTTGGAGCATACTTATGGATCATTTAATTTCAATGTCAACATGGCTTTGAGTTTCAATGAGACTTGTATAATCATTGTAGCAGGCGTAGTTTGTACAGCAAGGACTGACCAATCCTGCCTTGGCCTTGCAAGAATAACCAGTATATCATTCACGAAGAATTGTTTTTCGTTAAAAAAAGAGGTGTGCATGAGAGTTCTCTCATATGAATCGGTAGTCGAATGGTACTCTGGATTAATATTCTTATGATGGTTGCAGCATATTGGGCCTTTTACCTTTAGCTGTCTATTTGATCTGTCCACTTTCCTTTTGCAGTGCCTCTGTTGTAACATAGACCTTTCAACAGGGATTTAGATTTCTACACTACAGCACAATAGAGAGAGCACTTCCTTAATTATAATCAGCTCATAATTTAATTATCTATAATTGATCTATTCCTAACGAACATTGTATTACTTATGAATTGCACTAATTCTCACTTTTCATTCAAGATCTATCATGACTGTACATTTAAATGATTATGATTGAGGAAGTTCTCTATCCACTCTATAGCCGTAGTGGAGAGGTGAATTCTTTCAACACGCGCACATGCTTATTAGGTATGGGTTGACAACTAATTTAGGTTCCAAAAAATATAAGTCCACATGTTCCAATGTGACTAACAGGATTACCCTCCCCACTATCCCTTAGTAGCCTTAGTAGTTCATTTCGCAAAATGGGCTGTCTCCCCATACCCATATTTTTCATGTACATGTATATACTTATACATGTATATGTTAATTTAATTTTTCCCATCTAATCCCACATAGTTTGTTTAGGAGGCACGCGAAAATATTCATGTACATGAAAAAATGTATTCTACAAGATTGGATTTGTTTGATTCACTTGTGGAGGTGTATTGTGGAGGTGCCATGCTCATGTTACTATATGTAAATCACCAAGCTCATGGCACTTGAGGTGGCTCGTACTGAAAATTTTTTCTACCTTAAATGGCAAACTACTCTAATTTAGTTGAATATTTTTAAACCAGAATAGTGCAATAAAGCATTGTGTAGGTAACTGCAAACAAAAGTGTACACTTAAATTGCAAATTATGGTCTAAGTATCACAAATAAGCATGTAAACAATGATTATTGAGCATCATAATCCTAAGTCTACTAACATCACATAACAAAGGGAAAAGCACTAGCAGATTGTTTTTTTTTTCTAGCTTACATTTTTGTTCAGTTCAGTTGCATCAGCCACATGTACAACAAAGATATAATTTCATGTTACAAGTTAATACGACTATGGTCATATATGCTTGTTTGATATCTGAGAATCCTCCACATAGATAGGTTTTTTTCAATTTTTTTTCTTTTAGAAGCTGCGCCCATGCGTCTGTGGGTGGGGGGGCGTCGCGGGCCTGCTGCTAAAGGAGGCGTAGTAGAGGGAGAGAGGAGAGTTAATATAAGTATGCTAGACATACCTTGTATTTGATAGGAAGCACCTTTAAATTTACTTCTGAAACAGTAGCTAAGTGACCTTATTTTGCTTTCACTTCTTTTTTCAGGTTGATAAACCCAGTTGTGGTGTCTCCTACAATAGCAGCTATTGGCCTCTCCTTTTTCAGTTATGGTTTTACTCAAGTGGGCAACTGTCTAGAAATTGGTGTTCTGCAGATATTGCTAGTCATCATTTTCTCCTTGGTAGGGGAACATCACTTCAATGCTTCCTTTTAATGACTGAGCATATTAAATCAGCTTTGTAGTCTGTCATTATTGGTAATTGCCGTGCCACTGATGTTAAAATAATATAGTTACACTTGCATTCTTTTTGCAGTATCTTCGCAAGATAAGGATATTTGGTCATCGTATTTTTTTAATCTATGCGGTAAGCTTATGCTATGATTATTAAATGTTATATTTCTAAGAAAATATGTCTTCTGTACTTCCTAAAGAATAAGGTCATAGGTTAATGGCGAGAAACTACAAATGATAACCACTTCGATGTCATGTCATTTACAGGTTCCTTTAGGACTGGGAATCACATGGGCTGTTGCCTTTCTTCTCACACAATCTGGAGTTTACAGCTATAAAGGTTGTGATATTAATATACCAGCTTCAAATACTTTATCGGCTTACTGCAGGAAGCATTTGTCAAGAATGAAATACTGCCGTGTTGATAGCTCCCATGCATTAAAGTCTTCTCCATGGTTTAGATTTCCATATCCTCTACAATGGGGTACACCTGTATTTAATTGGAAAATGGCACTTGCGATGTGTGCAGTATCCATTATTACATCTGTTGATTCGGTAAGTTTCATATGCCATGTTGACATTATCTGTTTACCTTGTTTTCTTTAGCATTGCAAGGATTACGTATATTAGTCTGAAGTTGAATTGTGTTCATATTAGTATCTGGCGATCTCCTTTCGCTCTAACAGAAACTACAACATCTACTTTTTGTTTTTGTTTCTTAACAGAAACGTCCATTTTAGATAATGAGCTCAGTTTTCGCAGAGGATGCCTGTTTTATACGTATTCTCTTCATTCATGTAGATACCACATGTTAATATATTATTGGTAGCACGGGCAGGTAGCATAAGCTTTTAAATTTGATATAAGATGCTGAAGCCTACAACACTATTGGTCTCATCCTTGAAGCTATTTGTCTTCTACTAGTTTGAGAAGAACTCCTATGTAGAGTTCTCAGGTGTACGTTTGATAAGAAGTCCTGGATGACATATCAGGTTCAATTGTGCTCAGATTGAGTCAGGAAGCAGCGCTTATATCAATGACCTTAAGAAAAGTAAATTGGAGAAAATAATAAATACTAAAATTGGGGAGCATAAAAATATTATTGAAATTGGAAGTCAAACTGACTCCTCATCTTTTATTGGTTTTCAATAATCTCATCTCTTTTAGAAATAAGGTCAGTCTATTAAAAAAACTAAAGTGGTCTTAATAGGGTAAGCTACCAGTATATATGTTATATGGTCGGGTAAGTAAGTGCCGTTGCTTAATGCCATTGTTTGCATATTTTTCCCTATCGATAATGCTAGAGTTGTCTATCTTATGCAAACATCTGAGCACATTGAGACCAAAGCTTAGAGTTTCGTTAATTACTATGTTTTGTCTTTGGCTTTAAGATATTGAAATTTGTTCTAGGCTATTTGAGTTCTGAAATGTTGAAATAACTGAAATATCTTATGTGTTTTGATTCAATCATTTCATGTGTGGCTTCTTAAAGGTTGGATCATACCATGCATCATCCTTATTGGTGGCATCTAGGCCACCAACGCCTGGTGTACTTAGCAGAGGAATTGGCATCGAAGGTTTCTCCAGTATCTTGGCTGGCATCTGGGGAACAGGTGTTGGCTCCACAACTCTTACCGAGAATGTGCACACAATTGCAGTTACCAAAATGGGCAGCCGGAGGGCAGTTGAGTTGGGTGCTGTCATTTTGATACTTCTATCCTTCATTGGTAAGCAGATCTATTGCCCTGTCTGTTGAAATTTCACAATCAACTGTCATTTCTGCGGTACATTTAAGAAGGTTTAATGTAGGTAGACCCTCTCCCCTATTGCCAAATTGCAGATAGATCCCCTGGATTGTGGATAGACCCTCTGTACTATCGCCAAATTGTGGGTAGACCCCCTGGATTCTCAATTCCGTTAGTTTCACGTTAAGGTTGGGCTTCATAATTTGAATCATATAAGCTTCATAAACTGATTTACTTCCTAAAATTTGCATAGTGATCATTACATATAACTGATTTGAATGAGAAGACCAGCAAAGTTGAGAATCCAGGGGGTCTATCCGCAACAATAGAAGTACATGGGATTTATCTTCAATTAACTGTTTGTGGAACTATTAAGGTTATCATGTTGGGTTTCTGTCTCTCTTTTGTATGCAGGTAAAGTTGGAGGTTTTGTTGCTTCCATTCCAGGTGTCATGGTCGCTGCTCTTCTTTGCTTTATGTGGGCCATGCTTGCAGCTCTGGGCTTGTCCAACTTACGATATAGTGAAACAGGAAGCTCCCGTAATAATATCATTGTCGGGCTGTCCTTATTTTTCTCCTTATCGGTACCTGCTTATTTCCAGCAATATGGATTGACTCCCAATGCAAATTCATCGGTGCCAAGTTACTTCCAACCATATATAGTTGCATCTCATGGGCCTTTCCACACAGGATACAGCGGGGTATGCTCTGAACTTAAAAGGTTTCTTGCGGATAGACCCCCTGTATTATCACCAAATTGCGGATAGACCCTCTGTAGTTCTATTGTTGCAGATAGACCCCTTGGATTCTCAACTCCGTTAGCGTCATGTTAAGATTGGGCTTCATTAAGTAAACATGAGCTTCATGAACTGATTTTACTTTGAACTTGCATGATTATTATTATATAACTAATTTAAATGGGAAAACTAATGGAATTGAGAATCTGGGGGATCTATCTCCAACAAAAGAAGTACCAGGGGTCTATGTATTCATAAGCATCATTTTTGTCCATCCCATATGTTTTCTTCTCAGGTAAATTACGTGATGAACACACTGCTATCATTTAACATGGTGATTGCATTTCTTATCGCCGTGATTCTCGACAATACTGTTCCTGGTAGCAGACAAGAACGTGGAGTTTATGTATGGTCAGAAGCAGAGGCAGCAAGGAGGGAACCTGCTGTTTTGAGAGACTATGAGCTTCCTTTCAAAGTCGGCAAAATATTCAGATGGGTGAAATGGGTTGGCCTGTGATGTGTTGCAATTTTGCTTCGAGGTTCGCGGTTTTCCAATTTGATTCCCACATCATAAGCAGATAATGCTCTTTCACAGCTGAAGGCAAACGATCGACTGAGAATTCCACGATACACGAGGATTTGCTGCGTTGGAGTTGGAGTTGAGTTTTCAAGCCGTGATGTATGATTGGTCTTTGTAATTCTATGCTATATGCGTCCGTGTTTGACATGATTTTTTTTCCCTCAGAGTTCGGGGGAGCATTGGAGGCAATTCTAGCAGGTTTTAGGTGTACGAGGTTTATTTTGAAATTCTCATGTATAGGGTGCGTATCAAGTGTGAGTAGAACAATCAATGGGGGATGTTGATCTTTGTGATCTTCTCTTTTCAGTGTATATTATTATTAGTCTTCTACGTGTGTCCTAGGTGGCGCTCTTGCAGAAAAGATTATATTATCTTGCCGAAAAGATTATATTATGTTTTTACTGTGACCTGCTTATATATTAATTTATGAATTTTGCCAACTCAAATATACTATCTGTTATCTGAAGAAAAGATAAGTTTGACAAATGCGCCCAATTCAAATATACTCTGTTATCTGAAGAAAAGATAAGTTTCACAAATCCCCCCAAAATACTTGGAGCCATTTCCTCGCATGCGAAGAAAGCAGTGCCTTAGATTTGCTGTATAAAATGCACAAAGATAAGGAGAAACTAACGAAGGACAATTTTGAATTAAAACTATTACTCAAAATTTTTATCAAAATAGACCTAGTTTCTGTCACGTTGGCTAAAACCAGGTTAATTTTGATAAAATATTTTGGGAACTAGGGTTGATTCTGAAAAAAGAAAAATTCATAAACTTTACGGGATTGGGAATCCCGAAGAGATTAACACATAATTTAATTTCACGAGATTGCCAATCCCATGAAGTTCGGAAAGTTTTTTTTTATTACCAAAATCGACCTAGTTTTGAAACTAGTTCGATTTTAATAAATATTTACGAGTGGGTCAAAATTGATAATGTTGTACCTGCTTATTTATTAATTTATTTATGAATTTTGCGAATTCAAATATATTATCTGTAATCTGAAGTCTGAAGAGAAGGTAAATTTCGCAAAACCCCCCGAAAACTTGGGAGCCATTTCCATGAATGAGAACAAAGCAGCACCAAGCCACCAATGCCTTGCCACAGAACACATTTGGAAGTTACAAATAAAACTAGATTTCACAGAACATCGCAAATGATTCACTGTATAAAATGCAGCAAGATAAGGAGAAACCAGCAAATGAATACCACAAGAAACTGGAGAGCACGCATGAGGTTACCTCAACGGAAAACTTTGCCGAAACTTACAATTATACAGATCTGGTTACAACTTCCAACAGTTTCAAACTAGCAATTTATTAATACATTCTACAAAATCATGATCTACGGTACAAACATAAACGCAACTGAAAACGAAACCTCAATAAAAATACCTAGCATCCTCATTCACTAACAAGAAGAAATTTTTTAAAAAAAACCGCGTATCAGAGGAAGCGAGTTTGATGGTCTCCATACAGATTGTACCCATCTCCACGCGGCATTCTGTTCCTTGAATCAGAGTATGATTTTGAAAATTCACCGCGAAGAGAAACCCTCTCTGCTGACAAGTCTGAAGAAGCCCGAGAATACATATTGGAGTAATTATCAATATATTCCCTGCTCCGTACAAATCTAGGTCCAATTTCCATATACGAAGTAGTATTAGAGTGCTGGTAGCCATACCCAACATCAGGGCGATCAGGTAACAAACTTGATCTTGCACCGTTGAGCTCAGGTAAAGAGAGCTGGGCTCGGGGATATGAATCTGTTGGTAATCTGAAAAGATCAGCTGAGCCAATGGGGATGTTCAAACTTTCTGTAGCCCTTGTTTGAGAATTGGTCGGTGTTACTACTGACAATGTACCTTGACTTGAAGAAGGAAGCTTCTTTAATTCTTGACTTAATGATAGCTTAGCACGTTGAAGTGCTTCTAACACATTCCCTAATTTGTTACCATGTTCTTGGGGCAGTTGTCGATATTTCTGCTGTCCATGAGGATTCAATGTCGAATTGCTTGGATAACCATCAGGAACATCTCGGGGCTTTACTTCATTCTGGTTTCGATTTCTTATCGTACCATAGTTCTCAGGAGCTGAAACAGTAGATTCATGAGAATTGTTTTTCGTTTCCCTAGGTACGGAACCATTGGAAAAGGTTGTATCTGATGCTTCGTCGCTTCTATCATTATTTTTTTCTGAACCTGAAAGGCCCTCAACCGTTGCCTCCCCATTGCCGGAAGTATGTAGAGGTCTAGGTATTGCGTCATTGCCAAAAACTGGAGTCTTGTCAGCAAGCTTAGACACTTCCTTCTTGGGTTTGCTACTGCTTACAGCTACATGGGATTGGTTCCCAGGTTCATTATTGACCTAAAATTTGGGACCAAAAGACATATAAGGCTCAATAGGACTGTTCAGAAACCAAAATCTGGCAACAGTACTATGTAAGCAACGGTACTATGTACAGATCACATAGTACTCATAATGAACATGACTGAACTATTGAAACGTAAACTACCATGTGGCACCGTCGAAATTCATGACCCATGACATGAACTAATAAATCTTGTCTACTCAATTTAAACAGTTCATTACCAAAGCCAGTCAATTATATGGATTAAAGTTTATATATTTAATGGTGAAATGCTATGTTTGAATAATTTTCTGGAGCTTCTAGTTCTAGGTAATAGAAATGACTTATGTAGAAAATTGATTTGTATAAGTAGAGAAAAGATATGATAATGCTTGCATAAGTCAGCAATACAAACATCTGCCCTTGATTTTTGAAGATTTAGCAGCAATTTATAAGAAATCAAAACCCAAAAATTTCGTCTTCTTTTGGAAAAGAAAATGTTCAAATGAAAATTATTCAATTGAACAACTCATAACTGTTAGTTGAAGCTACTAAGTATTACTTGAGCATTACTTCAAGTTATTAAGTACAAGGGAAAATCATGCGCAACAGTTCGAGTGCTTTTTGTTTTCAAGATGGTAGAGAGATTACATCATTTAGAAAGTAATTACTTGGTTTAATAATAACTCAAAAAACTTGGAGAAACAGCACAATATTTCAATAAGTTGGTCTTTTATGGGATCCGGCAGCAATATAAAATCTGTCAAGAATCAATTGCAGAAGAGATAGGATTTTTGGTTTGATAATGGCTTAGCTGACATAATGTTAAAACGTTATAATTAAACTTTCAAGAAACACACAACATGGATCAATATTAATCACCCTGGAATTCAACGTAATATTTTCTTGGAAGGAATTACAGGTTACTACAAATATAAATTACGTTTTTTTTTGGTCCAAATCAACAGTTATAGTAGCCTTACTGTTCATCCAGAAACTAAAATAATTAGGTGGCACTGTTATATAGCAGCTAGTGCTTACTGTCAAGTGAGATACATACCAAAGTTGATGTCTTGCTTTGATTATACTTCTCTTCCCATTCTCTCTGAGCAGTTTCTTCTGCTTGGAACTGACCAATAAATTTGGCCTGCTTCTCTAGCACTCTCTCCATCTCTTCATCTCTCTCACTCCCATTCGCACAAGGATGAACTTCAGTTTGTCTACTATGATCATCAACATGGTGGAAATCTGAGGTGACCACAACCACATCCTCCATTACGCCCCTTGAGGTTATCATCGATGCGTCAGGTTCATCATCGTGAGATTTAGAGCATGCGATCCCTCCATTTCCCTGGTCATCGAGAAGGGTAGGCTTGTGTGTCTCGCTATCTGCAGGTGATCTGAAAAATACAAAAAGATTACAAAAAGATATGCTAGCAAAAAATTCTGATCTATTGTAGTTATTTAGAGAATCACCCAGTATCTTTTCGCTTTATCTTACGGCAAGACTTTCCCGACTGATGCTTCGAAGATGACTGCAAATGTAACAAGAAGGTTCGACGTCTCTGCCTTTGCCTTATCTGCTTTGCTGTTCGCTTATCATGAGAACCTGAACTACCACCGTGGCTTTTCCAAGATAAGCTCCTACCTTGAGAGGGGGAAACTTCAGGCTCTGAGCCTGAAAATCCATCATCCACTTCACTTCTTTCCAATCTTGAGGCTGCAGAAGATTCATATTCCCTTTGAGTATCATCACAGGCAGCTTCTCTGTCAGAATTCGAATCAATTCCCTCGGATAAATCACCAATTCCCCGAGTTTCAAGGATTGCAAGAACCTCTGATGCTGCTTTTTCAGCTTTCTTTCTCTGGGTAGTAACAATCCTGAGCTGTTCTTCCAACTCTATGACCTGACCATTCAGGAGACAGAAAATTATTTGGAGAATCTCATGAAAAAAGTACCATCTGAAGAAAAAGAGCACAAGAGCAAACCCTTTTAGCCAATTGATCTGCTCTTTGTCTAGCTGCCCTTGAAACGGATCTTTCAGAAAGTAACCTAGCTCGAAGAAACTCGATAGTCATTTCTGTTGAGTCCCCCATGATGTTTCCCTGCAAAACTTATCCAACGTACCCTATACGTAAATTCCTATCTAATACTCACAAGCACATACCCTGAGGACCGTTTAATGCTTTATTTCCCTGCAATGCAAGCATACACTGATTAATTGCACCAAGCAACCAAAGTACACCATTGAAACATCATGAAACAATGAGATTGAGGAAAAGAGAAGAAAAAAGAAGAATGTGACAAAGAATGATCACTGGTCCCTTGGCTCAGAGCAGCACTCCTAATCTGCATGGGTTATTTTTACAGTTCTCATCGGGAATTCAGTAGTGCCACAATTTATTCAAAATCTTCTTTTTTGTTATGTAATTTAGTGTACAAGTGATAACAATGGTTTAAAAGGGGATCACATATGTATTTTACCTAGGTGCGTGCATGTTTCAGAACCGTCATTTAATTAAATTGAGTGGAGGCTATTAATACTGCTTATTTCCATAAGTTTCCACCTCTGGTTCACCATAAAAGTACAAGGTATAACAACAGTAAAGGGCAGCTGAGCATACAGGTCCTTGGGTATTGCAAGGTCAGTGAAGGGCCAGATGTAAGGAGCCGGCACCCCCAAAGAAAGAACCAAACCCCATCAAAGATAAACCATCAGCTACCACCACTCCTGGTCAAGGAGGGGGTAGTTAAGTAGTGCAATGTATAAAACAATTGTTCCTCGGCATCCACATTTCAGTGAACCTTTTATTTGTGATGTTTAAAAGAAAGGAAGTAAGGTTATTGGTAGCTTAATCATAAAATGATGCTATTGGCCTAAATGGTTACTTTGGCACTCAACTCAGCTAGTTACCATGCTTTTCGCTGCTTTTAAAATCATTGCACAACCATCAGATACATGTGAAACACTTTTCCAATCTGCACTTAATTTGTGAAAGTTCTTTTTAATTTCTACTCCCGAACACAGTTGACGCACTCCACACACTTCTGATATATGCATTCTCATACATTGAGATTTTGTTTTTCCATTAGTTTTATGTTAAAACCTAGATCTAAGAATGTTTTAACTTTCAAAATATGAGGCACTAAGAGGAAAACATATGTTACAAACTGAAAAATGAGGCAACAAGAACGAAAAATATGATACAGATTGGAAGGAAGTCATCCTCATCCCAAAGGAAGAATTATTCTCGTATCCACCGTCTACCTATTTATTGTACCTTTTAAAAGAATACTATCTATGCGTACGATAAACTTATAGTGCTCACAGGAAACATTTCAACCAGGTTCTAATTTTAAAATTGTCATACATAATCAAGCTTACGTACAGAACCAATCTATTTATTCTTTAGCTGCAAGCAATTCATACTCAAGAAACCGAGTTATTACCTCCACTCGCGCGCCATTTTCACATCTAAATCTTGCACGCCTGCTCGGATAACACACCTGTAAAACGATCAGGGTCAACATTAGCCGATAAGGAGATTACGCAGAACAATTACTACCCATACAGAATATCGATCGCTGGGTCTTTTTAATGAACAAAGACAAGACTCCTGACTTAGATTTTTCCAACAACGGACGAGGTTTCACGAATTCAGTTTCAAGTCGCCAGCACAAGAATCTTGATTCTTGTGACCATTGACCCGATCAAAAGTGTCAATTTTGACGTGGACCTAGCTCAATCTAACGGCTTCAAGGTCCAACAGAAGCACCCACTACTCGTTATTCAAAAAAAAATTTGAACCTTGTAACGACTAGCAATCAGCAAAGCAAAACCCTAACCCTAAAAGCCTACCGAAATTCCTCAAATCGTCAAAAATCCACAAACTTGGTAGCTTAATACACGAAGCAAAGTAAGAAATTTTACCCAGTAACGAGAAATCTCGGCCTCCTCTCTCTCTCTCTCTCCCTCCCTCCCTCTTTAGAGGGAGAATTTGCCAGTAGTAATGGCGTTGCTCGGATTTTTAAGGACGAAGTTACCCCTCAAACGTAACGGAGGATCTAGAGGAGATCAGGGGTGTTTTGGACCTTTTGAATTCGTTGGTACTTGGTAGGTCAAGTCGACGAGAGTGTTGAATCGCCGACCGCAGCGAAAGATGTGGGGACTCTACACTTGAACTCGTGCCTTCGACCGGTGACGTGGCGTTTTGTAAAACGTTAGTTAGTTAGATTAATGGGTTAGATATTTGGGTGCGGAAGTTGGTCCACTGTTCATTCCCCATAAACTGTGGAAGTTATGATTTGGGCTTTTTGCCGGCCCATTTGCCGCCATAAGTACAGGATTAGTTCTCTTATCACTGAGTTAATGAACTACTTTTGTCATATCACACCCCCAAATCTTGAATATTTCAAGGATTTGACGTACCAGTTTCAAAAAGATTAAAAGATTGGCATATTTTCACTTTGGTCCCAAACATTTTTACACATATCATCGTTTCATACTCTCATTTCACTTTGATACCCAAAAGTTTTCCGTTAGCACTTTGACACCTCAAAGTTCCAACCATATTTCGCTTGATGCCTCGTCTGGATTCCATTAGATTTTATATTAAACTTACATCACATTCTTAGAACGTGGCACACTGAAATCCATTTCACCAAGTTGTAAAGCAAGCGATGGAAATGTAACAGAAAATCTGACAAAAATTCGCCAAGGGTATCAAAGCGAAACGCGACCGTGAGTGTCAAACTGTAAAAGAAAGACTTGAAAGATTGAAACTCTAGGGTGCCAAAGCGTTAAAAATATACTTCTGGGGTATGAAAAGTGGCGAAGTGGGTAAACTTTTGTGTATTGAAGTGAAAATAAGCCATGAATGGTTTAAGAGGCTAATATCGAGAAAACCCCTCTCAAAAATATATATATTTCAGAGACCTGGGTCCTAAAAATATTTCCTTGTTCCCTTCGCTCTCTCTCATGAGTCAAAATCGAGGCAGCTGAGATCGAAGAGAGAGAGAGAGAGAGATGCACTGGGTTAAAGCTGATCGCTCCGATTTCAGTGGAAATCTCCCGCTCCCTCGAAGGTGACACGAATCTCGTCTCAATTGTCTGCTTTCAGTTCTACTTCTTGATCCTAAACCTAGGCCTCTTTCGTCGTGTTTCGCTAACTTGCGCAGTGGGCACACGGCGGTGCTCGTCGGCAAGTCGAAAGTCGTCGTCTTTGGTGGATTCGCCGAGAAGCGATTTCTTGATGATATCGCCGTTTATGATATTGGTATGTTCTCTCTCTCTCTCTCTCTCTCTCTCTCTGTGTGTGTGTGTGTGTGTTTTTATTAGTTCATCCTTTTTGTTTGAGTTTGATGATGATGATTGATGAGTGATCAACTAGGTCGCTGCACGAAATAATGTGAGAATTTTCACTCGGATAATTGCAATGGACAAGAAATTGTTAGGGATTGATTTTTATTTTTATAAGCAAAAAAAAAAAAAAAAAAAAAAAACTTGGAAACTTGTGGAGTAATTTTTAGTGGATTAGATCGAGGCCAATGTTGTGGTGCCTTGAAGATGCTTTAGAGAGCTTCGAGAACAAAGCTAGTGGGGGAGAAAAGAATCAAATATTAATAAGTAATTGATTCTAAAGTATTAATTAGAAGAAAACACATAACAGAAAGAAGATGATATATACAGCATGAAAATCTTTTATATATCAAGAGAACACGTGCATTGTGCTTTGGTGAGCTTCAAGAACAAAAAAAACCAAGGCAGTTTTTGGGTAAACTTAACAATCATCATAAATGACGATTATGATGATTGATGGTTATGCTTGGAACCATATCACCTCTAATGGATTAACACTACTTGGGTCACGAGTCTATATTTCCTGTGTAGGACTGAATCCCCTTGGAACTGAATCGATGCCACACTCCTGTGGTCAGCAACAAATTATTTTGGTAAACTTACCAATCATCAGAAGTGGCATAAAATAATGCTCTAACCTAATAGTAAAACAGTAATAATGATAAATTTTGTACTTGTAAGATCTTGATTTGACATGAAGCCTTTTGATCCGTGCATGAGACCAGTTACACTTGAGATTGATGTGATGCCAAAAGAAAATCTATCCTAATATTCTTTCCCTGTGTTATCTCTCAGCCCCATTTTTTTTTCTTGTTTGCTACC
>NC_033803.1:69712025-69721192 GCF_001876935.1 Asparagus officinalis | reverse complement strand
AAATTAGCCATAAACTTAACATTTTGCCTGTATAATACATATACATCAACAACAACAAAGCGTTTATCCCAAATGTTTGGGGTCGGGTACATGAATCCTATTCTTTCATTCCATTATGTTATGGGTCATCTCATCCGTTAAGTTAAGTTAGTCATAATCATATCCTTCCTAACTGCTTCCAACCAAGACCTTTTTGGTCTACCTCTAGATCTCCTTGGTGTTTTTGTTCTTTCTTGTAGAATACATATACTGCAATTAAAAGCTCATGTCTCCTTCTAGATCAGACGGAAATCTTAAAGATTTAAGCTGGTTGAGTTTTTTATATCTAGGAATATTTTGATGGATGAAGGGAGCATAAGATGGAAAAAAGCTGATGAGTAACATATATAGATCTTCTATACATTCAACTACAGATCCATGTCTGGACATGAATGCATCTTCTGCCTTATGTTATTTCAGTATGAATTCTCAACTTGTCTAAGTTAGTGATGATTTTTTCTACACCGCAGAGAATAAATTTTGGTTCACTCCGGACTTTGCTGGCAATGGGTCTGATACGCAAGTGGGTCCATCTCCACGGGCATTCCATGTAGCTGTTGCTATTGACTGCCATATGTTTATTTTTGGTGGACGTGTTGGTAATAAGAGGTTTGAACATCTTTTTCCCATGTTTACTCCGTTTGGTATTGTACTTTGTTTGAGCCTTAAAACTAAATAGATTAATAACCTTTCCAGGTTGGGTGATTTTTGGATGCTCGATACTGGTAACTTCCATTTAAGCTTCTATAAATGATATGAAAATTATTTCCCTTATTTATTATATTGCACATGCTTGTATCACATACTGATCGCTTAAACCTTTTCCCCTCAAAGCACAATCAAACATAGAACATAGCTTGAAGCTGATGAGGCTGCAGGAAATACCTTGTGGCAAACTCTCGGCTATTGAAACTATAGGAAAGAATTTCACCAGTGGTTTAAGCTCATACAAGCAGGGAGTGAAACCGGTCAATAGTTAATTTGATAGTCCACTTATAGCGAGTTTCAGGGAAACTGGTTTCCATGACCTATCTTGTGTCAGAATTCCGTGATTATGCTTGCTTGCTGCTCCTTTTAACATCACGCTCTATGTTATTACTGGATCGGTAGCTTGGTCTAGTTCTGCCCTCCTAGTACTTGTTCAAACTGCTTGTTCCCTACCATCTGCTTGTGTTTCCATGATTATCTGCATATTCTTCTATTATATTTCTTGTTCAGCAAATATGTACTGCTTATCATCTATCTCTCATTCACTGTACACAATGAGCAAGATGCTTATTCATGTGTGTTATACATTTAAATCTAGCAATTGTGGTGCATGAAAGCAATTGTTTCAGTTTAAGAGTTGTTGAATATTCTACTCTAGATGATTTTCTCCGACACCCTTCTCTCTGAGGATTTTGATTCATGAACCTTTGAGAGTTTATATAATCAACTTTTACCGACTTGTAGCTGTAGTAAAGTGCACTGAACATTGAATACTATTTTCTGTGACAAACTCTGATTTAAGAGCCAGAAGGCTTCCAAAAATTATTGACTTTGTTATTGACAACTAACCTAATCCTACCCCTCTCTATATGCGCGAGACCTTTGGCTGTGCTAACCATGGTGAAAAGAGTCATAAAACGAAGACTGTCGGTTGGCTAGTAGGAGTTAGCCTTGTGCATCAAGTAGTTAAGGTTTACACAATGAGTAGGCAAACTTTTCAAATTTATTTTTGAAGCTTGACTTTTACTAAGTTTTTGGTGAAACTACTTTCTTTAACAATTCCATAATTATAATCATCCCATCATTTGGAAACATCATGTATACATGCTACAACTTAGTAGTTTCTTGTTTTTGCTCCTACTTATTGGTTGCCCCAACCCCTTATCTCTAACTTCTAGAACCTTTATTTAGTCTCTTGAAGAGCTTTGAATTCTGGCATCATACTCAATATACATGTTCAACTTGTTTTTATTATGAAGTTACTTGATGTACGACCCTGTGCTTGCTCATGTGTTTCATATTTCTGTACATGTTCAAATTGCAGTGTGCTTAGGTCCTCTTTTTTGTGAGATAATATGCACTTAAAATTGACCTATTCACACACTTGCACACATGCAAGCACACACAAACATACATATACAGCACAATCATTTCAGTGAGAACCATGGAAGTTTCTGTAGTAGGCAATTTTTTTTACTTTATTATGAAGTGTTAAATCATTAAATTTTCATAGTTCATTTTTGTATCTGCATATTTCCCTTCTTGTAACTTCAAATTGATAAATATATTAGATAGCTAATCCTGTTGTCTTTCACAGTCTGATAAAATAAATCCTCCATTGCACTTCTTTAGTTTTTGATCACGGAAGATTTTTTTATTTTTTTGCTGGATGTATGGTTGTTTCCATTTAACTTCTACTTGATATTCAGTGGGACCATGGTTTATTCTCTTTCAGATATTTGGCAGTGGTCGGAGCTAACCACCTATGGTGATTTGCCAACACCACGGGAATTTGCTGCTGCTTCAGCAATTGAAAACCGAAAAATCATTATGTAGGTATCAGTATTTTGGTTCATAGAAACTTTTCTCAGTGAAAGTTGTGGGTACAACTCTTCTTCTCAAATACATATATGCAGGTATGGTGGTTGGGATGGCAAAAAGTGGTTATCTGATGTGTATGTCTTGGACACAAGTAAATTTCTGAAACTTTTTATGTTTCTTTCACTTCTTTGATACATTGTTGTATTATCTTCCATGTTCGCACAAAGAGTTTCTAGAATATGTTATTATCTTAAACAGTGTCACTTGAGTGGATGGAGTTGTCTATTACTGGATCGGCGCCGCCTCCTAGATGTGGGCACACAGCTACCATGGTTGAAAAACGTTTGCTCATCTTTGGAGGCAGAGGTACAATTACAACATTCTCTGACTATTGTGTATCTTAGATTGGGACATTGACCAGCTGCTTTTATGTTTTGAAGTCTTATCTTTCTTTGTCATTTTTCTATTTCTTTATTTCTTTTTTGTAGAATTTATTTTTGGATGTTCCTTTTAGTTACCTACTTACCTATTTAAAGTTTTATGTGTGTCTAAGCATTTTTTACTATAAGGGTGCAATTTCCAGGAATTGAGTTTCTGGGTGTTTCAAGTTTTTGTTTAGAGTTTCATGTGCGAGAGTCAAAGCATTTGGCACTGTAAGGGGAGAAATTGCCAGTATTGAGGAAAATAACCAATAAACTGCTAATTTCACGTCTATTGTCCAGAGACTGACTTTAAATTCCATTTCTATTTGGTTGAGTGAGAGTTTTACTTGATGTCAGAGTATATGCAAATTTACAGCGTAAAGAAATAATCTACTGTCCTTTTCACTGTTCCCTTTCAGTTTTATCGCCCTGAAACTGCTTAATGTTTATGATACATTAATAAATAATTTCTTCCTGGAATTATTTTTTGTAACTGAGATGCAGTTGCTATATTGGATGATTCAATGAAGAATGCCCTGTAATCATAAATTACTTTTTACGCAGTTAAATGTGTCCCCAGAGAATGTTCATGTCTATAGAGACTTAAATGACTTTATTGTATCTCAACTCTCACAGGGGGTAGCGGACCTATAATGGGCGATCTTTGGGCTTTGAAAGGCCTGTTTGAAGAAGGTAATGTTTAAATTTCCTACTTCTCATTTAATGACAAAATATGCACAGACATTTAATTTCAGTTTTCTGTATGACAAAATATGCACTACAGTTAACATTGCAGGACCACATCAGAGCATGACAGGAAATAGGATATGAATATGTTGTGGATAGAGTCACATGTTGGAACTTGTTTGTCTGTATGTCCCATTTGTAAGGATATAATGGTTAAAAGAATAATTAGTCATCTGGCATAAAAGGGTTTATGGATCATATCTTTCTACGAATTTATAAATTATGATCAATCTTTGCAAGAGCAGTATGAAAATTTCACTGGGGAAGTGGACAAATTATATAAATGCACCGTTAAGTCAAATGGGATTCTGAATCGACCATTCCAGTAGATTTTAATTTCTTAGACTCAGAGGCATCTCTTATACGTCGTCAATATTTGCTGGATATACTATAAATTTTGGATAAAGTATAGGAGTATTTGGCTGTATATATAAAATATCTGAGTATCCAAGTACTGGATGCAGATATTTCATTAAGCTTGGTATAAATGTATGTGATAATGATAAAATCTCTCATTGCTCTTATATTTGCAAATGTATTTGATAAATTTATGTTTGTTTAAGGTGATTCACTAACAGGAAGATCAACTATAATACAATACATCAACCTCATAGGCAGCTTATAGATGGTGTGATCGCGGTAATCTTTCATCAGTTTTGTTCAACTAAACTAATGATATTTTTATGCATAATAATTGAGTGATGTTTTTTGGGGTTTACGATGAACGGTTCTTACGTTATGTCTCTAGATTTTCTTGCTGGCATCCGGGTTCAGCCCCGGGTTTTAGAAGTATAAATTTTATTTGGGTATAGATCTGCATATCCATATGAACCGCATATGATCAACTGGAATCTAGAAGCTGATGCAATCAGATGTTCAACTATCTACATTTAGCTGAGGTACCCCTTGGACCTAATGGATGTGTTGCTTCATGTATTATATCCACATGAGACTGGGCATTTGACAAGGATTTTTCAAGCATTTATGCATCATAGATTGCATGTCAAATTCACCATAGATGTTCATTGCTAACCAATATCTTGCATATCTTAGTATGAGTATGGGAGAAAAGAAAATTATTCAAAGGGTTCCACGCCTAAAACTGGACTATCTTAAAACTTAATTAAGAAGTTGCTTGAGTTCATTTCTAGATCATATCTTGCATGTGTTATAGTGTGAGTATGGGAGAAAAGAAAATTATTTGAAGGGTTCCATACCTAAAACTAGACTATCTTAAAACTTATTTACTTTGTATATGCTATAACTCGTATTGTCAGAATCTCTTTGCTGTTGGTTTAATTTGTATCCAGTGTCTTATTAATCACCTTCCATCTTTATTTGCAGATAATGAGACACCAGGATGGACTCTCTTGAAGCTTCCAGGACAAGCTCCATCTCCTCGCTGTGGCCATACAGTGACTTCGGGGGGACACTATGTAAAGCCCTCTCAAACAACCTTTGTTTTTCCCCCCTTTTTAATCATCATTCTAGTTTGTCTGTTTTCTGCATTTACGATTATGCACCAATGTGAAAGCTGCCTTTGTGTGTAGATGTGCGAGCAGCATCAAGGGCTTCTAAGATGAAATACTGTTTTTGTAACTTAGATGCAGGCAATGTAAAGTTTTCCAAGTCCTTAGGGCACACTAAGCAATCAGTGGAGCTAGTTGTTTACTTCGATTTTCTTTGCATGTAGAGATTTATGTTTATAACTCCTTGGAAACGTTCTGGAAATAGCTTTTAGCCGTGTAACAGAGACAGTGAGATTCGTTTCTTCATGTTTATATATTGGCAAAACTTGTTTATCTACAAAATTAACTCCTTGGAAACGTTCTGGAAATAGCTTATAATCTGTATGTTGCAAGATTTTTTTATGCAGTCAAGGATAGAATGGATTGTCGAATTATCAAATAAAAACAAAAGGAGGCGACTTCATTGCAATTGCAGAAATGAATATGATTGTTCATTGACATTTCAGTTGTTCTTCATTTATCTTTTGCTGAATCAGTTTTTGGTTCTTAATGTTACTGTTTTTGTAGGGTACAATAAATAAATTCGTTTGAATCAGGATCCCTTTTCTGCCATATGATGTTCATATAATTCGATTATCTCATATCTTTGAGGTTCTGGAAGTGATATTATTATTATGTATCAATAAGAAAACCCTGATTCTGTAAGACTTTTGGAGTAACATTGCTGCACTGCAATTTGAGTAACTAATTTTTCTTATTAATTAGTTTCACATTGGAATTAATTGCAATATTGATAAAGTACCTCTTATATTTAATTGTTGGAGAGTTGATGGTGGAGTCAATGTCACCGACCTTTTCATTTCCATCATGCTGCTTCCTTTAATTTTTGGGGATGGTAAGGTTAAGTAAGCAACTGTTTTGCTAAATTTATCTGTGTGTTTTTTCAGCTTTTATTGTTTGGTGGGCATGGAACTGGAGGTTGGCTGAGCCGGTATGACATCTACCACAATGATTGCATTGTTTTGGATAGAGGTAAATCTTGCATAAATGGCCAGATGTGAAGTTAATAAAACACGAAACACAAAAAGTTCATGATTCCGTTTTCCCAGCATAATATAAAAATAAAGGGAGTTATAAAGCTACTATGTCATGCCAAGGATCTTTTTCCTCATACTGCATGACTAAGAATTATGCATTTTGAATATTTTAATTCTTTCCCTCGGGATGCTAATGATTCATTATATTTTGTTTCATGGTAATCACATATTTCCTCTTCAAGTTAAATTCATGTTTATTTATTTTATTATCGTTAGGAGTCATGCTTGGATTTTGGTATATGATATCTGGTGCTTCGTTACGGCTTAATTTAATTATTGGTTTCGTTATTCGAGACTAGTTTCCCCTACTTCTCATGATCATATTGCTGCTAAGTTCTTTTTACTGGAATTTTTTTTTTTCTTTTCTTTTTATGTTTATTTACTTGAATGTGCTTCTCTTTTGCTCATCCTGATTCTATACCTTTGCTTAGAAACATCTTTTAATTTGTAATGTTGGAGATCATATGAATGGCATATTATGTGTTGATTACTACCAATGTATTCTGTTAACCATTCAAACGTTTAAATATAATGTGTGCTAGAGACAAAGTTCTAATATTTGATTACACCTTGGTGTCTTCAGTCTCTGTTCAGTGGAAACGCTTGCCTACAAGCAATGAATCTCCTCCACCTCGTGCATATCATTCCATGACTTGCATTGGTGCACGCTACCTTCTATTTGGAGGATTTGATGGGAAATCCACATTTGGTGATTTATGGTGGCTTGTACCAGAGGGTATGAAATCAATGTTTTAATGTCAGTGAAAGGATGTCAACTGAATGTCTCAGCTTTCTTAAGGTGTACAATTTCATCAAGATATATGTACATCCCTGAGTGTTAGCACGTCTTATTTTAATTATTTGACAGATGACCCGATAGCAAAGCGGTCAATTCCTCAACATATTCTTCCTGAAAGCAAACCTGTCACAGTTTCAGTCTCCCAGTCTAGCTTACAGGTGATGCGAGATTGTCAAACCTCCAATTTTGATTTATTTACCCTACTTATAAGTAATTCTTTCGTTAGTTATCATAATAGATTATTTTCATGTCCATTACCTTGGAAACTAATAACTGAAGGGAGAGTGTTGTTGGTTAATGCTACTGATCTTATATTAACTGGGTAAATATATTTCATTGCAGGACAGTCAACTAGAACAGTCTCCAATTTTAGAGCTGCAGAAAAGATTAGGAGTTTCAATATCTTCTCCTAAAGCTCATATTGATCTTAGTGATGATATAGATGATAAAGAACTCCTTGAATTATCATCAAGATTGACTGGAGAATCACTACCTACGAGGGATCAAGTTGCCTGCATTCAGGTATGTCAATATCGGGGTTATTCTTTCTTTTCTCTATTTATCAGGTTTTCTATTCAATTATGTTCTTCACTTGGGGAAATGCAGAGACTGCGTGAGCACTGGAAAAACTCGTCAGCAACTTCAGTACAGCTTCGTGAGCTTGGACCACTACTTCGAGACTATCAGCGTCTCATAGTTAACTATCATGTGTAAGCATACTTTTCCCAATTGCTTTCTATTAGATAAAGGAATGCCAATTTTAACTGTCAATTCAATATCAATTCCATCAGACAAACTTGAACCACAGTTTCAGTTGTCCATAATCCTACATGTAGTGCAGATGATATTTTGAATTGTTATGCTGTTTGTTATTAGTGAACATACAAGTCCTTATACTATTTTGAAATCTATGTTCATAACTCTTTTACTCTCGTACAGTGTTACCTGCAATTTTTCTATGGTCTTTAGCTTGTTACTTTTTGAATATAACAACTTGTGTTCGTCATGATCTTTTGGCAATTTCAAGATGAGCAGAGTATCATAAATATATAGAACCAATCTTTACAGTTCAAATGGCATTTGCAACTTATGATATTATCTTGATCAATTTTCTAACCTCTTTATTCGCAACTATGACAGAAAGAATATTGCTTCCAGTTCACCCTCTACCGCACAAAATCTTGGACAAAGCGTTCACCGGTTTTTTCATTTGAAAAGGGCTTCACAGGTATGGATGAGTGTTTCAATCCATCGATGCCACATATTTCTCATAAGATCATCTGCAATTCTCAATTCATACGATTATATCAGGAACGGCATGGATTCTACTGTTAGTGCCTGTACGTCTCTAGAACATGTGTTCGTTGAACAGGGTAAAGTCATTGAAAATTCCAAAATTAAAAGAGAGAGAGTGCTTATCTGTTCAGTTAGCATGCCGATGTGTATGATTATAGGAAGAGACATGTCTTGGGTCACATATTGTAGGCGAAAAAAATTTACTTAGTATCATCTGTTGCCAATCAAAGTAGGGTCTTCTATGGAACATAATCTTGGTATATACTGTATAACAAGCAAGTCCTTTTTTTTCTTTTTCCCAACTTTCGATATAATCTATGGTTGGTTGGGGAAGCGGAAAATATTTTCCCCTGGGAATTAAGAAATGAACTAATTATTTCTCTTACTATCAGATTTATGCTGAGAGGAGGGTGAATATTTTCAGTTAGCTATAGGGAATTGCATTTATTCTCCGAATTAAGCCAAACTAAAGTTATCGACATGTTTTCTTTCAGTTGCGCATGGATGACATCCCAGAGCTGCTGAAGGAGTACCAGCAGCTCGTCTCAAGCTCAACCTGAAGAAGATCATACAGGGTTATCGATATAAAATTCTGCTGTTGTCACACCAAAATATGATGCTTTGTGTCCTTTTAAAGACGTTTTAAGAAAAAATTAATGTAATGTTTCTCTGCAATGAGTCAGCTAGTTCACATCTCATTTCTGTATAGCATTAGATTTGAGGGTCGGGAGGCAAATAAAGATGTAGGAACTAATTTGTTACTCTCTCT